>NW_026731664.1:2500-590000 GCF_028476545.2 Physella acuta
ACACCATTGCATACACGTACTACCCACATTGCATACACCATCGTATACACCATTGCATACATGTACTACCTACATTGCGTACACCATCGTATACACCATTGCATACATGTACTACCTACATTGCATACACCATCGTATACACCATTGCATACATGTACTACCTACATTGCGTACACCATCGTATACACCATTGCATTACATGTACTACCCACATTGCATACACCATCGTATACACCATTGCATACACGTACTACCCACATTGCATACACCATCGTATACACCATTGCATACATGTACTACCTACATTGCGTACACCATCGTATACACCATTGCATACATGTACTACCTACATTGCATACACCATCGTATACACCATTGCATACATGTACTACCTACATTGCGTACACCATCGTATACACCATTGCATTACATGTACTACCCACATTAACGCATACACTTCCCGCATATTTAAAAGTACATACAATTTATCAAATTATCAGAACTCGTTCAACCTTACCTATTTCAGTAACGTATAGCCTTTTTCCAATCGGTCTTACAGCTATTACTTTACGAATTTTAAAAACGAATAGCTAAGCATTTGTTTAGACTGAGAGGTATCGCCATGCTTAGGTAACCCATGATGTTTTTAACTAATGCCCCGGTGTCTGCCCTCAAGATTTTCTATTCTTTGTGTTCATCTATTGTCTCACGAGTCAATGCAATACACTATTTTTGTAAATGTTTTTAAACTTATACTTCTCTTTAAAAGTGTATACGAAAAAAAACTTTAATCATATTTTAAAATCGATGCCTCCTAAATTTTATTTTTATTTGATTGATAAAAACAACCTCAACCTAGACAATGCCCCTTCAACACTCAAATAATAAAAATTAAAAAAAAAAACAAAAAAAAAACTTGAATAACAATGAAGAAATACGAGTAGTAAAAAAAAACAGTTTCATTTTTCAAGAGAATCCTGACATATGGAAATACATGCCATGGTAAAAATCCACCCAAGTTTTCAAATGTCTTTTAAGCCGATGGGAAAATGGAGGGTTTCTGGTGTGTCGAGAGGACAGGCAGCGGGGTGTGAATACGATTATGGAGGGTTAACTTCTCTGGTGCTAGATGGATCCAGAAGTTAACTGGGTCACTGGTTCCTGGTGATGTAATATATCACGTGGCATCCGTTTGTTGGAAAATTTTATAGGCAAATACGACGCCTCGGATTTCATACAAATAAAATCTGTGATTTTATTTTGTAAATAGAATTCTAAAATTTCGCAATTGTATTTTACTCTTTTACTTGTATTTTATCATTGGACTTGATATTTAATGCAAAGTTTAATTATTTTATGGTATTTAAGTAACATTAAACAATTACTTCAATGACTTATGAGTTGCGTTGAAAGTCTGTACATTGTATGCTTCGTGGTTAAGTAAAACTAGATTTTAAAAAATACTTTTTTTAAATTATACGATATATGTAAATATTATTTTGAAAATACATTCATTACAAATAGTTTTTAAAAATTCAACGTTAAATATATGACTAAATATTTATTTTATGCTGAATTCGCTTAGAGTTGAATTTTTTAAGGACCTAAAACAAATTATAAAATACTTTTTCACATAGAATTACATACTATATTGTCACGATATTTCGTTTCATATAATTAAAAACAAGTGCCATCTTCAACATTAACTAAACGAAACAAAAAAACCTCAGTAACAAGACAAAATTCGTCATTGTATGAAACGTTGTAAGGAACCATATCCCAGTCAACGTTTCTGTTGTGTTTTTTTTTCTTTCAGCTTGCGTCCGATCTAAAGCGTTAATGGACATGGCTTGTGTGTCATCGGCCCATTTCAAGATCCACGAGTGGGGGTCTTCGAGGGCGTCTCTAGCCGTAGGAGTCGTACCAGTGCGTCTCTAGGTGTAGTGAATTGCTCATCTAAAAGCAATCAGTGGTTCAAATTCAATAAAGCGTACTGGGGGGTGCGGGGGAGGAGGTGTAAGGGGGTCGGGGTACTGTTAAGCTGTAGAAAACAGAGAGAGAGAGAGAGAGAGAGGGGGGGGGGGGGTAGAAATGCTTAGGCAGCTTTTAAAAAACAAGGGGGTAGGTGGTTTTTATAGAAGCTTGTAGAATCTTGATGGTAACTAAATTTGGAGGCGTTTCTAGAATCAATGTGGTTTGTAATTTTAGAGATATTACTAAAATCAAGATAGTATGTGGTTTTAGAGAAGCTTGTTAAAACAAGATAGTAACTATATTTAGAGATGTTTCCAGAATCAAAATGGCAATATTTTAAAAGTTATTTTAGAATAAAAATAGCATATGTTTTAAATATATATTTAGAGAATAAAAATGGCAGTAATTTTAAGACATTTTTTAATAAAAGTGGTACAAGTTCTAGATGTGTTTTTAAAAACAAAATGGTAACTTATTTAGAGAAGTTAAAGTAAGATAGTATACCATGTTAGGGGTGTTGTTAGAATGGAGATGGTAAAAAAAGATTAAAGTGTTGCTAAAATATAGACAGTAAAACCTGAAGACGTTATAAGATAATGATAACAATGTTGGAGAAGTGGTTATGGTAACATATCCTACACCTCTTATTACTATTAATATTTAAAGTGATTCGAAAAAGATTTTGCTTTAAACCATTCATTTAAACACAACATTTTTGAAAAAAAAAAGCAAAAAATAAAAAAAAAATACTTTCAAAACGGAAGTCTAATCTAGCGCTGCTAAAACTGAGAGTGAAAGGAATAGAGTGACTACCGACTGAGTCTTAAAACTATTTTGTTTTCTTTTCCACAAGAAATCTCTCTTGAAAGGGACGCCACACTATAACACCCAAAACACTAGTCAAGAGTACCACCCAACAATTTAGCCCGTGGCTACATGGGTTATTTTTTAAATCCCCGCCTCTTTTTGCAGTCTTCAGCTTTTGTATCCCCTCCCTCCCTCCTTCCTCCCACCCCCGATTTTCACCCTTTCACGTGAGTCACCCAAAAAAAAAAAACTCAACGAAGCCACAGGGACAACGGCTACATCACTCCTATTCATTGTATTTCTTTACTCCAAGCCATACAACACATTTAGAACACTAACGGTACACTTTGTAAAACCTAAACTAAAACGTCATTCTGAATAGATTGAATAAGAAAAAAAAATAGAATTAATTTTTAATGAGATTTGAAAGTACATTTAATACAACTTTTTTCAAACGTAAAACCTGGTAAAAATATTTTTTTTATAAGTTTTGAAAGAAAATATGACTCAATGGTTGTCAGACTTAAAAATTGAACGGTTGCAGTGAAATCTCTAGTCAAGTTGAATGCACGTCAATAATTCAACGTGTCCGCTTCTCAACTGACCAATGAGTATGGACAGGAGAGTTAACCTCCAACCCCACACTGACCTCCAGTGACCCCCCTTCTCTCCAGCAATTAGAAATTGATTTGTTTCTCCCTTGTGTCTTAATACTTTCTTGTCTCCCTTGAAATCCCCCCAAACCTCCTCTGGATGTTTTATGTGAGGTCAAGGGACGTCACTGTTGGAGCAGGTCGACACCGGCGTCTTGACAGCACTCACACATGGGGATTTACGACCCGAGATAATTCTCATTTAATCCGGCACATGCAATTTGACGGAAATCATTTAAACGCGGAAATTAAAAACATACGATTTATTCCCGTGAAGTTGTTGAAAACAAAAATAAGAAAATAAATCTGGGCACTTGTGCCCGTGTATCTTTAATTCAAGTTGTTCTTCAACGTCAAAGAAATCGTCCGATTCCATTTTATCTTCCAGTTTCATACGTTATTATCTCCTCTTGAAATAAACCCTTCGTCACAACGTATTTTTTTTCCTAGCGTGTCCATTGCCAGACTTTTCGCAAAACGCGACGCGAAAAGGAATATGTATTCAAAATTCCATTCTTTAGACAAAATCCTTTCAATCTTTCATAAACTTTAAAAAAAAATCACCTGAAAATATGACTCAAGCGATCTGTATTCTTTCCGCTCTTTTTTTTTCAAATCCCAAAATCCCAAATCATTTCGTTGAGCGAAGACATCGATTTTACGTGACAATCCTCTCCTGTCACTTTCCGGCTACGTCATGCCGGAGACCACGGGGAAGAGAGAACGGAACTGGGGTGAGCTTGCTCATGACCACTGGGCATATGGGCACTGGGCACATGGGCACTGACCCTTCCGGTGAAATAATGAATGCGTGTTATTGGCCGTATTTTTTATTCTGAAATGGCAAGTAAAATTTAAAAGATATTTGAAACGACACTCGAATTTGACAGTTTATTTGAGAAGATTTATCGAGACATTTCACACATTTTTATTTGAAAGAAAACATTCATAACATCTAGTATAAGGACTGCTATGAGGTACGACCTATAGTTTTTCTGGCCAATGAACATAATATTTGTTTCTGTTCTTGTAACGTATAAGAGAAACTTCAGAAATAAAGATACGAATGCCTATACATCTCTTATATAAACTACTGAAAACAATGATACAGTTTAATTTTCTTTTAATCGATGGGTATACCAACTCAAAAATATTAGGGTATTTTAAAATAAGAGAAATGACAAATGAGTTGAAGATTAGTAGCCTACATGTGTTGTACTTAAATTTACAATATGTACATATGGTTATGCCGAGGTTACTGAAGCAGGTGAACTCTACTTCCTTTGTTTCACTGGCTGCCAGTGTTCGAACAGACAACTTTACTTTTGCTTAACGATAAAACATTTTGAAAATAATAAATGGTTATGATATTTTCATGCATTTTTAGCCTACTTTTGTATACCAACGTTGATTATTTTTTCCCTTCTTACACGAAACAAATAAGGTTTATTTTGTCAACGATTCTTAGACAATTTCATAACAAAGTGTTTTCTGAAAATCATGACATTTCGGCTTCTCGATACACACATGATGTAACCGTCAATGATTGATCTCTAACCCCCACGTGACCCCTGTTTCTTGGGCTGTTATTTATGGTCTATAAAATATTCATCAACATTAGCATTAATTCTGTTTGTGGGATGATATTGTTGCACAAACAAAAGTCGCCAATCCCAAGGAACTGCTGCCGATACTGCGAGCCACATAGGTTAAAGGCTACAACTTTTGTCACTGCTGGTATGTTCGATTGTCTGAACTGAATCACGCTTCAATCGGTTTAAATTGTAGAGTATAGAAGTAAATGATGATAAATGGTCGTTGATTTCGAAAAGCTGATTTATAGCTGATACTTATACTTGAATTCGTCTCGTATGTTTGACAGTTAACTCTACACTTGAGATGTAAGGGGTTCTAATCCCATCTTGGCAACATTCATACTGCTTGAAAAAAAGGTGGGTAGTGAAAAATGTTGAAAGAAATATATCTACTTTTGGAAAATTGCGCAAGGGCGATTTTTTTTTGTTTTCTTAAATCGAGCATTTATAGACATTAACATGCACAATGTAGAATAATAAAACACTGTTAAACCAAAAAAGGATAAAAATTAAAATGTATTAGTATCACTAGTTAGTATTTGTGCAATTTTTTAGATTGCGCAGTTTTCACGTTGCGCAGTTTATCGTTTGCGCATTTTTTCGGGAACCCAACAATTTTTTCACGATCTTCTACTTCCGCCGTATGAGCTAGCAACATATCATCTCTCTTTTAACGTTAAAGCAACCTTTAAATTTCATGCTGGACCGGAGACCTGGAGTCATGAATTATGTTCTTACGTCAGATTAATTAGGCTATCAATACTATTTTATAATGAGTTCAGTTAAAGTATATCTCTTTCAGAACATAATCTAGTAAATGGTAATATAAATGAATCCAATCAGTTCAGGCAGTAGTGCATACCCGATATATACTAAATAGCCACAACTTTTGCTCTTTTTATAATAGATACAATTAGTATTTAAAGAACCTGGACTTACTTAATAGTAATATAATAATATATGGTCTTAATCTTTATGTAACTTAACACATATTTATAATTGTTTTTACAAATCAGACACGTTTTATAAAACGTTTAGAATGTGTACTCTTTAACTCTACGAGATAGTATCGTCACCTTACCTTAAGGCTAGGAACCCTTTTAGCGGGTCACCTTGTTCTGGTTATGTGCACCCCTTTCTCTCCCCCCCCCCTCCACATCCATGCCATTACACAAGCCTCATTCATTAGACCGCGCCCCATGGTTTGATGAATGAATAATTCACACTCTAATAAACGCGCCTCTTCTTTCAGGAGAGCACCACGTTATTATGTAGTGTCCCAGGTCAACGTTTCTTGTATATCTGCTTCAAGGTGATGGAATCTGCAGTTCTTGAATATCATTTTACAAATACTGTATAGTATATTTATTTAAATGAAAAATGCATTAAATTTTGCAAGGGAGGGTTGTTTTCTCCACACACACACACATATATATATATATATATATACACATATATATATATATATATATATATATATATATATATATATATATATATATATATATATATATATATATATATATATATATACACATATATATATATATATATATATATATATATATATATATATATATATATATATAAACATATACATATATATATATATATATATATATATATATATATATATATATATATATATATATATATATATATACATACACAGGGCTGGCGCTTCCTATAATGCGAAATAGGCGGTCGCGTAGGGCGTCATCTCTAGGGGGGCGCAATAAAAGTTTTAAATGCTATTATTAAAAAGTACCTATTAATTAATAACTTTGATTATTTATTGATTTAGAGATCGCTCCAGCGCATCACGAGACCTTCCAAAACACGTGCAATTTTGTAAGTCTCGTTTTCTCTGACTTGAAATTAGAAATCTGTTCTGGTGTATAGAGTTTTGTAATGACGGGGTGTTCAAGGTATTGTACGTGTTTGGTAAGTTTTGATGAATCGTTTAGATTTGGGAGTTACAGCGGAAGGCTGTTGCTGATATGGTTTCGTAGTTATAAAGTATCAAAGTGTTAAAGTGTCGTATTTTTATTTGGTGGTTGTGTATTTGTAGATCCAGTGGAATCTGATTGGTAGTAGAGGAATGAGAATGTAGGTGATGAGGTATCGCAGTTCTGCAGTTCAGGACTATCGAGTCTTGTGGTATTCAGGTATCGAATTGTGTTGACTGTTAACTTGAAGTAGTAGGTCCAGTGAAATCGTTCTTGATTTGGAGTATCGTTTGTAGAGCTTGGTGAAGTTAGGCAAGTTGGTGTCGTAGTTCTGGAGCATCAAGTCTAGTTATGTTTAGGTATCGTGTTGTGAATGTTGTAGAGTGTCTCGAGTAGTCGAGTTTATGGTAAGTTAAGTGATTTCAATTCAGGACGGAACACACTACAAAGAAAGGTAGGCGTTCTCTAGGTGAAAAATCTTTAGTTTTGAAGGAATGTATATTACCACTCCTAAAGTATTAATATATAATATTATATAAACTGGAATTTATAACTAACCGTAAACTTTGTTCTTTTCAAATAATAATTTCTTTTTATATTTAATCAATAATTATAGCAATATCTTATGTCTTATATAGTTTCCCTATTTAATTTTTTAGAAAGCGTCCCTTAATTTAAGGGATCCAAAATTTGAAGTTAGCATGCTTGTAGACTACACTGTATAATATATGTCATCAAAATTGACTAGAAGTATGTTACAAGAAAGCTACGAGGTTTAGATTTAAAACAAAACGTACAGTTAAGTAGTAACTGAGTAAAATATATTCTTTTGACTGATCAAATAGCTAACATAAAAGATTTCTGTTAATTTTTACCTAATGAAATTTAGAACGTTTTATTGTGTTTTTTTAAAAGAACGTTTTAGTTACACTTGGTTAATTTAGCTATTCTTGTAAAAGTTATTTCCCTTGAACAATTTTGGAATATGGATTCCAAAATGGGAGATAATTCGTTGCTTAACTTAACATTCATTTCAAATTCATGCACCTTAGGTTGAACGCTTACATCTCTCTCTCTCTCTCTCTCTCTCTCTCTCTCTCTCTCTATATATATATATATATATATATATATATATATATATATATATATAAAGCAATATATTTATAAATACAACTTTAAGTTATTATTTGCTATTATAAAAATTATATAGAGCAGAGGATCTAAACAAAATAATTTGGTTGTTTTTTTTAGCATTATCAGTAGCCGTTGTAGATTGCATTACTTAATGTTAGTAGACATACATTATGAGTGCAACATACGCGTCTAAAATAGTCTTAGTCGCAAATTAATCATCTGATCAATTGTCTTTTGCATATTTTTCACCCTCATCTAAAGGACTCAAATATAACAATTTTAAGCTGGAATCTATAACATTTATAACCTGTTATTTTTCAAAAAACAAAAAAGCGTTACATAATCATACACTATAAACATTTTACAATTATAACTAAAGACAGTCAAGCTGAAAACAGGTCAGTTCCGTTCTGGAACTCACCTTGGGAGGTCTGCAAAGAGCCTAACACTACAAGAACTGTGTTGTTCTTTTTTTCTCGGGAGGGGGAGGGGGGAGGCTGTTTTGTAAAGTACAAAGTAGACTCGTGGACTCAGCAACTATTTCAATAGAATGTGATAACGCTTGCAAATTGGAATTAGTACAAACTTTTTGCGGCGAAGGAGGCAAGTAAAATTTGATTTTGATGTGTACTTATAACGCGTATGCTATTGATAATAAATCAATATGTCGCTTTTAATTAATTGTTTTCTTATACATATGTTTTTGTAATTAATTTTTGTGAAAGGGGGCGTTTTAATAAGTTTAGCCTAGGGCGCTAAATAACCTGGTGCCGGCACTGCACATACATACATACATATATATATATATATATATATATATATATATATATATATATATATATATATATATATATATATATATTATATATATGTATATGTATATATAGTCAACATAAAACATGAAAGTATCTTGCAAGGGGTCGTCGTGGTCGAGTCGGTAAAGCTCATGGTTGCTAAACCGAAAAAGTCTCGAGTTCGAACCCTCGGGCAGATGAGGCTCGTTAGCTGGGGACAGCCACGCTTCTAGGAGAGACAACTCCAAAATCAAACAACTGCTGCCTTGTAGTTTGTTCTTGGTTGGACAAAGGCTATGGAATCAAATCCAAAAAGAAAAGCAGGCTGAAATCGGAGTCAATGGCCTCAATGGCGTATAACCAGTTGACACGTAATCCTTAATTGTGATGGAAGCATGGTCGAGTCGGCAAAGCTAATGGTTGATAAATTCGAAAAAAAGTCACGAGTTCAAACCCTCTGGCAGATAAGGCTCGATCCCTCCCAAAACAAAAAATTAAGAACGAAGAAGAAAAGAAAGAATACATGTTGCACATTCACAAGTGGTAGTGTAAACTCCTCCTGCCTACGCCAATGGCTTTTAGTCATTATTTTAAAAAAATACTTTTCCCCTTTAGTTTTTTTAAGAAAGTCAATGCATATAGTTTTTTTTAACTTAGTAAAAATACAAAGAACAATTAAATGATAGCAGAGCAACAGGCAAACACATCTACCTACAAATTGGCTGGTTGACTGCCTGATCGACCAACTGACTGATCTACCGACTAGCTGAATCATCCGTGACCCATCGACCGACCTGGCGAGTAAGACACAATCAGACAACACGACAATGTGCAAATCAGACAAACAAACATAACCGATGGACGAAACAGCAGAGATGCAGGTGGACGTAGGCAGTGTTTCTTTTTGACTTTTTTTCTCCGGGGGTAGGGGGTATACTTGAAACTTTTAATACACCCCTCGTTCCCCCGCCCCAGAGATGTCTGTAAGAAGAAATGGACGTAAAATACAATAGTTTCTTTCAAGCATCTTCCTCCCCCCCCTACCCCCCCCCCCCCCCACCTTGCGAAAAAAAAAGTTTCCCGCACTCGAAAAAAATATAATTTATATAGAAAATATATACTTTTACCAGTGTCCGACCCCATCCCCCCTCTCGTAAAATTTAGTCCACCCCTCTCCCCCCTTAAATTTCAACCCCCCTCCCCTCCTATCAGGGGAAAAAAAGTCAAAGAAACACTGGTTGAACGGACGAGCGTACAGACAGACAGACAAACACCTCCGTGACCCTGGAGCCTATCACTCATGGCCCCTGACACTCCAAACCTTCGCTTTACATCTTGCTCGCGTCGTCCAAGACTAGCATCAAGATGGATACAGAAAGAATCGAGTTTTAGCGAGGGGACGAAATTAAAGTTGCATCTTGACAAAAAAAAGACCCCGGCGTTTCCGCTGTGATTGAAAAGCACGCTGGGTTTCTGGACGCGACATCCCCTCCCTATTCCCTCCCCCCCCCCACTCTCTTGCGCTCTCACAAAAACCCGTATGTATCCATGCGAACAAAGGATTCGGATATAAAAAAAAAAAACAGAATCTGTCTTGCTTGTTTCTGGTAAATTACATTAACAAACATTGCCACGTAGTTTAGCGGATTTGTTGACTTGGAATTTAATGAACTGCATAAATTACAACTTTTTATTTTAACAGCTTGATTATCTGATCATTATAATTAGATTAGGATTAAGATTAGTTTACTTAAAATTACATCTGGCGATTTTGTTAAATTACTATCGTGAAAACGTAAGCTGAAAATATGAAAATATAGAGAATGGTTTTTCTTCAGTTTATTTTCTGAAATTAACTCACAGATCAAAATGGGTAGGCGAATTTTTTTTTTTCTAAAATGAAAACACCGAGTAATACTCTAGCCCTAAACTTTCGCACAAACGTAAGTTAACTTTTACGAGACAACATAGTGATTGCTTTTGCGTCAATCAATTCAACTACCGAGACAGACTAAGCAGATTGTAAAAGTTTTTTTTTAATACTGTATATAAAGTGTTTCGAACAAAGTTACCTGTTCAGATATAGAGGTCCACGTGACAGATGAAGTAGAGCTTACCTTTTTCTGTGACCTGAGGAAATGAAAGAATAGTGTAGTCATCGTTACGCTCTGCTGCCTTTACTTTCCATAACGTGAGTCAGGTAGCCTTCTCTTCAGAAATTCTTGGATTCAATGACGTCCTTTGATCTAAAGCCCGGGATCCAAACTCGAGACTTTCGGGCTAGAAGTCGCACGCTCTACCGTTCGACAACGCCGTTTTAGAACAAAGTCTCTCGCATGAAATCTCATATACGATTAAAAAAACCATCTGGCTACGTGACAAAGATGGTCTACACCTGAAGTCATGTTGAGAAAATGGCACTGGACAGATGACTGGCGATCTTTGGTTGGCGGTCCATATCCCAGTAGAACAGAGGATTTTGGAGATATTTTACTTAGCATTCTGCATATTTACAATACTAGTCCAAACACACAAGACATATAACCTATCTCCGACATTAAAAAAATGCAACCTACATTTACTCATGGGGAAGTGTATACTCACATCTGTGAACTATTTTTTTTTCTGCAGAAACAGCTACTGAACATTGTATACTACAGAGGTGTTTGCGAGTTCACTTCGGAAGTATGTTAGGATCTTTAGGGCTAATCCCACATCCCTAATTGGCTTTTCAGACACTAATTGCACGCGACATGTCCACGTTAAAAAGATTGTCTTCTCCTACCTCTCCCCATAGTGTCCGTCTTTATTGGTCTGTGTATACAAGTTGTGTTATGTAATAGCCGTACGTGTGCAAGGGTGTAAGAAACTGCTGTATCGTACCGGAGGATTACAGTACTTGCCGAGTTAAGTCTTCTTGGGAGTTCGCAAGCGATGCAAATTAGCACAAGTCCAAGGTGAAGCATGGGTCGGCATAGTCGGTCGATGGTTGCTAAACCGAATTCCGAGTTAGAACCACAAGGCAGATAAGGCTCGATAGCTGGGAACAGCAATCCATCTAGGAGAAACAACTCCTAAATAAACAACTACTGTCTTGTAATTGGTTCTTGGGTGGACATAAGCTAAGGAAACAAATTCAAAATGAAAATCAGGCTGATATCTGAGTCAACGGTCATATATGGCCGTTGACTGATTGACACGTAGTACTTAATTACAATGTTACTAGTCCTAGTACTATTGAGATCCATTGTAAATATCAACATATTGGACATAATCAGAATACGATCCTCAAACTCTAGAACCTTAGATCTTCGTCCAGTGGATTTGTACGTACTTTGTTTGATCAGAGTCCAAGTGTAAGCCATTCTTCTGAATTCACAATACCCAATGGGTTAGTTATAATTTATGCTTTTTTAAAAAATCAATAAATGTTTTAAAAACTAAAGTAACAAGTGTATATGTGTGGATATATTTGTGCGTGCGTGTGTGCGACAAGTACAAACATGAACTGTTGATATTTTTAGTGCTTATAGTGTAAGTCCATCTGGAATTTTATGAAAGATAATTAATAAATTATGAATAATTAAAAAACATTAGTAGGGTTATGCCGGGAAAAAATATTTTTAAAGGAATATTTTAAAAGTTGTAAATAAAATAATTAAGTTATAAATAATATAAGTAGGGTAATGCAGTGTAATATTATTTGAACATTTAAAGCATTATTTTTAAAGTTATAAATAAAATAAATTATACATAATTTTATCGTGACCTTCTTTCATATGGTTTTTAAAAAATCCGGCAAAACCGGTTCTTTTAGCACCGGCAACAATTGTTTCTATCCCATGCATGGAAATATTTCGGGAAAATTTTGTAAAAAAGAAAAATAAAATTCTGCAAAACCTTGACCTTTTATTCCAGTGCTCTTTGTCCAAGCCAAAAAAGTGGATCAATCTTCAACCAACCTCGGGTGATGTCCCTTATCAGCGCTCCTCTCCCCCTCCCCCCACCCCCTCAACCAGTTCATTCATAGCTATCATCTAGCCCCCATATGACCGCTGTATAGCGGACAGAAGTGGCAGCCGGACTGCAGAGGGTTAACATTTGCTTTAGATTAAACAAAGACCACTTCTCTCGGCTAGCCTACGAGACAAGCCGAGACGTTTTTTTTCTTTCTATTCTTGGTTAATCTGCTGCCTGAAGAGTTGACTTAAGATCCAGTGAGGAGGGTAGGGAGGGTATTGACTTAACAGAATTGAAAATATTATGTGACTTGAGCTTAGTTATATATATAAACAAGTTAATTAAAAAGTCTAGTGACATTTAAGCGCAATTTCCATATGTTATCTAAAAATAGCTCTGTCGTAGCGTATATCAAGAGCAGGGTTAGTAAAACCATTGGTTAAAATACATGTTTTATTTACAATAGAGTTACATGACTAAAAACCATTGCGCGCCTAGCTACTGAACGTGATGACGCAGCCATTTAACGTGATGGCGCAGCTATTGAACGTGATGACGCGTGTGGTGTGGTTGGATAAAAATGCCTACTAATTCGGTCCAAATTTTAATTAATTCAAAGAAATTTTTGTGACCAAACGAAAGGATATTTTTGAAAACTTTCTTCGGCAATATTGTTCTTAATTATGGCAGGAATCGATTGGTACATGTTTCAAGTCGCTAAATGGTCTGGTTGCCGAGATATGTGCCAAAAACTCCTTTTTTTTAGGTTTTTTGGCTTTTCCGGGAAATCCATGAAAGAAACCCGGAATTTTTTTAGCCTATGTTCATCCTCGTAACTTGCTTAACATAATTGCTTTGGAACTAGTCATCGGTATTGCTTCGTTGAGGAGGAGATACGACTTAAAGCTGCGGACACACATCCATCCATCCATTCCCAGAAAAGACGAGTTAATAAACGCAATTCTCCAGAATGGAAATTGCGCTAAAAAATCGAACGATCTTAATGAAAGGAAATACGAAGTTCTGAAATTCTGTGAGATATACTACAGTCTTCCATTATCTCCATTAGGGGAGGATAGATGGTCATGTTGGTGTGCTACGAACTCGTGAAGTTCGTGTTAGCCTGCGAGCGGCCAATCACTCGACCAGCCAGCCACCTTCGTGAAATACAAACTTTTAATTATCTACGTCTAGTTATATATATATTCATATATATATATATATATATATATATATATATATATATATATATATATATATATATATATATATATTATATATATGAATAATGTTTTGAGAAGGAAAACAGTTAAATGACCCTTTCCTTTAACAGTATTATGTGGTATTTGTTATTTTTACCGACCACTGTGCGTACAATCAAAACGAGATTTGATAAATTTTTTTAAAAACATTGATGTATCATTCACACAGTCCTAGCACACACACTCCAATCAATTTTTACACACACTCCAATCAACATTCACAGTCACGCCACCTAATATTGTCCTTACTCACTCCCCCGACACCTGAGCACTTCAGTCCGACACGAACTTTGATGTTCACACACAGCCAACACACCAGCCTCTCTCTGCTTCAGCAGGCTTCTAAAAAAAACATCCAATCACTAGTGTTACGTTACGCGAACTCTCCAATCCACAAACTCCCAGCTTTGATTTGAATAAATTAACATATTTAAACATGGTTTCCAATAACGGATAGGATCTACAGGCAAACGACTACAATCTCAAATATATCGAGTTCATTAATATGTTAATTACAGTATTTTTTGTGCCTGCAACTGTGCAGAGGCGTAGCGACCCTTCCCGGCGCCCGGGGACATACTTCCAACTTGGCGCCCCCTCGAGAGCAAATTTTCGATTTGCACCCCCCCCCCCTCGAACTTTTCATTTGCACCCCCCCTCAAACTTTCGATTTGCACCCCCCCCCCCTCGAACTTTTCATTTGCACCCCCCCCTCAAACTTTCAATTTGGCGCCCCCCCTAAGGTCGGCGCCCGGGGACATATGTCCCCCCCCCCCCGCCCCCCCTCGCTACGCTACTGCAACTGTGCACCCCTCCCCGAGCCTCTTGACGGTGAATGATATAGATTTAACCTCCGAATCTGTTATTTATGAGCTTGCTCACGCCTAGACGATGATGTCAGGTCCTAGCTGCTCGTGCACGCGATACGTCACATGCATGATAGTGGCACGTGCGGATCGGATATAAATAATCGCCCCGAAAATATATTTTTCACCCAGGGGGGGGGGGGGGGGGGGGGGGGGGTTCGCCATCCGTGGACATTCGTGAAATTTTAGAAGTGCCTGTAGCCGTGAAATTCTGAAGACCGCGTCACACTTTTCAATGTAGTTCTTCCATCGGTGTATATATTTTTTTTTTCACATGTTCGATTCAGGGTGTTCTCCATTTTTATTTGAACTCTTTGTTTCGCCATTCGAATGCGGAGATTCCATTTCACACGTCATTACACGTGAAATCACTGTATTAATGTTTACATACACGCTAAATAATCATTTATTATCAGTTGGTTATTTACAACCCTGTTTCTTCTTCGTTTTTGTATTTAATTATTAAAATGGTTTTAAGTATTAAGTGTCAGAGGCGTAGCGAGGGGAAGGGGGGGGGGGGCGGGGGTGCGGACCGCACCGGGTGACACCATTTAGGGGGGTGACACAAAGGCAAAAAATAGTAAAATATATAGAGAAAAATTTGAGGGGGGGTGCAAATCTAAAGTTTGAGGGGGGAGTGCAAATCGAAAGTTCAAGGGGAGGGGTGCAAATCGAAAATCGAAAATTTGTCCCTGGGAAGAGTCGCTACGCCTCTGAGGGGTTGACACCATTAAGTGCCGCACCGGGTGACACCCGACCTCGCTACGCCACTGTTAAGTGTCAACATTTTAATCGCAGTTTGACTCTGACTTCAGCATTCAGCTTCCATAGCCTTTGTCCACGCAGGAATACACTACATTGTCGTATTTCTTTAGTTTTGGAGTTTTCTCTCCTAGATAGACTGAGCAAGGCTGACAAGTCTCAACTGCTTGGGATTTGAACTCGGGACTTTTGGAGTTAGCGAAAATATGCTATCCATCCCGAACACAACCCTAAATTTTAATACAAAATTTAAACGCCAACGTATTTACCAATTGTTAAAAATGATACTTTTTATATATGAGTTACCTTGGTAACTCACTGTTTTAAAATTTAACATTGAAATACGATTGACAAATATATTCACGAGATTATCAAACCCAAAGCAGAATTTGTATCGATTATTTCCCTTTTGTTGCCCCTACCAGATGGCGCTGTTTGTATTTAACGAATAATAAAATTTACCTTCCAACTTTTCTACGCTGTGTTCTTGTGATAAGGGCAATAAATTGTCGTCGCTTGTTATAAAACAATATAGGGCTACACACTCAACAAAAGCCGTTTTATGTTTGCAGCAACATAACGTAATAAACAACTAAGAAATATCCCTTTGTTTCTAAGATTTGTGGCATTGAAAAATGTTTGACATTACGTAGAAAGAAGCGGATTTTAACATTGATTAACTATATATTCCTATCATACTATGTCCGAAAGAGTTACACCTTTTGCATTATAGTTTTAGAATATCAGTAATATATTAAAAAAATAATTGATAAACTGGCGGAAAAAGTAACACATTAGCCTTAACTAGTGTAATTGCGGGGGATGGTTTAAAAATGAACGAAATAAATATTACATAAGCTATGAACATACATAAAACGTAAGATACGAAAGTTTAACCGGTTGTTTTGTAGAAGATTTAAACAATTTTTTTTTTATAAAACTAATCAAACGTTTCAAATATTTATCATTTTAGAAAACTCTTGAATCTGTTGAACTTTAAAAAAAAAATCAATAACTTTTTTTAAAACAAATATGCGTTAATAATTGAATCCTCAAAATACACCAAAGAAAAACCGAGATTCATATTAAGCAATAACAATTCGCGCATGAGCGCTCGCGAAAAGACTGTAATGAAATATTGAGGAAGACATTTTTGTTAACCCTTTCATGTCCAGGGAAGTCGTCTAATTGCTGCGCCGATCTCAAATTGCACGGTTCATTAATTATTCGTCATTTATTGAAATGATAAAACATTTTTTTTTAAAATCTTTTATTTAGAGAGAGTTTCGAGAATTGAAAATTGGAGGTGTACTGGGCTATGCTTGAAATCATCATAAAGCTACTTTTTTTGGCTTTAAAGCGAAAACAATTTACACGGGATTATTTGCGCAAGCAGATTCTTAAAATGATGTTTTTTATTTCATTAATTTAATGGGGTTCGTTTACAAAACAAATCAAATGGAAATCATCAGTTTATAATGCGATGCTTTTATCTAATGATTATTTGAAATATCATGTTTAAAGCTTAGACTGTTGTTTATTTCTTCACGTGAATCGCTAGGGGGAAATTATTTTTGTTGTTTCAAGGACTGGGGTCTCTTGTTTGTGTAGTAGTTGATGGATGTGGGCGTTACATAGGTGCCTATAGGGTGGGGCGTTTGGGCTCTTCTAGGGTGGGGCGTTACATGGGCGCCTCTTGGGTAGGGCGTTACATGGGCGTCTCTATGGTGGGACGTTTGGGCGCCTCTAGGGTGGGGCGTTACATGGGCGTCTCTATGGTGGGGCGTTTGGGCGCCTCTAGGGTGGGGCGTTACATGGGCGCCTCTTGGGTAGGGCGTTACATGGGCGTCTCTAGGGTGGGGAGTTTGGGCGCCTCTAGGGTGGGGCGTTACATGGGCGTCTCTATGGTGGGGAGTTTGGGCGCCTCTAGGGTGGGGCATTACATGGGCGTCTCTAGGGTGGGGCGTTACATGGGCGTTTTTCGGGTGGGGTGTTTGGGCGCCTCTAGGATGGTGCGTTACATGGCGCCTCTAGGGTAGGGCGTTAGATAGACGCTTCTTGGGTGGGGCGTTACATGGGCGTCTCTAGGGTGGGGCCTTACATTAGAGCCTCTAATTTTGGGTGCTACATAGACACCTCTAGGGTAGAGCGTTACATGGGCGACTCTAGGTTGGGGCTCAGGGGGATGTAATGTTGCGTCCCTCTAGGATGAAGGGAATTTCCGGTTGCGCTCTTTGACTTATATAACTTAGATGTTTCTTAGCTCTCACCTAAGGTATGGTTTTCGCTAAATTTTAATATACAAACATCCACATAAATAGTGGTGAAGGGATATAGGATTGAGACTAATAAAAACTTCCCTCGTGTTGGATGAAAATATTACCATAGTGATTAGCTTTCTGTAGTCTAGATGGCTGACTTAGATACATACCTGTGAACCTAATGTGATTGTATGGACCATAGATGGCCTACTCAGATAAGGTTTACTTTTTCTGATGCTCGTAGATTTCATCTTCTGATTGTGAGCCCCGTTGTAGAAATGTTTGGGGCAGAAAGTGCCCTCGAACTTTTACAATCAATTTGTTGACGAATCAGGATTTGCGTTATCAAGGAAAATTATCAGTCTTTTTTTTTGCGAAACATAATTACGGTTAACAAAACTATGAGTGTCATTTACGAATAGGGGTTTTGGTTTACAAACCGAAACTGTTTACTCCGAATCATGTTTGGGTTACCAACAGAGGCGTATCCAGGTTTTCGTTGTAGGGGGAGCGAAAAGAGCAAAAAAAAGGCGCCGAATTTTTAACACGTTCTATATACGTTATATATATATATATATATATATATATATATATATATATATATATATATATATATATATATATATATATATATATATATATATATATATATATATATATATATATATATATATAATTACTAGCTGTATGTCATTACTTCGCTATGATGTAATATAAATTGAAAGTAGCACTCTGAAGAAATAGAAAAAAAACACAATGTAGTCCGACAAAACAAAAATTGTATCAATCTAAAAAAAAAATATATATATACACACTACAACCAAAAACAATGAACGTAACACAATCTGTTTTGTAATTCTTGTAAAAAAAAATTCTTACATAATAATTCCTGGGAAATTATTTAAGACAAGTGAAATAGGGGAAATAATCACCCTCTTAATATAAATATATACATATCTACACATTTAATTATAAATGTCAAAACAAATAAATAATTACTTTAGAATATAATGAAATTGTTTAACACTATTCGTGTTTACAAAATGTTTTTGTCTATAATCAGAATTTAGTATATCGTCATCATAAATGCAAAAGTATTACACCGTAATGAAAGTTTTTAAAATCAGAGTTGGTATAAAACACGCTTTTCGATACATTATCGAAATCTATTGAATAACAGCCTACATTAACTTAATATCGGTGTTTTAGTTTAAATCATATATTTTTAATTAACTACTGCTTCTTTGTGTTCTTTAACGATCATTTTTTAACATAGTGATAGGTATGGGTTAGATCAATGAATTGCTCACACATCTTTTTACTGGTAATTTCAAACACAATATTCACAGAGTTTTACGTTTAAAAAGCTAATTTTTGGGCGGCATGGTACTTTGGTACATTATTACGCGTTTTTCTACATGTACTTAACAGATCAGTTCGGGGTGGGTTGGGGGGGGGGGGGGGGGGGAGGGTTCAACTTCATTCACCGCTGTCCGGTCACTTTAGGTCAATTATTCAACCCAGTGTATACCTAGGTGTGACATTAATGTCGCTCTACACAGTTGTGGTGGTGAGGTGTGTGTGGGGGGGGGGGGGGGGAGATAACCAACTCAGTGTGAACATAGTGTCAGTTTTTAGATGACTGTTCTAAACATACATAAATATTACATATATATATATATATATATATATATATATATATATATATATATATATATATATATATATATTACACACATATATATTACAGAAATAGATTTAAATAAGTAGCAGTTGTATTATGACAATATTTTTTTACAGAGGGGTCCATGGGGGAGAGGGGTTGTAACTGTTTCATATAATTTGTAATCGTAATCACTATCGCCCAAACTGTAAGAATACTACTACTCCATCGTGATGACGTTTTTTGACCTTGTCAAAATTTCCCCACCACTACGCAATTTGCTCATAAGTAAATTTAAATAGAGGTGCCACATCAGTTGTATTTGTTTCTGTATTGCAATTTCTTTTTAAATTAATCACACGATTCAAACTGTATATATAAAGTAACTAGCCGTCCCGGCCAGGCCCTGCTCTGGCTTCTGTGAAAAACCTTTCTGTTAAAGACCATTACCTGTGTGTTTAGTAATCATCATAAACCCGGCATTGCCCACCCAAACCACAACCAACCAAAACCAAAACAACAAAACGCAAACATAACGCTAACACAATTACAAATACAAACGAAAACAAAAACCTAACAACAAACCCAACCACAACCACAAACACCAATACAAACACAAAGAAAAAACAAACAAAAAAGCAAACGAAAACAAAAACCTAACAACAAACCCAACCACAAACACCAATACCAACAAAAAAAAAAAAAAAAACAACGAAAAAGCAAACGAAAACAAACCAAATCAAACGCAAAACCAACCAAAACCACAAATACAAACCCAAAAAAAAAAAAAAAAAAAAAACAAAAACGAAAAAAGAAAGAACAAAAACGAACCAAATCAAAACGCAACCACTAACGCAAACCCACCTAAACACAAAGAAAACACTAACGCGAACATAAACGCCCGGGGCGGAATCACCTGTTTTAGCTTAATGAACGACTATAGTACCCCAACTTATTCATAGTCTTTTGCACTCACTTAAACGAACGCGCCTGTTTCAATTTGATGAACAATTTTAATACTCCAAGCTTATCCGTAAAATACCTACAACATTTGCACTTGATCAATCCCCGCTAATTATGTAATTATTTTTTTTCCCAACACCAAAACAAAGTAATTAAAAAGTAAATACTTTTCCACAAAATGCAATGTTTTTATAAAGGGAAGTAATTGTGTTTTTCCTAATTTATCAAAGGGAAGTAAGTGCTATAGGACTAAATAAAGACATAATTAGAATTTTTGTAAAAGATGATATTTTTTTTTAAAACTTGTGTTTAATGAACATGCCGACAATTATTATTTTCTAACTTTTAAATTCGTACACTTCCAACGACATACAAATGCATTACATACAGAACTGAGCTTTATATATTAGATTATATGTGAAGTTTTATGTATAACATTTTCTAATTTAATTATTCGTAAGCAAATGCATTATACAGTTGCCTTAAACTTAACACCCCTCTTGCCAAGTAGTACTACCCGTAGAGGTTTTTTTTAAACATTGCAGTGCAGCGTAATGGTTATTTTTAGAATGGCAAACTGATGCAGCTGTAAATGCTTGTTGTGAACGTAGACACTACTAGACTAGTACAATAATGCTTTAATTGCTGCATGAAAAGAAATCTTGTAATTTACATAGATGTGCCGACCAAAAATATTTTTTTTAACAAATATCATTGTTTAAAACTTTTAAAAGTTTCCAAAAGGCGCCACTTTGCTGAAAATGGCCAGAGGGGGAGCGGCCGCTCCCCCTGCTCCCCCCCCCCCCCCTGCGTACGCTACTGGTTACCAAACTATCAGGGTTTTTTTACGAATCGGGATTTAGATTACCAAACCAATCAGTTTTTTTTAATCAATTAGGATTCGGGTTTCCCACCATACTGAGATTGACCACTCAAGCACCGAAAAATGTTCATCTCCCAGAACCTGCAATAATAACACCAGACACTACCAGCATAGTACCCATTTCAAAACTATATTTTTTTCCCTTTATAAACAATCCATCTCCAGGGTATCAAAGTAACTGTAACCAAAGGCTAAATCTAAATGTCTCTTGACGTGATTTAAACTTAAACCAAAACCGCACGATGGTCAAAGCTAGAAACATTCAGTACGTTCTTAATAAGGGCCACACATGTCGTGTCTCAATAAAGACTTCCACTTCCAAGAAATGTGCCCCCCTTCCCACCTCTTCATTACTGTTGCGTGCGGATTGTATGCTTCTATTGATTTTAGCTTACCCACGGTAATTAGATCAAACTGTTCAGTATCAAGTAGTAGCTTATGTGTGGGCGTTAGACCGTGACAATGTGACGCATGACGTCCTGACTCCGTGACGCAAGTTGTTTTTTTTCCACGAAGACCTCATCGTTAAGATTGCCATGACCTGGTGTGAACAGAATGATGGAGCAAATAAAAGGTCCATGCCATATTTGTGACATTTACACTCAAATATGTGCATACCAATATGTTTTGTATACGGATATGTCAAAACTTTATTTGTTATATTTATATTGTTATGTTGATTAAGTTTTTCACTATTTTGTAATAAGTAAAAAATTAACACTTTTATTGATTCAGCATGCGCTATTGATTAATCCACGTTACATAGCACGGATCTACTAAATATCCGCTACTACATATAAATTATACGGATATTTCGATCTTATAGCAAGCCCATTATAACATGACAGAAGTAAAACATTCGCTCGGGGCGCATACACTATAGCGCCCACCTCCCCTTTTACATTGCTGCAATACACACACACATATATATATATATATATATATATATATATATATATATATATATATATATATATATATATTTATACATATTTTTAAATTTATTTATTTATGTATTATATATATATATATATATATATATATATATAATATATATATATATATATATATATATATATATATATATATAAAATATATATATACAATTATATAATATATATATATATATATATATATATATATATATATATATATATATATGCATTATCAACGTTATTATATATGATAACAAGAATCAAAACATTCCATTCCTGTAATATTCCATTCCTAAGCTCACACCATCCTCGCTAAGCTGAAAATATGAGAAACCATTGTCTGGGTGGTGTTCTGGCATTGCAGGATCTAAATGTCATGTCCAGTGACTGACCTTTCAGCATCCATGGTAAGTCGATCGTACGGGTCCATTACCGGCTGTGATCACCCATTTCCGGTGCGGACCGGGGCCGATTCTTTGCGTTGTTTCGATTTGGTTTCAAGAAGTTTTCGTTTACGTTTTCCCGTTGATGTTTTTATTTATCTCATTTTAATATGTTTTTTTATAGCAATATATTAAACGACATATTACATACATTGTAGTTATTCGTGTTACAGTTATACAGTAATATATGTGTATACCTATGTTACTAATCAATAAACATCACAATATACTTAATATTTGAATCAACTTCACAGTAAATATTTTTTTATTACAGTATTACTCTTCAAATTATTTCGCTACTTATTTTAAAAACTGTATTACATATCATTTTCTAATAAAATGAAGTGCAACCTTGTATAATTAGGATTGGTTTATCATAGTTAAGCTATATCTACTTTTTTTGCTTTGTATTTAGTACTATGATATCTAACATATAAATGTAAAGTTAACAAAATTATACATTATAATAGCAAATTCAACCGTTTTTGGGAATTGTTATGAAGTTTTTTACGATGTGCCAATCTACCAGCATTTAGAATTTTTTATTTTCATTATTCGATAATCTTTTAAATATTTATAGACCTTCTTATGTAGTCATTTTATGTAACTGACTGAAGATATGTTAGATTAAATCTAACGAGCCGACCCGCGGCGTATCATACGCCGCTATTTAGATGTTTTATTTTCTACTTTTCAGTAATTCATAATATGTGAATTCAACAGTATCAGAACTGCCACTGAAAATATTTGTTTTAAAACACTATCAGTAGGTCGTTAAGGACGATACTACCCCCACCCTCCTTTCCCCCAACCCCTACCCTACATCTCCCCCCACCCCCCGTGAAAGCAGCCTCCTCTTAGTTACCTCCCCTAAGTTTAAAATAGTTTCAAACTAAACTATCTGCCCCTAATAACCGTCACTAAACCCGGCTCTACGATTGTAAACATTTAGCGTGAACCACAGCTCACCAGACCATGTGGGGGTGGGGGTGGTAGGGATATGCCTAGAGAGGAGAGGGGGCTGCTAGGCGCGCTTACAGCTTGGTGTTTTCTAGGGTATCCAAGAAGAGATAGATAGATGATTTGGGTATGGTTTTTGGTTTGGATTGTGTGGCCGATATATATGATTGGGATTGTGTGGCCAAAGAAAGTGTTTGACTAAGGATTATGATTTTGATTGTGTATGGTGTTTATGCATTGATTGTGTGGCTTACACAATTTATATGTGTGGCTCTGGTGATGTTTTAACTTAAGTCAGGTACACATATATGTTTATCTACGAACATCTTACAGTTAAGTACACATATAATATGTTTGTCTAGGATTATTTTTAGTTAGATGCACATACGATATGGTTATCTAGGATTATTCTTCAATTAAGTACACACTTAAAGATGGATGTATCTAGGAAAGTTCTACAATTAGGTCCACATGACGAATAGGAATATATTACAATTAGGTCCACAAGAAGGTCGATTTGTCTAGCTGATCTACGAGCAGAGGCGTAGCGAGGGGGGGGGGGGGGGGCGGGGGTGCGGACCGCACCGGGTGACACCATTTAGGGGCGTGACACCAAGGCAAAAAAATAGTAAAAATATATAAAGAAAAATTTGAAGGGGGGGGGGGGGTTTGCAAATCGAAAGTTTGAGGGGGGGGTGCAAATCGAAAATTGAAGTTTGTCCCCCGGGAAGAGTCGCTACGCCTCTGGGGGGGGGGTGTGACACCATTAAGTCTACGAGATTTTCATATTGCGAGTAATTCGCTCCATATACCGAATCCATCGTTTAATGTGTCTTTCCTTCGAATTCTTCAACCCTCCCCCCATCTCTCCCCGCTCAAGCTACTGCACACACAACTTGTAAATTTAGTTGTCGAGCTAAAAATCCAAAGCTTCTGTTCAATGCGATTCACTCACACTATTTGCTCAGCTAGTGATCCATTTACACCGTCAGGTATTCAGTCAGAGATTGTTTAAGGCTGATTGTTTTTCGTGAAAATTATGCTAATTTATGCATGAATTAAAGTTTGTTTGATCAACAAGGCGACACGGGGATATTGTTTAAGTCTTTTAGCGGGGACCAGTGAATACTTCTACTGCAAGCTCCTATAGAAATTAATCTGTGAACTCTTGCAACTATTCGGGGGGGGGGGGGGGGGGCTGACTAAAACTGGGTGAGAGGGAGGGGGGGGGCGGACACTGGAAAAAAATATAATCTATATATAAATTATATTTCGTTCGGGATAGGAGGTATGTTGACGTTTTTCGCGGGGGGGGGGGGGGGGGGGGGTTAGTCAGCCTGTATGAAACGCTGTAACACTATTTAATACTTTTCGTTCGTTTTCCATTTTCATTTGCTTAACATGTTATAGTGCAGTAAACCGATAATTCGTGTTTGAATTTATACATGGGTTTAACATTTTAAAGTCGGGGCAGTGTTGATATAACAAGATTAAAAACTAAACACTTCAGAATTCTCTCCCGCAAATAAAGGTGTGTCTCATGCAAAATCACCATTCAACCAGATACACCTTATGTTTGATCGTGTCTGACTAGCGTATTGTCTAACTTGGGCGCCTGTTAAAATTTTCTGTTAAAATCGTTATATTAACTATCTGCGAATCTCAGGAAAGCTTTTGTTTATAAAGTAAAATTGTGTGTAAAGTCGCGTTATAGTTCTAATGTTTCAAGTGGCGACACAGAAAAATGTGTGCAAGTGATTTGTTTGGGGGGGGGGGGTGCGAACCGCACAGGGGTAACAACATTCAGAGGGTGACACCGATAAAAAAATGCAAGATAAGTAAAATAAATATGTTTTTTACCAGTTCAATGAATGGTTAATTAGAGCTAAAATGACTATCCCGACAAGGAAGTTGGAAGGGGGGGGGGGGTAACACCATGACGTAAACATGCAAACTATAGAGAAAACAATGCTACACCCAACTGTATTAACACCTGACTATAGACCAACATCATCAGTGTTACATGTGAACACTTTAAAGCTTTTACCGGGGGGGGGGGGGGGGCGGGGGGGGGGGGAGGGTGACATTAACTGCAAACTTTACAGAGTGTAACACAATGAAGTGCTGCACCGGGTGACACCCGACCTAGCGAGGCCACTGCTTACACCCTACACAAAGACACCCCTACACACAGACACCTATGCACTCTACATACACTCTATGGACAGACACTACAACATCGACTGAGCTAACTACCCTCCCCTCTCCCCTAACTTCATTGTATACTTTTGTACAAATCATGACATTCCATGCACTAGTTAAAAACCTACCCCTCCACCCATCAAAAACATAAACAACCCCCTCCCCTAATTAAGTGTCAGGTATTGACCTGACACTTAATTTCAAACCAAACCCGTTCACAGTACCCCAGCCATCACTTAACGATAGTCCCCAGAACTCTACCCCATCACTAATCCACTACAACCGACCATCAAAATATCGATATCCCGAAACATCAGCCCCCCCCCCCCCTCCAAATTAATTTTACACGCTATTCATTTTACAATCGCCCACCTCAAAATTACGTCGCATGGTCATGTATCCAAGCCATTATTCATTAGTTGTCTTCCACAATCTCTCTGGTAAATCTCTAGCATAATGTTATGCCAACATTAAATCCAATTGTACTTTCAACGACACTGTCGAGATGTCTAGCTTTAATAAAATTTAACATAAATGAAATCATAAATAATTGTTATCTTATATTTGATAATTAACAATTTAAAAAAATATTAGTAGATTTGTATTCTAATTCATCTCAATGATGCAAGTTTTAATACAATCAAGCCTTAGAATTACCTTGACTGTTAATTTGTTTCTAAGATCACTCAACCCTATTTCACAACGTTCATTAGTTATTGGATAACTGTGAAATGTGATTGCCCGAGATTCATTAGCGAATATGTTTTATCAGAAAATTTTGAAATTAAAATGACAGGCATTATTTACTGTATAGATTTGAAATTTAATCGCCAGGAACAATTAACCATATAGATTTGAATTAATTGCCTTCTTTTTCTTCTCTCTAAATTTTAGGAGAGTTTCTGTCCCCAGCTATCGAGCCTCGTTAGCCTGAGGGTTCGAACTCGAGACAACTCAACTGCCAGGCATTATTTTTATTATAGATGTGAAATTCAGATGCCAGGCATTATTTATATTATAGATGTGAAACTTTACTGCCCGGTAGTCTCGATGCTTGACAGCTATAGAAACTAACGATGTTTGTATTCCAATTTTGCCTTATGTTGGCCATCTATTAAATATTTCTTTTTTCTGTAGCCAAGCATTTTCTTTTTTTTTTTATCTCGAAACACATCGTTTTATTAAGAGGACAGCATATTTTGTATGAGTATTATGAATATTGTATGAGCATAAAAGATTCTTTCCTATCAAGTTGTTTACGCTGGCTAGAGTTCAGAAATCCATTCATTAAGACTTATAAAATTTAAATGTTAGAAGAAAAATAAAATTCTTTTTCTGGTGCAAATTTCACAAGAATAAAAAAAAAATGAATTAACAGAGATAGCAAAAGATCTGCATTCATTTTGACATGTTATGTAATTGATTTAAATTATTGATTGTAGAACAGAAACTATAGCTACTTTAATGCGTGTTTAAATGCATTTCTCCAACACGCTACTGCAAAATTAAATTTTCCTATAATTTATGCCTTAAATTTACTGTTGGCTATAGATGTAGGCCTACAGGTACGTCAAGCATGGATTTAATTGAGACGACATCTAAAAAGTGCCTTAATTAACGTAAGTGCAGGCTATATCTACAAAAATGCCTTAATTGCCTTCATTGAGCGTACATCTACAAAATGGCCTAAAAAAGTTTAAATGTACAAAAATACCTTCATTAAGTGTACATCTACAACTGTGCTTTAATTGAGTGTACATCTCCAAAAATGCCTTCGTTAACTGTACATCTAAAAAGCGCTTTAATTAAGTGTACATCTACAAAATTGCCTTAATTTAGTATACAACTACAAAATTGCCTTAATTGAGTGTACATCTACAAAATTGCCTTAATTGAGTGTACATCTACAAAATTGCCTTTAATTGAGTGTACATCTACAAAATTGCCTTAATTGAGTGTACATCTACAAAATTGCCTTAATTGACTGTACATCTACAAAATCACCTTAATTGAGTGTACATCTAAAAAATCGCATTAATTGAGTGTACATCTACAAAATTGCCTTAATTGAGTGTAGGCCGGAAAAAGTGCCATACGCTACAGAAAATAATTTGAGGCACTTTTTACTCTCTGCTCCAGGAGTAAACGGATTTCTGCTTTTTCTTATCTTCAATGATTCAAACTTAAGAATGTTTTCTTTCGTTTCATTAGAAATGCTGGTAAAAAAATTGAAATCTAAAAAAAAAAATCTTCTGCAAGAGTAATCAATTTTTCGTGGAAATGATTTTTTTTACACTTTGAAATCTCTTAGAAATTACACCTTTTATTTTATTTTTTAGTGAAGAATTTAAGTTTTTTTTAAAATCATGAGACAGATACAAGACAGAAGACAGAATCTACTTAATATAGTGTGCAGGTTATATTGTTCATGGTATATTCCACATTATGCACTCTAAAAGTCTATCATGTATAATATAGAATATACAACGAACATAACGGAATCAACAACAGAATCTTTATTATTCAAATCAATCTTTAGAACTCTCTTCACTTTTAAAATCCTATTAAAATATAATGTGTGGTTTTTTAATTCCATTGCTGGATTTTCAGCCTACAGTTAAATTAGTAAAGTATTAGGAAATAGTGCAGTGAAAAACACTACTAATTCAACAATTACAAAGAATAATGGAAAAGCAATTGTATGTATATTAAGAGTATAAAATGCAGTTGCTACGTACAAGAAACCTATGTAGAGCGCAGCCTGTTGAAGGTCTGTGAAAAAAGGCGTCTTTTAGTAAGGCTGATGTTCTTGCGAGACTACAACAGGTTCAGCTGATGTGTAGTCTTTTACGTCATCATGTTTGCGTCCATAGGAGGAACTAAGTACGTGGGAAGGGGAGGTTACGCCCCCACTTACCATTCCAAATAGGCTGCCCCCATCCCTCAGAAATATAATAGAAATTATTAATTTTTGGAAAAGTATAATGCATAAGTATGCATAATAGAAAATTTCTGTCGCATTGCATACTATGTTAAATCCTTAATGTTTCTTAATAAATGTTTGATCATTCATCGGCGGATCTCAGAAAGGACATAGAAGCTCCGACTCATATATGTATGTATATATATATATATATATATATATATATATATATATATATATATATATATATATATAATTACATCTCCGACCATTACTCCCAGCAATGAAAGGTTAGATACGCCTACGACGACATCATACGTGATGTGTCACAATAATTTCTAATTCAACAGTACCCACAAAACATTTTTTTTAATTCAAGACAGCTACCAAAAAATTTATAAATCGCTTGTTTATTTGCACTTTTCTAAAATCAATTTTTTTTTTTTTGTTAAACTTTTCTCCCTGTTTCTTCCATCAACCTTTGTATAATTGTCACCTTTAAAACTAACATATAAAAACAAAAAAAAATGTGTTTGTCAACATTATAAATATTCATATAAATTTAAATATTCATGATTACAATATTTTGTCGGTAACCCATGTAACAAGTATATAATCAATGACATGCCGTAAAAAATAAACCATTTATAACTGCACATAAACACAAATTAATCAACTTTTTCAAAAGGCCAAATTAAGCCACAAGTACATATTATCGTAAAAAAAAACCCACTGGTAAAAGCATTATAAAGAATGTCCATTTATAGACAAATAAACACAAATAATAGGAATATAAATAATCATGTAAGCAGCTTGAAAAACGGTAACCAACACACTTATGTACAATAATAAACATCATACACACATTTAGAGCCTTGCTTTTGAGATATAACATCATATATAGATCAAACCACTTAAGCAATATGAACAAGACATCTAACAACAGACTTCTGTATAAGAACACACATAATTTAACGAGATTCGCTATTAACTACCCCCCCCCCCCCCCCAACAACCTCACCCTACAAACTCACACAGAAATATAATATAAAAAAGACAGTTCACCAACATACTTCTGTAAAGGAATATATGACAACACACACCATTTAACGGAACTCGCTATTCACTTAACTCCCCCCCCCCACACACCCATCTCACAAACACACAGAAATATAACCAACCACGTAAGCAATAGTATAAAAAAGACAGTTCACCAACAGACTTCAGAAAATCGCACACACCATTTAACAAAACTCGCTATTCACGTAAATTCCTCCCTTATCCCCCCCACCCCACCCCACAAACTAACAGAGAAATATAATATAAAAAGTTCACTTCACCAACAGACTTCTGAAAATCGCTCCACATCACAACCCCACATCGTAATAACCCCGGCTTCATCATCCCCGCCAGCCCCCGCGGTTATAATTAACCTTTATTTTTCCTGATTACAAACTTAATAATTCACAACTAAATACTTAGCCTTGAGGCATGGGGCAGAGCGCGGTACGACGCGAACGAAATAACCTTAGACAAAAATTCTTTCTCTCACCCATTTTGTAATCACGGATCTGTTATGTCGTTACTGCAAGCTATTAATATAATAAGAAAAGCAGGTTCGACGATATAGTTATGGGATAATTTTGTGTTAAATTATGTGCTGTATTGATCGGTTACATTTGGTATAGTGTGGTTTAACATTTAGTGAGTAGTGTTGGAGGCAGTTGGTAAGATGTGGTTTAACATTTGGTAAAGTGTGGTTTAACATTTAGTGACTTGTGTTGGCAACATTTAGTAAGATGTGGTTTAAAATTTGATTATTTGTGTTGGCAACAATTGGTGAAGTGTGGTTTTAACGGTTAACAAGTTGTAATTGAAGGATTTAGTGAACGTTTATTGTTATTGCAGCCTTTGCCCCTAATCCTATTTTTGCATCAGCTCTGGCAGTAAAGAAAACAATTTAAAATATACCCAATATACTTCTTCTTCTTCGATATGAATTGAAATGTTGGACGGGATTTCCTCCAACACAATTATATACTACGTGTCCACTTGCTATGCGCCAAATAGGCCTCAGACTCCGACTTCAGTGTTTCCTTCTTGATTTGCTTCCATAGCTTTTGTCCAAGACAGCAGTTTTTATTTTTTTAAATTTTTTCTCCTAGAAGAGTTGCTGTCCCTAGCTATTGAGCCTCATCCGCCCGTGGTCCGAACTCGAGACTTTTTAGTTTAGCAACCGTGAGTTTACCGACACGACCATGCCGACCCACGCTTGTTGTACTTTAAAAAATTGGAAGAAATCTGTTCAGTAGGCCTATGCATGTTCGTGTCGTAGTCTTATATGATCGTCTATTTCCAAATGGTCGTTATTTTTCTAGCAGACTTTATGGTATGTATAACGTACTCTAATTAATAGTGAAGTCCTAGTATGACTTTATCTGTTGTACATATACTAATAGTGTTATAGCCAATTTAAATTTTCGAACTCATTCATCTGAAAATGTTGTTTTTGTGACTTAAGTTCTTTTAGCACTTGGATCTTCAGCTGCTTTGTTTGCCTGCTCTATTGTAGGAAGAATAATGTGACGTACACGTAGATAGTTATAAGCGTACAATTTATTTAGTGTGTTGTAAAGTTTAGAAGTACTAGACTTGTCTTTGAAATAGTATCAGAACTTTTTCCTAACATAGAACAGACATAAAAATGTAAGGTAACATTGTATTTTTTAAACGTTTTCTTTTTCAACATCGATTGTTTACGTCGATACTTGTTTCAATGAAATAAATCTGTGTAACCTGGTGTTTTTTTTAATAAACAAGTTAACTAACAACTACGTAAGACATTTATTCCGTTATCCAAATATACTAAAACACAAAATACACTTTTAACAAAGAACCTTAGGGTAAAATACTGTGTTTTCTAGAGGCATGAATTAATAATGAGATCGTTCCACTAACTTCCCAGGCTTCACTTAATCCCTATGATGTCATCTGTTTTTACAGAATTTATCCCACGAAAAAAAAAAAACAACAAAAAAACAAAACAAAAAACTCCGACTAGCCACAAACTGAAAAGTCAGCGTTCGTTTCTATCCGGCGACTAGCTTAAAGCTCTCCCGAGAAACCATGAAAATACATTATTAGTTTGCCCAGGGGGGTTTAAATCCAATTAAATATGAGGATAGAAGCCTCGTTTTGTAAAGCAGATGGATCAATAGACATATTTATTAAAATGTTTTTCCCTTATAATAGTGCCGATCGATGTGAATCTGGCCTTAGGGTCAGTCTAAATAGCGCACCAACTTGTGTATAAATATTTAACCGGAATGATCCGCTAGACGGGTACTCAGGTGAAATTACTAACCAAAAAAAAAAAGACAGAAAAACAATGTTTGTCTGTAAAATAATATAAAAATAAAGGATGATGTTGCTATACTTTAATAATTTTTCGGTTATTAGTTTGTGGAGTGCTTCGATATGTAGGCCTATATTACATTAACTGCGATTTCGGTAATTAAACGAAAATGTTACGGTGAAGAGATGGTGAAATGGTTTTCCCCCCGGGGGGACGGGGAATAGTCTGCACTGACAGGCGAGGTGAGAAGGAAATTAAAAGTTTGGACTGTGGGTGGGGGAGAATTTTCAGCGCTGACACAGTTAGATGATGAAATTATAGTTGATAGTACTCAGGCGAAAGTTGTGTAAGGCTGGCTTAAGTATAAGACAAAAGTACAGCTCATGGTACTACGTCGTGGGTATTGTAGTACAGGCACAAGTAAGTGATAAATTTCAAAACGTTTTACGGAGGTTTGGATATTGTAAGGCTGACAGAAGTAGATAGTAAAATTACTTGTGGAGCCAAGGTTTAAGTATTGTAGAGTATAATTATGCTTTAAATAGAGCACAGTTAATAGTAACGGTGGTTATCTATAGTCGGTTATTAATACAACTCGATGTAGCATTGCTTTTGTTTATAGTTAGCAAGTTTACGTCTTGGTGTTACGCACTAAATGGTGTCGCCTCTGCAAAGACTGTCCACACAGCTTAACAACACACACCGTCCCCACAACCTAACCACACACTGTCCCCAAAACCTAACCACACACACACTGTCCCCACAACCTTACCACACACACAGTCCCCACAACCTAACCACACACACAACGTCCTCACACCCTAACCACACACATTGTCCCCACAACTTATACACACACTGTCCCCACAACCTAACCGCACACACCACCCCACAACCAACACACACTGTGCCCACAACCAACACACACTGTCCCTGCAACCTAACCGCACACACCACCCCCACACCTAACCACACACACAGTGCACATAAACTTACCACACACACCACCCCCACAACCTAACCACACACACCACCCCCACACCTAACCACACACACCGTGCACATAAACTAACCACACACACCACCCCCACAACCTAACCACACACAATGTTCCCACAACCTAACCACACACAATGTTCCCACAACCTAACCACCCTCACACCACCCCCACAACTTAATCATACACACTTTCCCCGAAACCAAACCATACACACTGTCCGCTGAGCCTAACCGCACACACCACCCCCACAACGTAACCACACACACACACACTGTCCCCCACAACCTAACCCCCCCCCCTCCCCAGCCATACTTCAACCAGCTCCCCACCCCCAGGGACCATCCCCAACAGACTTACACCGGAAATCAACTCTGGTGCCAAATCCTCAGCCAACAGGACGAATCGGGTCCCAGAGAGCTACCCCCGATCTTCCAACCTGACAAGAACACCAGGCAAGATTGGAACACGAGCTCAACTCTTTGACAACAGTACCTCTTGCGACTAGTAAACCATTTTTTTAACATTCCACGCGAACTCCCGATCAACACACAAAAGAATCTAATATATAAAGCTCAGTTCTGTAACGTGTGGCAAAAAAGTTTGTCGTTGACACTTCTATGGATTTAAGTGTTAGGTTTTTTATCGTACTCACAGTCTAAATTTACGAGTCAAAAAATTACCATTGAAAGTCTTTAAAAACAATTTTCATTCTATTTACTTAGAAGAATAATTTTCAATTATGAACACGACATAAAATTTTTAAAAAGTGTATCGACGTTTATAAAATTTCTAAAATTGTGTCGGAAATGTATTGACTGCACAGTTACTTCCCTTTAATAAAAAAAATTCTTAATTAAGAAGAAAGAATTTACATTTTATTACTTTGTTTTTGGTGTTAAGAAAAAAAAATAATTACATAATTAACGGGGATTGATTAAGTGCAATGTCGTTAGGTATTTTTAACACTGCCTTTTATTTATTCTATACACTAAACATACTGTTCAATATTTTTTTTTTAAATCAATAACATTTAATAAGCCAGGTCCTACAAATCCTATATGTTTATTTCTTTCCATTTACGGATAAGCTTGGAGTATTATCATTTTTGTTCACTAAATTGAAACAGGCGCGTCCGCCGGCGCCCTTGCACGGTTCGATTTGGCACCCTGGGCTATCATGTGAGCGCTATGCTGCATAGTTTTTTTTTTAACAGTGCGATAGACTATGGGTAAGAAAGGTTACTATAGTCTTTAAGTGAATCAAATCCGGGCGTCCTCCGGCACCCCGACAGGGTGCTATTTGGTGCCCCGGGCCTTCCGGTGTATGCTATGGTATATACGTTCGCGTGAGTTCAAAAGACTATGAATAAGTTATGTACTATAGTCGTTTACTAAGTTCAATCAGGCGGTGACGTCATGGTGCGTCCTCTGGCGCCCAGACAGGGTGCTATTTGGGGTCCCGGGCCTCCCGTGTTCGGTTTCGCGCCTACGTTCATTAAAGTGAGTGCAAAAGACTATGAATAAGTTGGGGTACTATAGTCGTTTATTAAGCTGAAACAGGCGATTCCGCCCCGGGCTAGACTCTGAGCACTGTGCGTTCATGTTCGCGTTAGTGTTTTCTTTGTGTTTAGGTTGGGTTTGCGTTAGTGGTTGCGTTTTGATTTGGTTCGTTTTTGTTCTTTCTTTTTTCGTTTTCGTTTGTGTTTTATCTTCTTTGCGTTTGTGTTTGTATTTGTGTTTGTGGTTGGTTTTGCGTTTGTATTTGGTTTGTTTTCGTTTGTTTTTTCGTTTGTGTTTTTTTCTTTGGGTTTGTGGTTGGTTTTGCATTTGGATTTGGTTTGTTTTCGTTTGCTTTTTCGTTTTTTTTTCTTTGTGTTCGTATTGGTGTTTGTGGTTGTGGTTGGGTTAGTTGTTAGGTTTTTGTTTTCGTTTGTATTAGTAATTGTGTTAGCTTTATGTTTGCGTTTTGTTGTTTTGGTTTGGGTTTGGGTGTGCAATGCCGGGTTTATGATGATTACTAAACACACAGGTAATGGTCTTTAACAGAAAGGTTTTTCACAGAAGCCAGAGCAGGGCCTGGCCGGGACGGCTAGTTTTCAATTAAATTTGAACTTCAAAACATTTGAATAATCAATACTAACAAAAACAGTAAAAAAAACTGTAAGGAAAATCACTTCAGTTTCATTGATCTCTAACTAAAATCGATATCGATATAAGAGCGGTATTGTTCTGTTGTATTGGGACTTGAGATTCCACCATCCATCTCTGTCGAAATCTACTTCACAAGAACAGGCTGATGGAAAACAATAGCGAGTGGGATTAGTTGATTGTTAATTCAGGTTTCACGTTGATTTATTCACTATTTAAATACAATGCGTGTGGTTTTTTAATCATTTATTTTTTTTCATTTAGGCGTGTTTCAGTGTCTAAATATTTTGGTTGGTTATTTGAAAAACTTTAGGACGGTGAGGCCTAGAAGTAGAGCGCTAGACTGCTAACTTGAAAGTCTTGAGTTCGAATCCGGGTTGAAGTCAGTAGAACGTTCCTGAGTCCATCCAGCTCTGATGGGTACCTAACGCAAGTTAGGAAAAGAGAAGGTGGCTGGGCATAGTGCTGAATATATTATTCCTTCATGCGACGAGGTCATTGAAACAGATGCTCTCTACTTCATTTGCCTCAATGGAATGCCAGGTTCGGAAAAGGTACTTTACTTGATTTGAAAAAAATAAAGTTTAATTTTAAGTAATTAAATTAGGTGTTAGACTTAATTTGTCAGTTGGGTAATGAGTTAGGTATGTGTGTTTTGATCGCAAAGAAGGAAACACAGCAAGTGTGTTAGTTTGTGCTTGCGTACAAGTAGGTGTGTTAGTGTAAATAATATGTGTGTGTTTGTAAAAAAAAATTATAAAGGGTGTCATTATGCTAGGGGATTTGCTTTGTCATTGTGTGTTTGTTTATGTGAGTCAGCGTGTGTGTGTTTTTGTGTGAGTCAGTGTGTGGATGTGTTGGTTTATGTGAGTCAGCGTGTGTGTGTTTTTGTGTGAGTTAGTGTGTGGATGTGTTGGTTTATGTGAGTCAGTGTGTGTGTTTTTGTGTTAGTCAGTGTGTGGATGTGTTGGTTTATGTGAGTCAGTGTCTGTATGCGTTATTTGAGTCAGTGTGTGTTTGTTTATGAGATTCAGAGCCGGTGTGTTTACAATTGAGTTTGATGGTGTGTTTTTATGTGAGTTGGTGTGTGTGTGTATGTGTGCGTGCGCGTGCGTACGTGCGCGTGAGTGTAATTGTGTGTGTATGTGTGTGTGAACTCGTGCTCACCAGCACCTAGAATCAAACTAATTCCGCGTCACGACTTCACCTTTCATCCCCCAACAACAACAAAAAAAAAAACAACCTCGCAATGACCTGTAACACCCAAATCGCCTTTTAGTTCACGCCCGACCTGTGCCTTACTCTCACAGACCTTTGAACTGACCCCCGCATCAACAGACGCCATTACCAAACAACTTAAGGCGCTCTGTGATCTAGGATTAACCTAAATTTCACCGAGGTCAGTTCAGTATTCTTTAAAAAAAAATACAAACAAAAGTCTGATTATCTGAATAAGGTAGATACCTTTTGAGTACTAAACATAGTAGATTGAGGTCGGGGTGTGTAATGGAAAAAGAAACCTTTTGATGTTTTATTTAAGAAGGAAATAGCGCGCATTGAAGGGAGGCTTCAACGTCTTGTTTGTGTTTGAAGAAAATTGATTCTACCTTAACACATTAACACAAACAGAATTACTTTATTGTTGTTCTTTTTTTTTTTTTCTTTTTTTTTTGTAGGATGATTTATGTTGTAAAAGTTGGTTTTGTAGAGTAATTATTAATAACCAGAGACAAAAAGGTTTTTCTACACTGTTGTGTTTTTTTATGGCAGTGGCCTTGACCTTAGTGAGTACTTGCTTCGGGGTCGTGACCTCTATGTGTTCATGTATATCATGGCCTAGACTTTGTTGAATTGCTGAACGGTCACGTAAGCTTTAAGTTTAATTATTGGTTACATGGTGACAATGACTTTTGCTGAGGATTAAAGTGACGACATAACACCAACACCGCCCCGGGGAATCAATTACCCCGTCTAACAATTTACCCCCCCCCCCTCCCCCGCCCACCCCACACAATGTAGATGTAAGTTTAATAAAAGATGGACTTATATCGACTGGCTATATGTTGACTCAGTATGTGACGATGTATAAGGTAATGCTTACATTGTCTTAAGTAAGCGTGTACTTGATTAAGTAGTTCTCATATAAATATGACTTTGTAGTGATGTAATCGACTTATGATGAAATTTAGTACCATTTAGTACTCTGCACTCAATTTACGAAACTCGAGCGACAAACTTTAAAGTATTACGTAACGTTTTTAGAACTTTTTTTCCAGGGTCATTTGAATAATTCATCGCGAGCAATTTCTGCTGTGAGAGAGGGTTGTCCTGCCAAAACAGTAAGGGGCTACAACCCGCGGTGCCATAAAGGGAAGTAATCCACGTTTAAGACTGGCTCAACATCTAGGTTCCCTGTTTCAATCTACATCATTAGGAAAACGAAATTTTTGTTGACTTGTAATTTGCCATATTTAAGACAAGGTTTGTCTGACCCAAAACATTCTTATGTAATAAATGTTACATTAAAATCAGACACTTGCTTAAACCAACAACGCTCTATTCAGTCATATTTTGATATAAGTTAAATAATTTACATACAGCAAATAAAGTCAGTGTGAGACTTTGAATAAATTTTTTATGTTACTGTACAATGATTGCGGTAACTTCTTCGATAAACCTTCTTTACGCTATCTTAGCAAATAGAAAAAAAAAAAAAAAAAATGTACAAAAAAATGATTTTCACAAAACAGACTAATGCACTTACACACAAAAAAAATAAATAAAAAAAAAAAAAAAAAAAAAAGTATACAAATTCAAAAAAAAAAAAAAAAAAAATATGAGAACGCTGTTAACCAATTTTCGACCTTTAAAACTCCACTGTATCCCCACACCCCGTGAAAGCTACACGTCTACCCACCTCTAACCAGTCGGTTCTAAACATCCAAACAAACATAAACACCGACTTGAACATACCAAACTTTCACTCTCCCGCTAAATCGCTCACACAGCAATCCGATCGTCAACCCCCCCACCCCCCTCCCAAACATACACACACTATAAATAGTAACACCTCAGCAGTTAGATCACACAGCACAGAATTTGACGCTTGGCTTGCCTTAAACACACACAGACACTCTCCATGGCTCGTCAGACACTCTACCGCCCCCCCCCCCCTCTGCCCACATCACCCACAGATATGATAACCCCACATCCCTTTTAACTGTTCCGACGAACCCACCACCCCCCAAAACATTAGTTTCGAATATTTATTCATTTACTTATTTATCTATTTTTGTAATTCACTATTGTATAAATGTAAACGAAATCTGTGTAAAACAACAAATGTGTGTGTGTATGTGACTACTCTACTGGTTATTCATTTTTCTTTGGTATTTACTATGTTTATTGTACAGAATGAGATGAAATCCATGTAAACCAACAAAAAAAATTAAGAACTTCAAATGTCTTAACTATCAAATAAAAAAATATTTGTAAAGCCACTTCAATTCTCATTTTGTACTACCATTCTTGTGCTAATTTCTCGCGTTTCTAAAAATAGAACCTCGGTTTGCCACAAACATTATGCTTTTTACAAGCTTTTTCTAATACCTTTGAAAAAGTAATAACTAATATTGAGTAGACAAAATCTTTAGGGTGGTAACATTTATTCTAAAATTTGGAACTGTGTGTGTGTCTTTTTATTTCCATTTTATACATTGTAAGCACTTTTTTTTCTTTTTGTTTATTTCTTGTTGTGTGTGTAGGCAGGCACCGGGCGGGCCTCACGCACAACTATGTCAAAAATACATTAAACGACTATTCTTTTAAGGGTTGAAACGGCATGTCAGAAAGAAGTATTATTCTTATTAATCTCCATCAGTCCTCACAGGCCGATGATGAAAACTGTAATACTAAAGCGAACATGGCAAGGCAAACTGACGCTGTAAATTACATGTCAGGGCCAAAAAGTGAATCAACATCTAAGAAGAAGTCAGTATATAATCCATAACAGTGCTGGATATGTGCGCAATATTGGATAATCCATACAAATGTTGGATATGTGCGCTATATTGGATAATCCATACCAGTGTTGGATATGTGCGCAATATTGGATAATCCATACGAGTGCTGGATATGTGCGCAGTATTGGATAATCCATACGAGTGTTGGATATGTGCGCAATATTGGATAATCCATACCAATGTTGGATATGTGCGCAATATTGGATAATCCATACGAGTGTTGGATATGTGCGCAATATTGGATAATCCATACCAGTGCTGGATATGTGCGCAATATTGGATAATCCATACCAGTGCTGGATATGTGCGCAATATTGGATAATCCATACCAGTGTTGGATATGTGCGCAATATTGGATAATCCATACCAGTGCTGGATATGTGCGCAATATTGGATAATCCATACCAGTGTTGGATATGTGCGCAATATTGGATAATCCATACCAGTGTTGGATATGTGCGCAATATTTGAATCCTCATGTTACGCTAATGATGGTAAAATATAAACAAATACAACTTACACATGTCAATGCTAAACCTATCCAAAATCCAAATCCAACCAATTCCTTACACCCCCAAATGCTATACCTTATGTAGCAATACTGAAAGTACAGACAAATTAACACACCTATTGTTCGAAAAGTCAACTATCAAACACAGGTAAGCATAATTGTCCCAAAAGGCTATTGTGTACAAACATTACTTTTTGTGTACTGAGTGTGTTTAAACTTGAGAAAAAAAAACATACACTATACTTACACTTTACACCATTTCCATATGACACTGTAATGAGCCAGGTGTAAGATTGTGACAACATACGGGCATCGCAGACTTCCGTTTCTGGCAGTATTTGAATGAAGGATCACATGGTGATGCTACTCAAGGCAGTGCCAGAATCGTAACACATTCTGATAGTAAGATCCAAGGGGAATAATCTAATGTAGAGAATAAAACAAACTTGAAATTCAGAAAGGAAGACGAAACGAATTTCAGAAGTGATTGGATTGTGTAGTTAGGGGAGTTGGGGGGGGGGGGGGGGGGGATACAATTGCCAGTCGTGTCCCAATTTGGTGGATCCTGCCGAGTTTTCTCATTGGCATCAGGGAAGGAAATAGGTCACAGATGAAGTAGAGTTAGCCTGTTTCTATAAACTCGACATATGAATGAAATGTGGTCATTATTAAGCCCAGCCACCGTTCTATGGGAAGTAGGGTAGGCCTATCTATTCCCTACTCGAGATTTTAGTGTTGGAATTCGTATGCTCTACTAAACCGAAAAGTCCCGAGTTCGAACCCGCGGTCAGATGAGTCTCCATAGTTGGAAGACAGCAAACCATCTAGGAGAGACAACTCCGAAATCAAATAACTGCTGCCTTGTAGTTTTTTTTTCGCCTATAAGGCGAACTAGGCAGTGGCCTAGGGCGCTGTCCGTAGGGTTGGGGGGGGGGCGCCAAAATGGGTTGGAAAAACAAATAGAAAGTTTGAGGGGGGGTGCAAATCGAAAGTTTGTCCCCGGGCGCCGTGAAGAGTCGCTACGCCTTTGATAATACGGGGGCACGAAAAAAATTGCGGGGGGGGGGGGAGATCGCTTTTAATAAGTTTTGCCTAGGGCGCTAAATAACCTGGCGTCGGTACTGCTCACATCTTCCCATTATCAGGAGAGTATTAGTTTTCAACAACTGTTGAAACGGCCCCACAACACAACCAGATATACTCTGCTTCAACTACCATGCCGGCCGTTTGAGGAAAGAGTGCATTGTTCTCTATCATGCCCACCATCATAACCCTGTCATACATTGTTTCATTTAAACCATTTGCAAAATTGTTTTTAAAGGACAATTTAAAAAAAAAAACCTGATGATGAATGTTGTTCCAAATATGCATTAAGATAAAATGTTATAATAAGATAGTGTAAACAAATAAGAAAAAAAAAGTAACAAGCACTCTCAAAACGGTAGAAGAACAGAATTATATGATTAATAAATGTCAAGTACAGAACGAAACAGCATTGTGGAATGTACTTGTACGATAGTTCAATTATTTTAATAATCATAAATACAACGAGAGTTGGGCACATTGTATTAGGAGAGAATTTGAAATAATAAGTAAATTATGCCAATCATATTTAATTGGATGCGAATGATGTTTTTTTTTTTTTTGTTGGATATTATTTCTTGCAGTAAAGAGCTTGTATTATTAGACACTTATTAAATTGTGGCACCCAGTGCAAAACCTGCATTCTTGGACACAAAATTGTTGAACATCGTTTACTGCTACAAACTAGCTATAAAGTGAACACGTTTAAATTGTTCAGGTGTTAAATATTTATGAGGTATTAAATATTGAGTGGGCTAGAGAAGAGGAGGAAATCGGATGTTAATTTACACACTTCTCTCTAGCTTCGCTTCTAAATAACAAACCATTCAGGGGCGTAGCTATAAGGGAGCAAAATGGGTAGATTGCCGAGGCTGAAAAACCTCTTATTTATTTGAACAAATGGCAGTGATCTCCTCCTAAACTTTCTGATATGTTCGTGATGAAATAGAGCTAAAGGTTTTGAAATCGGGCGGTAGACAATGTATGTATGTTTGTGGCAAAACCGCTCATTTTTCGAATTCTTAAATTTAATAATGCTAATTTTTGAGAATATAATTCATACTTATCAAATTCTGAAGGCTTTTGAAGACACGCAAAAGAGGTCGCTGAAGTAGCACCTGGCGACTGGACCTTGTAGCTGTAACCACAAAGATAGAACTCTGGAGATCTAGGGTTGGCGGCCCATACCCCAGCAGGACAGATGACTGGAGATCTTTGGTTGGCGGCCCATACCCCAGCAGGACAGAGGACTCTGGAGATCTTTGGTTGGCGGCCCATACCCCAACAGGACAGAGGACTGGAGATCTTTGGTTGGCGGCCCATACCCCAGCAGGACAGAGAACTCTGGAGATCTTTGGTTGGCGGCCCATACCCCAGCAGGACAGAGGACTAGAGATCTTTGGTTGGCGGCCCATACCCCAGCAGGACAGAGGACTGAAGATCTTTAGTTGGCGGCCCATACCCCAGCAGGACAGAGGACAGGAGAGATCTTTGGTTGGCGGCCCATACCCCAACAGGACAGAGGACTCTGGAGATCTTTGTTTGGCGGCCCATACCCCAGCAGGACAGAGGAATTGAGATCTTTGGTTGGCGGCCCATACCCCAGCAGGACAGAGGACTCTGGAGATCTTTGGTTGGCGGCCCATACCCCAGCAGGACAGAGTACTGGAGATCTTTGGTTGGTGACCCATACCCCAGCAGGACAGAGGACTCTGAAGATCTTTGGTTGGCGACCCATACCCCAGCAGGACAGAGGACTGGAGATCTAGGGTTGGCGGCCCATACTCCAGCAGGACAGAGAACAGTAGATCTAGGGTTGGCGGCCCATACCCCAGCAGGACAGAGGACTGGAGATCTAGGATTAGCGGCCTATTCCTCAACATGGGTGATGGCAGTGATCATGATGGTGTGTAATGTTCTTCCCTTATTTGGTGAAAAAAAAAAGTGTGTCATAGAGAACACCTATTTTCATATTAGTGAAAGCTACTTATTAAAATGTTGTGATATACATAGATCGTTGTCTTTATAGGGAGGAGGGGGAGAGGTTACATGTATAGCGTTAGGCAACTTCTGGGGATGTGTTTGTGGCTTGTATGACGAAGAGTGGTTGAAATTTAATATGGAAAGCAATTTTTATTATTTGATATTAAAATATGAAAAATTTTAAGGTAGGAGGTGCAGTGACGTCATCTCTTACCACAGAGTTTGTGAGCTGTAAAATTGAGACACTAATTCGCTGATGTCGTAATACAGCTATTCCCTTGCTAACCCTTTCTTTTTTACTCTACATCTTTCATTACTTGCCAGGATAAAAGCAGAAACCTTACATAATAAAGATTTGTCTCTTGTTTTATGGTTCAAACAGGCTTCAATCGCTGAAATTTCGAACAACATTTACAATACGATCGCTTTATTCTCTTTATTCTTCCCTATTTACAATTCACCAGAAAAAGGAAATTTTTTATTTCAAACATGGGGTCACCGGATCCTAGTGTTCCCGTCTAATGTGGTAAATATTCTAAAGAGGATTGGCCTGTGTGATCATTTCTCTCTTAACGGACCTAATCTAGTTGAGTGTATGGCTAACTCGCAGGGGAGGGGGAGATGGGGGGTGGGGGCAAAGAGAAATGCACTCCAGGGTAAACTATTTTAGAAAACTTGAATTCAAACCCAGTTGTCTTATCTCATTTTTATTTTTTATTTTAAACATTTTAACATTTACATATTTACTTAATACACCAACAAAATTTCGCCAAATTTCACCCATTCAAAAAACTTCTCGACACGAACGATAACTCTTTCCTCTACCAATTCCCCCTGTCTCTTCACTCTTCCTATTCTCTCTCTCCGCATCTCTCCCTATTCTCTCCGTAGCTCTGTCCACTCTCCCTATTCTCTACGTAGCTCTGTCCACTCTCCCTATTCTCTCCGTATCTCTCACATGTCCACCCTCCCTATTCTACCCTATCTCTCCCATGTCCACTCTCCCTATTCTCTCCGTATATCTCCCATGTGCACTCTCCCTATTCTCTCCGTATATCTCCCATATCCACTCTCCCTATTCTCCCCCTATCTCTCCCATGTCCACTCTCCCTATTCTCCCCCTATCTCTCCCATGTCCACTCTCCCTATTCTTCCCCTATATCTCCCATATCCACTCTCCCTATTCTCCCCCTATCTCTCCCATGTCCACTCTCCCTATATCTCCCATGTCCACTCTCCCTATTCTCCCCCTATCTCTCCCATGTACACTCTCCCTATTCTCTCCCTATATCCCCCATGTCCACTTCCCCTATTCTCTCTCTCTCTCCGTATCTCTCTCGTCCACTCTCCATATTCTCTCCGTATCTCTCCCATGTCCATCCTCTCTATTCTCTCCGTATATCTCCCATGTCCACTCTCCATATTCTCTCCGTATATCTCCCATGTCCACTCTCCATATTCTCTCCGTATCTCTCCCCTGTCCATCCTCTCTATTCTCTCCGTATATCTCCCATGTCCACTCTCCCTATCTCTCCCATGTCCACTCTCCCTATTCTCTCCCTATATCTCCCATGTCCACTCTCCCTGTTCTCTCCCTATATCTCCCATGTCCACTCTCCCTATTCTCTCCCTATCTCTCCCATGTCCACTCTCCCTATTCTCTCCCTATATCTCCCATGTCCACTCTCCCTATCTCTCACATGTCCACTCTCCCTATTCTCTCCCTATATCTCCCATGTCCACTCTCCCTATATCTCCCATGTCCACTCTCCCTATCTCTCCCATGTCCACTCTCCCTATCTCTCCCATGTCCACTCTCCCTATTCTCTCCCTATATCTCCCATGTCCACTCTCCCTATCTCTCACATGTCCACTCTCCCTATTCTCCCTCTATATCCCCCATATCCACCCAGCAATTGCTCCAGCAAAGACCTGTCGATGCGAGAGATTGTTCCAGCCTTTTATGTCTGGCCCCATGCCATTAGGAAACTGCCCGCCCTGACAGGGAGAAACCCTCGCTGATAAATCTCGGGCCACAATGTTGGACATGTTGATTTAACATGCCCAGCTCGTTCTGTTCGAGCTTCGCAGTCTCGAGTTGTGATTTTTTTTTTGTTATTCCCCTTGTCCGGCAGGTTTTGTATTTGGTTGTCAATTTTTTACTTTAAAAACTGTTTCACAGTTGTGATGTCTCATGCATGTCCTTGCTTATTTGATACTATACACCTTTAAATATTGATATCTTAATGTATATTTAATTTTAATCTAGGAGTTATATTTAACAGATAACTGTTAGAATTTGAGAGTTATCTCCCTGTAAATGAAATGAATTACGCTGTTTGAGAATTACCTCGCTTTATGATTGTTATATTCGAGTAAATTATATATCCTTTTAAAGTTTGATAACTATGTCGCTATACATTCTATAGCTAACCCCCTTAACGTTAAATATTATATTATTAGTCCAGTTTGGATACTGCAGAGTTTTCGCCCCTTCATAACCAATAGTTGTTTCCCTGGTTTACTGAGTTGTCTCCCTATAAAAATAAAAATAAATTTTCATTTTAAAGATAAGAACATTCCATAAAACTAACTTGTATGTGATTGCGTTTTGTTAAAATAAAAAAAATTATAGAAATAATAAAACATCATTTTTTTTTAAGTTCTGTTAATTAATTATTTTTTTTCACACTCAAGTAGTCAAAACCTCCGGGAAGCTAGCTTCAGAAGGAAAAAAATAAACTTAATTAAGTCACTTCATTATGTTTGTTTTTAACTTCACAAAGAGACAAATATATTTCACATCCATCAACCAAAGTTTTGATAACCAAAGAATATTATTACTAGAAGCTTAACCAAAGTCTTTTGATAACCGAAGAATGACATTACTAGAAGCATAACCAACGTCTTTTGATAACCAAAGAATGACATTACTAGAAGCATAACCAAAGTCTATTTAGCAAATAAACCTGATCACCCATCGATTCTTGGTATTTTCACGGCGCTGTTTTCACCGGTGGGTGCCGTGTTTAATCAAGTATTCTCTTTTTGTTTTGTTTTCGGGAAATAATAAATCACGTACTCTTTGTTTCGTCTTTGTTGTTTCTATTTTTTGATGATGCTTGTTAGTTTTGTTGGCTAGGGTTCTGATGAAATGAGTTTTTGTTTATGGTGAAGTGTTTGTACAAAAGTTAATGTCCTGTTTTGGCAGGAAAAGTACCTTTTCAGATCGGACCCTGAGTTGGGTAGATGAGATAGAGTTTACCTGTTTATCTGATCTCGGCATAAGAAGAGAGTGTGGTAAGCACTGAGACAAGGTCACCCGCCTTTATTTACATTAACTCATGCCAGGCACCCATCAGAGCTGAGTGGACTCAGATGCATCCTGTAGGTACGAGCCAGCGACTAAGACAATGCATGGTTTTTCCGTTGAGTGAGATAGTTTTACACACCAAAGTACTTTTAATTTAGCTGGGCGTCCTTTGTTAAGGGGATATTACACTGACTTATAATGTTATCACTACATCTAATGGGACGGAGGGGTCGAACGGTAGAGAATACAACTGCCAACCCAAAAGTGCCGAGTTCGAATCCTGGTTCAAGTACGTAGAAGGTCCCCGAGTCCGTCAAGCTATAATGGGACCTGACTCACGTTAGGGAAAACAGAAGTGGCTGGACGTTCTGCTGACTAGATTATCCCTTCGTAAGCCAAGGTCACAGAAAAAGGTGGACTCTACTTCACTTGCCTCATGGACCGACAGGCTCAAAATGGAACTTTACTACTACTAGTTACTACTTTATCTAATAAAGGCAGTTGAGTCTAGTTTTGACCACAGTATAAAATATAGTCCCGCGGTGAACAGAAAAAAAGTGAACTCAGTTTAATTTCGTTTGCTCTATAGACCGAGAGTCTCAAAGAGTGTTTATTTACCATCATGGAATTTAGATGAAATACATGGTCAGACATGAACTAATTATAACACAATAAAACAAAAACAGTGTTAAGAGAGAGTGCCTTAATTTCACATCACGTAAAATGAATCTAGAAAAAAACATACATGATTAAAATGAACTAATTAAAACACAAAAAAAAACTGCGTTTTTTTTTTGTTTTGTTTGGTTTTTATAGTGCATCTTAATTTTACATCCAATAAAATAAATCTACAAAAACCATACAAGGCTAAAGCGAACGTATCACAATAGAAAACTAGACGAAATCAGTAGACAACAAAAAAAAATGCCAACCTCCTAGACCACCAAACCAGATGATGAGATTTTTTTTTCTACAGTTGTCTCCACGATGTCTGATAAGGTAGTCATTGATCTGGGTCACGGCGGATGTGACGAGAGCGGAATCAACCGTGCCAGGCTACTTTCGGTTTCTTCGGTCTGGTAGAGGAATTGGGGGGAAGGGGAGGTAAACAGTTTGAGTTAAGGGACTTGACAGATGGGGTAAACGAAAATATCTTTCTGCATGGTCTGATCTGAGGGTCGGATTTTTTAATCGGATTTTTCCGGTCTAGCTGGGGGAAAATCAAGTGATGACGTGAGTTGAAATATTTATCTGGAACCCTAGCTCACCACGTGAGTTTCCAGAGAACATTTCGCAATTCTTATTACACACACACATACATACGTACACATACACACACATAGTCTAGCAGATTTTCAAAAGTACAATAATTTCAAAGTTATTTTAAAAATTGGATGCATTTTAATATTATATATATATATATATATATATATATATATATATATATATATATATATATATATATATATATATATATATATATATATATATATATATATATGTGTGTGTGTGTGTGGGTGTGTGTGTGTGCGTGTGTGTGCGTGTATGTGCGTGCGTGTGCGTGCGCGCGTGTGCGTATGTGTGTGTGTGTGTAAAAGTGGCATGCGTTGAGTTTCCACACCTCTTTGGGGTCGCAACCTACAGTATGGGATCCTGTGGTGTTCAGTATTCCGATCAATCCTACACAACGTGTATAGTATATCATGAATCCCACACACTGTGTAGAGTATATCATTAATCCCACACACTGTGTAGAGTATATCATCATTCCCACACACCATGTAGAGTATATCATCAACCACACACCGTGTAGAGTATATCATGAATCGCACACTCTGTGTAGAGTATATCATAAATCCCACACTATGTGTAGAGTATATCATCAACCACACACCATGTAAAGTATATCATCAATCCCACACACTGCGTAGAGTATATCATCAATACCACACAACGTGTAGAGTATATCATTAATCTGACATAATGTGTAGAGTATATCATAAATCCCACTCACTGGCTATAGTATACCGATAAATCCCACACAATATGCAAAGTATACCCATCAATCCAGCACACTTGCTATAGTATACCTATCATTCTCTCACTTTCATTCACTATCATAATTTCTTGCACTATCAATTTAATATATCAAATTTCCCCAGCTATTATCAATTACCTTACTTGAATGCAATAATATTAGGTTAAGATTTAGGGTATTAGTATTTAAAATTGGGGGTGAGGGTGGAGGGGGGTTAGATGATTGAGTGGGGGGGGGGTAATGTCTTACTCTATCTACTGTGTGAAGTTATACCGGGGGTGGGATAGTTGGAGGGTGGAGGGGAAAGTAATTAACCAGGCCAATGTTCTACTCCCACAAAACTTTTATCGTTTTCGAATATGATTGATTCCAATTAGCCCAAAAAAAATTTTTTTTAATATATATAAAAAATAAATAAAACACGCAACCAAAAAATAGATAGTTCAACATGAGAAATTTAAAATATAGTTGAAAAAAAAACGCTAGATACAATGTTTTGTGTTATACTAGAAAAAAAAAACACACCGCGCAAGACATCAATTGCGCGAGGTAAATATGACGATTAACATCATTACCCAGGTACTTTATCTACCATTACCTGTCCAATTATTGTTTTCTTGATGCTGCGCAAATTACCAGCAAATTCCCCACAAAATGTTGTTGGCTGTCCCTGAAAGTAAAACATCTCTTGGTCTATCTATAAGGAAATAACAAATAAAAAAAACATTTCCTAAATGGTGATAAATGAGAAGCGATTTATGCTTTTGACAAGATAAGTATACCAACGATAAGATAAGTATACCAATCAAATAAATTTGGGTTTCAGCGTAGTCTAGAGAATGCTATTACGGTGGTTCAATCCATTCAGGTCGTGTCATTTATACTTGCCCTCTGACGTTTTATTAATTTACGTTTGATTTTCATGATTTCGTATTTTTTTATATATTTTCTTCTTAGAGTTCTCTCTACAATTTATCAAATGTCAAAACAACATGAATAGCTATGTCAGCAAAATGTGGCGTAAAATATGTTTTTACTTTTTTTTTTTTTTTTTGCTAAATGTGAAAAGGAAAAAAAAACGTAGAGGTTCTATATTTTATTCGGTGGAGCGTATGATTGTATTTATCGTCAAAATAAAAAAAGTATCCGTCAAAATAAAAAAAAAAATGGCTCCACGATTGCCTCAGGCGTTGAAGAGTCCTTCCATCGCCCTTTGTCGTTATTCATGGCTCACAAAACAAAACAAAACAAAAAAAAAATGGTTACCTCCCTGTCTCTATTACTGGAAACATTAATGCAAGTCCGGCGGTGCGTAAACCCGGGACTAATATGGATGGCCCGTAGACTGGGGAGGACACTGACCAAGGCAAAAATATGGTGAAAAAAATTGTTTTTATTGGGCCGAGTCTGGATTTGTCTGATAGAGTTAAGAAGAAAAAAAAAAACTTTCGATGGAGCTGGTTCGGGAAGAAAATATGTTATTTTGGATTGAGGATATGTTTGAAAGTTCTTCACAAGAGTGTGTAGGTGGGTTTAAGATTCTTTATGAAGGGTGAGCATGATGAAATTTTGTTTGTAGAGAGGGGTAGATGTAAGATTATAAGGACGGGTTGGATATAAAATTAGCTTGTAGAGAAGGCTGAACGTAATTTTGTAAGCCTGGACAGTCAAGGCTAGCAGAGTTTCTTTCAGGTATGTCTCCGGTAGGTAATGCCCCCCCCCCCCCTCCCATACATTTCCACCGCTCCTCCCCCTCTACCCTCAAGGACGAAATAGAAAAAGTATATAATTTATATAGAAAAAATAATACTTTAACACCTGTCCGCCTCATCCCTGTTCATAAATTTTAATAGCGACTCCCCTTCTCACCCCCACCCCTAAAGTTTTTAATTCCCCTCCCACCCTCCTCACTCCGAAGAAGAACGTCTAAAAAAACACGGAAGTCTAGGTAAGGTAACTGGCTACAACAGAACAGCACGTTCATAGACGATCTAAATTATGTTTAACCTTAGGGATGAGTGAAGCATGCGATTTGCAGTTACTGTAGACCTGAATATAGCTGCCTATAGAACCAGTACCAAGCGGTTAACAATGCATGGTAGTTCGTTATGTCTTATGCTTACAACATATCCTTCGTCAAGTCTAAGTAGGGAACTTTAGTCTGCCCATAAAGTTCATCATGGAATAACTTGAATTCCAAAAGCAGAGCTGTGGTCTTGTTGAAAAAGCCAATCAAAGTTAATATTTCAAAAATGAAACAACAAAACAAAATAATGGTTGGGTGTTCAAAAGTAAACAAAATATTAGTTTTATACGAAAGCACTTCTAAAACGTTTTCTGAGTTTTACTATTATGAAACACACCGTTCAAAACGTTACATTTCTAATTTCTTAAAAGTTTATTTTTAATATTGTTAAAATAACAAAACGTGTTTCATACATGTTAACAAGAACGATCGCGTGTCTCATAGCAAGGGGACGGCGTGGTCGAATGGTAGAGCTTAAGATTGCTTACCCAAATGTCTCTTGTTTGAATCCCGGGCTTCGATGGGTACCTGATTAACGTTAGGGAAACAAAGGCGGCTGGACATAGTGATGACAACACAATCTGTTCATATGCGGAGGTCATTGAAAAAGATTAACTCTACTTCATCTGTTTATCGTGTCTTGGGAACAAACTAGTAAAGATGATATCTTTAAAACCTAGCAGACGACATCAACAGGTATGTAAAAATGATGGGAAACTACAGTGCATGTCTAGCAGTAATGGTCGTAATGATAGGGGTAATGATATAAAAGACAATAAAAGTGATATACCAGTAGCAATATGATTATCATCGATGTCATTGATGACGACAGTCGAATGTGACGGCGTTGTTGCGATGCAACCTTGACACAGTTTAGTGAGTGATTTTGTTGTTATTCGGTGTGTAGTTTTACTGTTTACTGGCGTGGTTTTTCATGTTTTGAACGAATGTTGTGAGTTGTTTGAGTTGTTGACCTACTGTGTTACTTCGACGTGCTTAAAATAAAAACTGATTCATAATACATAACTGTTATTCAAGTCTTGTTATATAGACTATAAGCAAAAAAAAAACTCCATTTCGAATTTTTAATTCGAGTTTAATTAAAATTTAAAGGGACAAAGTATCTTACAGTTTGTTAGAAAAATTCTCATTTAACTACGCGTATTCCTAATAATTAATTTAATAAATTGTATAATTGCTTTTCCGTGTAAAATAAGTTCTAATAATTATTTCTTTCAAAAAAGCACTTTAAATAAATGCATTAGCGAGATCGCATTAAATCTTAAGGATTAAAAGAAACCATTTTTAAGAAAATCTAACAGCTTTCAGATACAGGGCGATCATGAATTAAAATTCACTTGAGAAAAATAAATGGAAAAGCAGGGTTGATTAAGCAAACAAAAATAAAGCTGAAATCGGACCTTAAAAACATTGCAGAATATTTAAGGATCTTGGAAGGGTGGGGGAGGGAAGGAGGAAGAGGGTGGGGCATGAAAAATCAATCGCTTGTAATGGCCATCGATAAGAAGATAACTCTATTTTCAGACTCAGCTATATTTACCTAAGGTATTTTTTTTCTCAATGTATGATGAAATATATACAAAACACACCCGACCTGCCTCGGCAAGATGATTCTCTTCAAACAATCTGAATACGTACAGACTTCATGTCGTCACGGCGCAGCTTCCGGTCTGTTAAACTCCGACGCCATCTTGGCGCGGAAGGTTTCCAGTACAGGGGCTTGCAATCTAAAGGCGCCAATCTGATCTTAAGGTCACGCTGTTAATTTAATCACCAGATACGTGGACTGGTAGACTAACCTAATCAGCACGGTTTCTGGTTCATTCTCTGATAAAAATCGATCTTTGCCCGTGGGGTGGGAAGGGAGGGGAGGGTGGGGGGTTACATCACAACACTGTGAAATATAAGCTAAAATAACTACCAACACGGTTAACTACCACGACGCAATAACTACCACAGTGAAATGTAGAATATATGTTACCGGCAATGTATGAAAATCCAGAATTCTATAGAATACATAGGTGATATACTCAGGTAAAGTATGAAATGCATACAAACGTTTGAGCACTATTTTTTTTTTAAATCAGATAACCACATAAAGACAGACTGAAACGACTAATGTACGTCACAAAAAAAAACTTAATAAGTTAATACTAACCTAAGTATAGTTTTATTTTCCTAGAAGGTTTTATAATTTGGTTTGAAAAGTTTATATAATCATACTACATTTTTTTTTTTTTTTTAAATGGCAAGCGATAAAATTATAGTTACATTTAAAAAAAAAAAAACTTAACGCCGTTTGAAAATCATCATTACTCTCATTTTCATATTTATGTATCGAATATAAGCCGTTGAACGCTGTTTAGAATTATTTCATCAATTCGAATATTTTTTAAAACCGCTATCAACCTCTCCTTGAAGTCAACCGGAATGGCCAGGGAGAGTAAAACAATAAAAGTCAGAAAAATTGCTTTCCATAATAAAATACACAATAGTAGTCTGTTGTGTATAGCCTAGTAGTTTATTTATATGAAATAATATAACATCCCCTATCACCCCAACACCCTGACTCTACTAATCCAAATTAAAAAAAAAAGTTTTTGCTAAATTACTATTAAATTACACGCAAATATTTCTTTTGAGTATTTCTAGCTTTAATGAAACCGGAAGTGATTTTGTACTTATGACACAAATATTTAATTTTGGTTGAAAAATATGCTTTCTGGCAACAAAAATTTTGAACCATTTGGAACCAGCGTTTCAAGCCTACTGTACACACCCTTTTAACTTGTAGTAACATGTGGCCTACACTACTGTCTTCTATTTCATGTTGTAAGAATATTAATATTTTTTTTTTTACTTTTCGGTGGATAAAAATACTAATTAGTATATGTTTTCGATAACCAATGAACAACCTTTCGTTTGAAGGATTTTGAAAAGCATTACAAGAGCATTCAAGATTATATTTTTTTTTAATTATAAAAGTAATCATTAATATAATAAGGGAGATAAATCGATTTTTCCACGCCGAACCCGTTTATATCCCTTGAAATTTAATGTTAAAAAAAACAAAACAACAAAGTCACGTTTTCGTTTGTAGCTAGCAAGTTTCTTTTAGAGTGCACCTTTTAATGTCATCATAAAAAATTGACTGAAATTTAGTGGCATCTCGACATACGAGAGCTCCAACATGTGAGATTTTTGAGAAACCGGCAGTCACATAAGTGATATTTTGCTTTGAGTTACGAGCAAAATTAGATATACGATAAAACGGCTCCGCGGGTTGTACAGTTCATGGCAAAGAAACACCCCAAATAAAGTTGCAATCGCAGCTATTTAAATAACAATTGTCTAACTCATTTACGCAGTTTTTTTAAATTAAGGAAGAAACAAACCTAATTAACATGTTTTGTTTTAAACGTCCTCAGTGAACATGATTAAAGACAGGCGAAAATATCAGACTAGTGATGAAAAGTGCAGTGACGCAAAATAAGAGAAAGTATTAACAAAGTATAGCCAACAAGTAGCATTTAAGTGCAACCATGTTCAGTGAATTTATCCCATTATCAGTGGCGTCGCTAGGTCGGGTGTCACCCGGTGCGGCAATTAATAGTCACCCACCCCCAAAAGAATTATATATATATATATATATATATATATATATATATATATATATATATATATATATATATATATATATATATATATGTGTGTGTGTGTGTGTATATATATAAATGCCACATACACGTGTAGTATGTGTATACGTATGTGTATATGTATTTGTGTATATGTATTTAGATATATTTTTATGCATTTAAATGTTTTTAAAGCTACGCATTTGTGGGCTAATTTTTGTCATCTTTTCTTTTATGTAGAAGCTCTTTGCCTCTGATGGGCATACTAAATGTGTAATTAATTTATAATAATTTTATATACTCCATTGCATAATATACACATTTAAAGATTAAATTGATTTAAGAACTGAATTAATTGTTTCAAAATGTTTGACAACTCTTTTTATAGATGAAGAAAAGCGCAAAAATGTCAAACAATTCTATTTAACTGTTGCTGGCACTTTGTCTATTGATATGTAGATTTGTAGATTTTGTAAATTTCCAATGTGCTTTCACCCCAATCTACTTCGGTAGACGGTGTATTTGGTGTGACCTGCGCCCTAACCTTTTTGTCAAGTGGCGTCAACTTAAATTAATCCACCTAGAAAAAGCAATAAGGGGCCTAATTCTAACAGTTTTTAATTTATGTGGAAAAATCATTGCCTTGGTAGAAAATTATTAAATTTGGTGTCACCCCCATTCCAGAAGTCGATTGACATATTAAATATCAGTTACTACAATTCTTAAAAAAGCTTTTTCCTTAGGCAAATTTAATGTTACAAATCTTAGTTGGTGTCCCCCCCCTTGATAGCTTTGACGATGTTTATCTGTAGTAGGATATTTATACGGCTGGATGTGGCATTGTTTTCTCTATCGTTAGCGGGTTTACGTCATGGTGTCACCCCCCCCCCCCCCCCCACCTCCCACCCACTCTTGTCGGAATTTGTCAACTTCGCTCTTAGAAGACTATTTAACTCTAATTAATCATTCATTTAACTGGAAGGATCATTGTTTTTCTCTATATTTTTTGTTATTTTTTTCCTTGGTGTCACCCCTCTGAATGGTGTAACCCGGTGAGGGGAAGAAACTCTACTTCCACGCTCCACCTTCGCCATCATTTTCAGTTTGCTAAACTATGCTGATTTAAAAAAAAAAGACATACTTTATTAAACCATTTTATTTCTTTACATTCTCCTTTCATTATGTTTTTATAAAATATGTGTTATTTTTAAAACACTTTTCATATTGAAAATTAGTTTTTAAAAAAATGCGGTAGAATTTTGAGGTCCCAGTGTTAATACAAGCTTGATCTCTCTACCAGATTTGTTTTAAATTTAAATGTCAGTTGCGAATTGGCGAAAATAAGAAATGTTTACAAGCAACGGTCCAAGTAACATTGTTTTATGCTGAGTAGATGCAGTTCAGTGGGTCTTGTAGGCATTTCTGTGTGTGTGTGTGGGGGGGGGGGGGGGGGGGGGGGGGGGGGCTTGTACGTCCACCACTCCACCCACCCCCGGCAGTGGTGTAGCGACCCATTCCGGCGCCGGGGGCGAACAATCAATTGTGCACCCCCCCCCCCCCATTTATATTATAATTATTCGTGTTGGTGAAGAAGCGCCCCCCCCTCCCCCTAGTTGAAAAGGTTGGTTGCCCTTCTTATCAGTCACTATTTTTAAAAAGTTTTTAGACAACATTTAGAAAATAGCTAAATCGGTGTGCAAAGCATTGTAGGCGTTTATTTTGTAAACCTTGAGTATGTATAATTCAATACTGCTTAGAATGAGATTTTACATGATTTTTTCACCTTGGTTTGTCACGCCCTTACGGTCGGCGTCCGGGCCGGTCGCCCTCCCCTAACTATACCACTGCCCCCCCCCCCCCCCCCCCCCCCCACACAGAGAGAATAGAAAAGATAAGTTATTTAGAAAATGCATACTTTAACCAGTGTCCCCGGTAGTTTCAAGCTCCTTCCCCCCTCCCAAATTTTCACGAGCTACCAAAAAATATATATGAAAGAAACCTTCAGTATTTGTTTGATAAATTATCCTTCCTTCGTCTTTTGAATCTGCTAGTGCTTCGGCTGCTTAAGAACCCTGAGCTTTTGTTTTGACTTCTGGGAAATTTAACCTATCTGGAGCAGGGACTGAGTCCACTCAGCTCTAATGGGTACCTGACATGTGTTTGGGATAGTCAGTGGCGGAACAAGAAAAAAAAGGCCCCCCCGCAAAAAAAAAAAGAATTTGGGCACCCCAAATATATATATATATATATATATATATATATATATATATATATATATATATATATATATATATATATATATATATATATATATATATATATACATATACATATATATATATATATATATATATATATATATATATATATATATATATACATATATATATATATATATATAAGTAGCCCGCTTCTCAAAATTTTAAATAGTCTATTACCAGAGTATTTTAATCTATTTTATTGCAATGTATAACCACTCTGAGATAACGAACCAATCAACAATAAGTCCGAACTCATTTCGGGCCCGCAATAATCGTGTTTTACATTTTTTATGATTTTTTTGTGTTTATATTATTATTTTAGAATATATTCATTTTTATAGCTATAGGATTCTTTAATATGCCTTATTTAAATAATAATTAAGAGAATAAATGGCTCATTAATTTACATAGTACAAAACTATTTAAATGAGCTTAATGGGCACCCGTGTTTTGATGAAGGGCAGTAAGTCATGGAAGTAGTGTGAACGTTTGCCTATCTTTCAAAGTAGAGCTCTTGTAGATTTTATATTTTTCTACGCAGAGTTAAAAAAAACATTTAATCTCTACTTCATCTGTCGTATGATATAAATGGGAAGCTTTCCTTTTTGTTATACAACCAACCTCACAACATCTGCATGGGCCCTGTAACTTAAATTAAAAACTTAACAATTAATTAATTTCGAAAAAAAAAATTACCAACACAGCTGAAAGTTTCAAACATTTATTATTGCACATTTGCTAATAACTATTTTTTTTTTACATGTCATTTCAAACAACTACTTGGTCATAAAACAAAGATGAAATGTTGAACTGAACCTTGAGAGGTACTCCCACTGATATAGATCTCCAAATGATCTGGCCAAACAGAGACACAAGACAACACAGGTTCTAGCTAGAAAACAAAGCTGTATAGACAATAAGCTCCCCAATGTTGAAAGGGATCAATGTTAAAATACTGATAGTCTTATGAAGAGGATTAAAATAATAGCTGTTGAAGTTAAATTACTAAAGAAACTTAAGATAATGTTATTTGCTTATCGAATTAACTTAAAAAGGATAAAATTTTAAATTTAAAAGTAATGTTATTTTTTATATATTTTTAATTTTTTTTAATCTGAATCAAATTTTAAATCAATTTGAGACAACTAGTGTTTTTAAAGATCTTATGATTCACACATTTAACAACTGGAATAAAATAAATCAGCATATTTATTTAAAATTATGTGAGTTATATTACTAATTAAAAAACAATTTAAAAATAATATTATCATACTATTGTTACCTACAATCAGTGATGGACTGGGCCTCTAGTAGTATTAGAACAGTTTATTAAATAAGATATTTCCGCTTTATTTCCGCAAGCAGCTTCAACAATCCAGTCCACCCCACCTTCACATTTTTATAAACAAAATAAAACATACCAAAAATGTTATATTCCATGACAATATTGTTAATTCACGAAAATAATCTAATAATTTAGAGAAGATTAAAAAGTAATGTAACTAAATATTGTGAGGGAAATAGTTATAAAAAAATATAACAAACTATAATGACACATGTTTAGTCTTAATATCACGACTTAATGTTTTCGTCTTGATATTATTTGTCTTAATATTAAGACTGCATTTCAAAATCTATTTTACAAACTCTGGAAAACTTAACACAGAAATCAAGTCATATTTGGTTGTGCAATAAACAGTCCAACAGAACACAGCTTAAAACAATGAGAAGAAATACTTATGTTATAAATACATACAAATGAAAACGATTTATAAATTAATACTTTTGTGTTTCTTTCACAGCCAGAGGTCTCTTTCTTTTCACAGATTTTTAAACAAGTAACGGAACTTTTATTCATCAGCTATTAATTAGAAAGTTTCACATTTTTTGTGTGATTTTTTTTTCATTACTATATAATGTGACTATATAGAAAACTAACCTTTACAATTATATAATTACAAATCTATTTTTAAAATTAAATATTTAGATTGTTAAAATTTACACTAAGAAAATTACATCAGGAAATTTTTTTTTCACCACCTAATTTAGCATATATAACCAAATTCTTTTTATTTGAGTACTTTTTCAAAACCTGCTAAGGCCACTTTTTGAAAAAAAATCAATTATTCTTATAGCCTTCTTAATTAAGTAGCAATTTTTGTTCTAAAAGGTATAATATAAAATAAAATTCTTAACAGTAAAATATAAAAAACCAGAAGGTTAGTTAACAAAAAAAAGTTTTTGAGTCAATATCCTCAAAATTAGTCAGATGTGGTTAAGCAGGTTTTGAAAGTGGACCCTCATTTTAGAATAGAATGATATAATAATAAGAAGGTGTTTTATTTGATAGCCTAGTATTTTAAAAAATTGACAGATAATATTAAGAATTCCACTAGTAAATTCTACCTCTTTGTACCTGAGACAAATCATTTGGCATCCTACAAGAAGCTGAGAAGTTGTGATTTTCAAAAATTCCTCACTAAAACTACATGATAAAACATTACACATGTGAGATATATTACAATGTCATTTACAAAAAAGTTTAGATTAATGTAACTTGTAACTCAAGTTTAGAAACCAACTAAAATTGTATTTTATTTTATCTAAAATGTTTTTCAAAAAAAAGTGTTTTATTTTATTTAAAAAAAAATGTTTTAAGTTTTAACTACAACAGGATACTGAATTTTTGAAAAAATAGAATTAAGACGTTTTAAATTATAATTAATGCAAATTTCACATTATGTAGAAAATTTTTAAAATATCATACCAGTAATATTTGAAAATCAATTATTTACAAAAATTGAACATTGTACATACAAGCTCAATGACAAAGAAATTGTGATAACAATAAATAAGAGAAAGAGACAGCAAATTAGCATTTATATATCTTTCTTGCAGTTTTTATAAACTAATAACAGCTTAGATAATGACTTTAGTATTGCCATACAAATAGAAAACAAAATACAAAATGTCATAAATTTAATTAAATTATATAAGCATATATATTGTGAAAAATAATAGCATGTTCTAACAGTAAAAATATTTTAAACATAATAACTTAAAATAAACAAAACTTAAAGTGAAATAGCAGTATTTTAAATTAAACAACAAAAACAAAGAGTTTCATTTTGATCAACGGTTATAAAGCATAGGCGTCATCTGAGAATAATGGTCAATATGGATGAGAATATGATTGTACATTAAACGGAATATGATGGAACAATGGAGCGACGGAATAAGTTGTTGATGATGGAATGATATTAGGAGAGTGCAGTAATATCTGAACATGGGTGGAATTTCGATGATAGAAATAGAATAATTTAAATCTATAGTCATAATAATAATAATATTGGCTGTTCACAACACGCTAGGAAAAAGTTTATAAAAATATTTAGAGTACAAGTCACAACCGATGCTGAATAAGGACCTGGAATGGCATTAAATGTCATTTAGTTTTGCAGTGTAGTTCACCTCCACTGGTATCATCATCATAAATTGGTTCACAAACTATGAAAGGGGCTTAACATAAGTAGGATTGCTAACTCTAAGGGGAGGTAAAGTTGAAAAAAACTAATTCAGTCATTGCTATAAATTAAATAGGTTACACCACAAAGGTCATTTTTTTTAAAGTTAGAAAGCACTATGCATACAGTTTTTTTCTTCTATTTTGAAAATAATTAGCCAGAAATTCCTATTGTTAAATATTTAGGAAAAGATTCGTAAATAAAAAGCCGCAAAAAAATGTATAAACATAGTTTATAAAAAAAAAAAAAAAAAAAAAATTCAATTTATTGTCAATTCTGTTCTGGTAAATACGCCCTCGTGCATTGGGATTTTAACTACATTTTTTTCATGCAATTGCAAATTAGGTAATCTGTGGTAGCAAAGATGCATGTCTTTAGATGTCATGCCAGTTCCATAATAAGTTTTTTATTTTCATAATTCATAAAAATATTATACTTTAAAAAACAACTTTAAATAAGATAAAACCACTAAGGGTTGGTGGAATAGAGTGTATACAGACAAAGGCTGCTTAGGTACTAGGCCCAGCTTCCACCACGGAATATTTTCTATTAATTATTTCATTCAGAAGGCATTTTCTTATGTGATAGTGTGCATTAATTTGACTTGAGTGACATGGTTTTTTAGTTATAGGCTACTAAGTTTGGTAGGGATAGTGTAATAGTTATATAATTTGATTTTGTTATCCTAGCAGAGATAGCTAAAATACTTTATTATGTTTTGTGCGAAACATGTATGTTTTTATGTGAAAAAATGTTAGAGTTTCTTTAAAACTGGCTGATTTTGTAAATTCTAACTTTTGGCTCTTCCGTCTTGAAGGTTGCCAACCCCTGGTTTAAATTAATAAAATAAAACAATATTACATCTCTCCCTCCCCCTACTACCCAACTAAGTGTTGCAAAAATAAATAGCAATGACTGAGGGGGGATCTACACAAGCAATGATACAACAAGAACCCTTCAAAAAATGTGCACAAAAAATGTGATGGGTGGAATCGTGAAAACATGAACTACCAATTCTACCTAAGCTATGGTTGGCTTATAATATCATGGATGTCGTCAAACTTATTCAGCTGTAAATGGAATACAGTATATGTTTTGTGATATACAATATCATAATTAACCCTATACATATTATATGAGGTTGAAGTTGATGTTTTGCTGCCCAGCAAACCTTGATAAAATATTGAAAAAAGATTTATAAATATAATTTTAGAAACATGTGTTAATATCTTGAACATTTTAACATTCCATTTAATGTGTGAAAAGAAATTATAATGTACCATAATATAGTGTGCTGAGTTGATCCATATTGTAGTGTACCATATTACAGTGTATTACAAAATATAATACTTAAGTATAATATATAATGATGTACTGTGTTAGAATGTACATTATTACAGTGTGTTTAACTAATAAAAAATTAGAAAATAAATATTATTATTTTTACCTCACAATGAATAGATTTTTATTTAAATTTTATTTATGTATGTTAACATTCATTATATAAAAAAAACAATTGCGAATTTTTGTAAAACATCCTAGACAAGTTCACTGGCAGCTATTGTCATTAAGTAAGAATGTTAATTATTTTTTAGGTAGACCATTTGCAAAGAAATACCCAGAGGTATTCCTTATTTGTTTAAAAGATTAGCAAGTAAATTGTATATTCCACCTAAATATGCAGGACAAGAACTCAGACATGTAACAAGTCAAGTGTTTTATATGCACAAAACTTTTTTTTTAAATTGTATGTTATCTATAAATAGTAAATTCCTTTGTATGGTAAAATTAAAAATAAATCTACTAAATATGTTAATATATTGTTCCATTAAAAAATCCATTTATTTAGCAAATTGTAAATTTGATGCCAAGTTTTTAATAACTCCGTCACAACCTGGTTCAAGTGATTTCGATGAATATTTTAGCACAACCAATATGTTTAGCAGGAACAACAGACACAACCAAATGTCATTAGCAGGTTTTGAAACATTTTTCAAGCACTGAAAAACATTAAGCAGTTAGAGATCAGGGGAAACAATCTGAATGTTTGGGGCAACATGTAACTATAAATATTTTCTCGTAACGGGATGACATTACTAATAATGCCCTTAAGGAAATCTAAACATATAAAAATTAATAGTTTTCTAAATGGAGATGAGTTTTGAAAAACAAAGTGATTAACGTAAACTGAAGTGGTATTAAAGTAAATAAATGCAATAGGAAAATGCATATTTTTCTCTGAAATATAAGATACACAAAGGGAGATAAAAATAAATTCAATAAAAGGACAGGATAAAGACAAGAAAAAATGTCAGGAAAATAATACATTGCAAAAGTTATTGCACAGAGAGTTAGGTTAATATTTGTACATATTAAGAAAAATTATAATTAAAAAATTGTCAATTGGAAGATAAAGTACCTATAAAGCTACAGAAGCGACTGATGTGTTTATATGTAAGCAGCATAATCTTGAGCAATTAGATGAGAGAGTTATGTGAATTAAACCAAGTACTGCAGCCAAAGTATATAGAGAAAATAATGATAACATTGGACATTAGAAACTAAATCGTATAGTAAATACATTTGATTTTAGCAAATTAATGAAACTTAATAAATATCACTTTAAAGTATAAATGATTAAAATTAATCTTAATTAAAAAGCATAACAAAACACAATTTATTATGTAGTCTTGTTTAAAATAATGGTAATAAAAAAAAAAAAAAAACTAAAGACTGAAATTAAAAACAAAATAATTTTAAAAAAGAAATGCTACATAATTATGTGTGTAAAATTGTAACTAAAATTATCAGAACATGTGATAAAAAATATTTTAAAATGCGAAAAACTTTCATTATTTGGACAAGCAATATAATGAAACAAAACAACTTTGACTTTCAAAAAACATTAACATTAACTGGCATTTACTAGTAAATATAATACAATTGCATTGAATTATACATGATTATATACATAGGTGTGTATAACACAACCATAAAAACAACGTGTAAAAAATATCTTTTTTCATTTTCTTTTAGCAACATCAAAATATTTCTTTAATGATGTATACATGAAAAAAAATCAAGTAACACCTCATACAGTTTATTCATTAAAAAATTCATTCATTTAACCATGTAAAGGAAACAAAACAGTATCACTCTAAGCTACAGAAGTAAATATATGGGGGCATGAACGTCTAGGTTCATACTCACGGAGATCATTATGTGTTCTTATGATTTTCATAGTAACACTCATATGGAGTGTCAACACAGGAAGGTGACACTGATGTAGTGTCACTGCAGGAAGGTGACGGCACAACATAGTGTCACCACAGGAAGGTGACACCATATGGAGTGTCACCACAGGAAGGTGACACTGACGTAGTGTCACAGCAGGAAGGTGACGGCACAACATAGTGTCACCACAGGAAGGTGACACCATATGGAGTGTCACCACAGGAAGGTGACACTGACGTAGTGTCACAGCAGGAAGGTGACGGCACAACATAGTGTCACCGCAGGAAGACGAGATTGCTGAGGGAGAAGGGTACCAGCGCAAGCGCAACCAGAAGGAAATTGCTTGAACATGCACTGCTTGAATTCTTAACTTTCTTTTTGTCTGTTTTGTTTGCTAAGGAGATAATTAAAAAAAAAAAAATTTTAGGCAAAAACAGTTATATGACAATGGGTGAGCAAAAAATGTAGGCATGTCTTTTATCTTTATCCAAATAATGCACAGAAATTCAATCAATTTTTTATTCAACTGGAAAATAAACTAAAAAATATTTGTGTATTTTTTTTAATATCATTGACTTTTTACAGAGTATAGATTTGATACAAAATTATTAATATATATATCATTGACATGAAGACCTATACTATTAAGTTGTTTATTTTTAACCAGAGAATTTAAATTTCAAGCAAATTTTTAGAATAATAAGCCTGAAAAATTAACAACACATCTGATATGCATTAAAAAAAACTGATCATTATTAAGATATTAATCCCATTTTCTAGTGACCACACTCTAAGGAGAATACTAAAATTATTTACTCTAGATAATCAACATCTTTGTTTCATACAAAAAATCTGCCCTTCTCATGCTTACCTGTGTGCAAAGATTTGGCCACCGCTATTGTCTTGCTGGTGGCCGTGTCACCCATCCTGTTGCTGGCCACCAGACGCACCTCCAGGTCGGCCACTGGAACATTGGACTTGTCCAGCATCAGCCAGGACTTGTCGTACACGTAGTCTGTGTTGTGCCAGTCTTGATGGCCTACAGGGATTGGGAAGTTCAGACATAAATGTTCTACCGATGTTCACATATTTATATTCAACTGATGTTCACACATTATATTCAAATGATGTTCACAATTTTAAATGCAACTTACGTTCACACATTACATCCAACTGATGTTCACACATTATATTCAACTGATGTTCACACATTATATCCAACTTATATTCACACATTTTCCATTCAACTGATGTTCACACATTTTATATTCAACTGATGTTCACACATTATATTCCATTTATATTCACACATTTTACATTCAACTGATGTTCAAATATTTTATATGCAACTAATGTTCAAACTTTTATATTTAAACGATGTTTACACTATTATATTCAAATTAATTTCACACAAATATATTTGACAGATGTTCACACATTTATACTCAACTGATGTTCACAGATTGTTATGTTCAAATGAATTTCACACATTTATATTCAACTGAAGTTCACACACTTTATTTTGAATTAAATATCACACACTCATAGTCATTGTATTTCACACACATTTTATATTTAAATGAATTTAACACACTTATATTGAATTTTCACACACTTTATATTTAAATGAATTTTCACAAACTAATTTTCAATTGAATTTCACACACCTATATTAAAATTTCATACACATTTAATAAAAAAATTTAAGAAGTGTTATACAGTTATATCTAACTGTAAGATTAATAGATTCACTTAGAATGTCATTTTAGTGCTATAATTGTTTTAAATTCACTTGATTAATTGAGAATATATTAATAACGCTTATTTTTAAGTTAGTCTATATTTGATGACACTGATATTTTATTAAATATTGCAGGCAATTAGCCTACACAGTCATAAAGACTAAGAAGAGATCCCACAAAGATTAAAAATAAGAGTCATTAAAATGAAAAAGAGAAATATCAAAGACCAAGAATTGGAGCCACAAAGACTTAGAAGGAGAATTACTTTAATGTAAAAAGGGACAAAGAAAGGGGAGTAATGTAGGTGAGTGATAAAGATGAAGTTGGTCTCACCTGATTGCCTGTACTCCACCAGGTATTTTACATCTCTAGATGCCTGGTCTGACATCCAGGTGATGTTGACGCTTGAGTTACTTAACTCTGAAACTTGTACTTTAGGAGGATTCGGTACTGTGAAATGGCAGATTTCATTTGAGTATTTATTTTGTCATAAATACATACAATTTCTTGATCCTAGACCTAAACAGAGCCCCAACCATACACAGCCCTCACCCTAACTGCTAACACTAACTATGATGGAAATACAGTAGATAACAAACCTTAAATAATAAAATAAAAAATAAAAATAGAACAATGTAAAAAGTAACACAATTAAAAAATTCAATAAAATGTACGAAACTCTTACTTTGTCCTTTAGCAGTGATCATATCATTGAAACTTGGTTCACCGCGTCCCTGTTTTGTACGAGCCCATACAATAAATCTGTATCTGTGGCCAGATTGTAGGCCAGTTATCCGAGCCCCAAGCGTTAAAGGGTCATTTATGTGGGGCATAAGTGGACGAATGGGCCCAAGTTCTAGTCCAGACACTGTCAAACATTGATAAAATAAAACATGTTTAACAAAATTAAATTTTTTGGCGTTTGGCCAACATTTCGGTTTTAACTAGATTATTCTAGAATGTTATTTATTTCTTGTAGTAATGTAAGTGTGTAAAATAAGTCAAAACATTAGGCCTAAATTTATAATTATATTAATGTTCTAGTTACAAACACAATATAGATCTAATTTGAATAGCCTAAATAAATGTAGACATAAGTTGAGTAGTAAAACTTAATTTAAAAAAAACACTTGAGAAATAGATCTCGATCTTGAACTTGGACCTAAACAGGCTACAAGTCTAAGAAAAGCTAGGCCTAAATAATTAAATTTTAAATTAGACCTCGACTAATGATTAAGGGCTAAATTTTTATTCAGTGGGTCTTAACTCTAAATTAAAGTTAAAGTCTATTACTCTAATCCCTAGGTCCTAATAATGCCTAATAAATAATACATTTTGAAATATTTTTAATAGTAATAGTGATTAGTAGTAATTAATAGGAATAGGCCTAGGCTATTTATTTGTATTTAATTTAAACTTTGAAATCTAGCTTACTGCTTATTTATTTGGTAATATTTAAAGTTTAAAGCTAGATCTAGAAATCTAGATCTTATACTACTAGAATACTAGAGTCTAAATTAAATTATTATTTATTTATATATATTAATTATATAGGCCTAATATATTATTTTTTTATATAGGCTAGTACTAGATTACAGATCTAGATCTAGATCTAGATTCTGAATCTAGATTAGATATTCTAGATCATCTAGATCTATGATACCTTAATTTAAATTTCTAACACTAGCCCTGATCTAGAGTTATTGGTTGATAGGTACTGTTATTAAAAATTCTAGTGTCACTAGAGAAATTACAAGTGAAACAATACAAAAATAAAGACTTGCCTTGCTGGTAAGCAATGTCGTAACCAAGCAAAATGCCATTAGGATGCTGGGGCGGCTTCCATTTCAGCAAAACGTAAGCTACGCCAAATGCGTGCACTCTCAAGTCTCTTACAGCACTCGGAACTTAGAGTACACGCAAAAAAAGAATAATATTAGTCATCCAAAGAAAATTAACTCATGTTAATGATTGTTCTAATGTTGCATTTTTTACTTCCCTTAGATGACAATTTATCTCAGATTTCTGATGAACTTAAACAAGTAGCCTATAAACAATAGTATCATGGCATTTATATGATTTAAGCGTTTATGTAACTTATGTATAAAATGTATTTTACAATTGATTGCAACACCGCCTTAACCTCTTTATATTTGAAACTGATTATAGAATATCGATTATAAATTTTAAAATAGCTATAAAAATAGGCCTACTAGTTACCTCCTTCAGGTGTAAAGAAGTCTAGCAGCTCACTAAAGGGTCCCGTGTAGTGGGCGTTCATGACGGCCACCTGGGCCCTGAGTGCCGTGTAGGCTGGCAGGTCGGACAGCGCCACCTTGATGCGGGGCCCGTGGGTGCGGAGTTCGTCCCCGATGACGATCTCGACTTCTTTTTTCTTGTTCCAGCCCTCACTGGACTTCCAGTAGCGGAGCTGGGGAGGATGGAAGGTTTTTTTTTTTTTAATATTATTTTAGACTGTTTTGCTTACTCTGGGGGGGGGGGGGGGGAGGGGATCATTTTAAACTCCGTGGAGTAGTGGCGTAAGACGTTTATAAGAATGGTTAAATTTTGTTTCCATTAAAACACATCCGTGCAGCTAATGAAAACTTTTTTGTCACTAGTCTTAACACCTATCGGTTATTCAAAAATGTCATACACAACTATACAATTACTCAATAACGCAAGTAATCAGTGATAAATTGAAATAAAGCATAGATTTTATATAATTGATACATACTTACTTGTAAACCTTAAAGTTAATATATAATAGACAAACCAGGGATGGAAATATAAATCCTGATAATTAGACCTATTTGTCAATCGATTTGTAGCATTAGACCAGTAGTTCTTAACCTGGGTTCGATCGAATCACAGGGGTTTCGGAGCCAGTCTCAAATGTCTGGTGGAGTTCATGACATTCACCCTACTCATACGATTCATGTTTGATTTTGTCAAATCAAACGATAGAACTCTTAAGAAGGGTTCGGTGAGTGCGCATCTGAAACTAGATGAATTCGGTACCTCCAAAAGGGTTAAGAACCCCTGAGATAGACAAAAATAGCAGCCACCTACTCTATACTTCAACAACGATTCAACAAGAATATCAGGCCCTATTATGGGTTCACCACTTTCACTTCACTGTGCCCCAGGGGTAGAGAAACTAAGTAAATGGGAGGGGGGGAGGGTGTTTTGAAAAGGCCAAGAGTGAAAAACATTACGCTGGTAGACTACATTAGCTCTTAGGAGAGAGTCTCTCTCGATAACCTTATACAGGCTCGTATGATAACAACACACAACATCACTGCGGGAAAAAAACACACTTCCTGCCCTATGTTAAAATTTAGAGGTTTTTGCGTCAATATGAGGGTTGGCTTGTAAACATGTTATTCTATTGTTGTTTTGTTTACGTACATTCGACAAATAAAAGCTGACTAGATGACAGGACATAGCTCTATAAAGTGTTTATTACTGTATATCTAAGAGTATTATGGCTTAAAAGATGCAATGTGAAATCGACTGCGATAGTGTTCGTTTTACAAACAATCCCCTAATAGGTCAAATCACCGTCATTATGGATCGTCATAGAGTCCACTCAGCTCTAAAACATACCCTATCCAACTTAATGATAAAAATATAACTAGGTATATAAAAATCTTTAATAATGACCGTTACCATTCAGTTACGTCACTTGGTAGCTTTTATAGTGTTTAATCTCATTCATATACACCAGCTTAAAAAATAATTAACTAGACACAACATTATTTTGACAAGAGTTCATTTCTCTTCCTCGGGTAAGGGGGCGGGGGTGTCACAGCTCTTAGGAACACTTCAACCGGCACCCACAACAACCAGAGAAAATAAAAAAAATGATATAATCTATATATGGGACGGAGGTGTCTAGCGGTAGAGAGCTGGACTGCTAACCCGTAAGTCTCGAGTTCGAATCCGGGTTCAAGTCAGTAGACCGTCACTGAGTCCACCCAGCTCTGATGGGTACCTGACGCGCGTTAGGGAAAGTGAAGGCGGCTGGGCATATGCCGAGGTCACAGAAACAAGTGAACTCTACTTCACTTGCCCCATAGGCCGTCAGGTTTGAAAGGGAACTACTTACTTTATAATCTATATAGAAGATATATACTTCAGCCAGCATCTATTTCCCCAACAGTTTCAAGTCCATCCGACTCCTCCTCTACGAAGGAACGAGGACCACTAATTTCGACATTAAAGTTAACGATTTTTTCGAATGGGTGTCACTCCCTAAATGGTGTCACGCCCTAAATGGTGTCACTCCCTAAATGGTGTCACTCCCTAAATGGTGTCACGCCCTAAATGGTGTCACGCCCTAAATGGTGTCACTCTGTGTCATCACACCTTGAAGCTACTGTTACCATGTACTGGTCCCTGTGTATAAATCCAGGTGAGTAGAACGTACAAACTAAACTACACGTATAACTTTGCAAGCGGTTCCAAATTATAATACTTCTTGCGTGTGACTTATATTTAATTTAACTCTTTATCATTTTATCCTAAGTTTGCGTGATCGCTGGACATTACGATTCGTTCTGTTTATTGCACTTACCATTAGATCAGTGGTTCTTAACCTGAGTTTATTTGAACCCTTGGGGTTTGGTGTGTCATTCATAAGGGTTTGGCGGAGTTCAAGATACACTTGACTCACATATGATTCACGATAGAATTTTTTCAGTGCGGAGGATAATATTAATATTGATTCGGTGAATTCGCATATGGAAGATTCAGGGCTCGGTACCTTCAAAAGGTTAAGAACCACTGCATTAGAGAGTTTATACTCTTCGTGCTAGAACCCTTTCAACAGAATTCAACGGCTAATGTATTTTCACATGAAACAATCATTGATACTGATCTATTTTTAAACTTTAAAGTGCGATGTCAAGTGGATATATATTACCTTATAACCTTTGAACTTTCCACAGATTTGTTCCGTGGCCGTGTCCACGGCGTCCCAGATAAAATGGGCTGTGTGGGGCTCTATGTGGTACTCGGGGTTGAGTGAAAAGTTGGACGGTGCAACCAGCGGTTCTGGAAGAAAAGAAAGAAAAAAATATAAGAAAACACCACAACATTTAACTGAGTCAAAAGTTACCCCACAATTCCATAGTGAAGTTTCTGAATCAAAACATTTTTAACAAAAGAAGGCAGTACAGACATGAAATCACAAAAATCCATAAAACAAAAGTATACTAACTCTGTGTTAGAACATTATATATATATATATATATATATATATATATATATATATATATATATATATATATATATATATATATATATATATATATATATATATAAATATATATATATATATATATATATATATATATATATATATATATATATATATATATATATATATATATATATATATATATATATATATATATATATATATATATATATATATATATATATATATATATATATATATATATATATATATATATATATATATTTCATTTACGTTGATTTCAAAATAATTATATTCCTTTACACTTTTTAGCAATCATTATCGATCTTCATTAATAATAATATGTAATTGCATTAAAATTCCTAAACGCAATATAAAGCCCAAACATCTAAAATCGCTTTTCCACACCCTTAATCACTTAAACTCACGATCTCATTCACAACGAAAATAAAAGAAAAGTAAATCTAATTAGAATATAAGATCCTCAATTTAATAATAAATAAAAGCGTTGACATATAAATCGAATTTAATCGACATTTTTTTTAAACGCTCAAACGTAATTAACGTAATAGAAAGAATATATTATTTTGGATAATGATTTATTTCATTTCTGTATTAAATACATTTTTATGTTCTTTTTCTACCTTTTTATCGATCACTTTCAAAAGATAAATTCTCCTTCCCCCTCCCCATTGTTAGTTGGGTATTGAAATAATCTTTGTAGCAATGTTAAGATTAAAAAGGAAATTACCTCCCTTTAGTTTGCTAATTTTCTTACACATACATATCAACACTTACAATACGCACACATACACATTACACATACACACATACACACTCCCCGTGAGTCTATTCATACACTCGACGATATCTATAAATACAATGAATAATTATATTCCTTAAGTTTAAAAAAAAGAGGAGGTTTGGGGTGGGGTGGGGGAGGGTTGTCGAGTTACCTTAAAATACAAAGGGAAGTAAAAGTTTTAATAAAAATAATCATGGGAGGTAAGTAAAAATCACCAATGGGAGGTTACCTTTAAACGTAATGCGGTAGTTCTCTTAAAATACAAAATGGAAATAAGTCTCAGCAAAAAAAAAAAAAAAAAAAAAAAAAAAAAAAAAAAAAAAAAAAAAAAAAAAAAAAAAAAAAAACAAAGAGAAAATTAACTCAAAACAAAAGGAAACTAAACCCAAGTAATTTATTGGAAATGTTACTTTATAACAAAACAAAAACAAAGGGAAATAATCCTATAGAAAATGGGAAGTTACCTTAAAACACAAAGGGGAAATAACCTTAAAGCAACAGTCTAAGCACTTCTGTTGTTCCCAGTAATCCCCCCTGATATCTGTGAGCCCCGGGTTGACCCGATAATGTCACACGGTCGGTCACACAATTCCCCAGCTCTAGGTCAGTGTTAAGTCTCGAACCTCACATTCGATTACCTCAAAACCCCCTCAAGACCCCCCCCCCCCCCCCGGACCCTTCTTCTTTAACAGAACATCCTTCACTTTCCCTTTATCTCAATAATCCCAACCCCGTTGAAACGAATTAAACCTGTTTTAAAATTAAACGTCTAAAACATCTAAATCTATACCAGTGGTATAAACTCCACGAGTTTAATACCCGTGTTTACAATCAGTTGTTTGTAAGAGCTAAGCCTGTTTTGATTCACCAGTTCAGACACCGTCCTCCCAACGGTCAGGCTTATCGGATGTCATGCGATGGCCTAAATAGATAATCGAACAGACCCGGGACGCTAGATCCCCGATCTCATTATTTCATTAGCAGTCGAAAAACGCGACTGGAATACACCAGGAAACGGTGTTGTGCTTAGGGTAGGCAATCGCGCAAGGGGGAAAAGTCGAGCTGGAAAAGTGATAATCAGAGTTGCATAAGGTCTATTACGCATGCGTAAACTAACAGGAAAGACAATTATGTAAAACGGATTTTCAAGGTCTGGGTTGGAATATATATGCGTGGTGTGCTAAAGTACTTTTGGTTTTAAAGCTAAAGGTGGCAACTGGTATCCGGACACAAAAAAAAAAAAAAGGGACATACACCCCACCGTTGATATACGCCCCCTTTATGTTCCGTATATGTCGAAATAGGGAGGTGTAAAAAAGGGGAAACTGACAAAATATATGTTATTTAATTTATTCAGCACGATTTCAATACTTCCTCTATATTCTGTTTACGATAAGAAGAAAAAACGTTAATAAACAAACAAAAAATGACACAAAAAAAATCCCTTGTATCAATCATCATCATCATTTCCCGTTCGTGTCCACGACACATGGGGCAGATGAAATAGAGTTCCGCCGCATTAGTTTCCCTAATGTAAGTTAGGTACCCATCAGAACTGAGTGAACTCACTGACGTTCATCTGATTTCATCCCGGATTCGAACTCGTGACTCTCGGGTCACACCTTTTTTTTTAACCAATAGTAACAATAAAATCGCTTTTTTTTTTCTTCAGAGCACTGATCTGTTTTCAACCAAATATTCTAAGTGTCCGCGTCATTTAAACTAAGCGAAGTGCAAACGTCTTAATGGACAAGAATGACAGTAAACTCAAAAGAATTCTTCGCGTTGCCGATGCCCGGATGTGACGTCAATTTTTAAAAAGTAAGTATGGCTTTCTTCGATGTCTCGACGCCCCCACCCTCCCCCTCACACACACACATACACACTGGAATCCCGTGAAATGTAAGCCGTATAATCTTATTTACAGCTGCGTTAATCCGGCTCTCAGATCTGCATGCGAGGGAGCGGATTAGCATGTTCGTCCGTGGATGGAAGCGAAAGTGGATAAACCCAGAAACATGCAACAGCTGTTTTTTAAATTTATTTATCCCATTCCTAGCATTATATTTTCCTTTTTTACTGTTGGGATTCTAATTTCTTGAAAGATTAATATTGATTCCATGTGAGAGTTATTTTGATTCATAATTTTAAAAAACAAGAAATCGTTTCATTTTTCTAGCGTGAATAAAACAGGATCTAGAGTTGATTCTGTAAGCAAATGATGCGTTATTTACTGACATTTACAAATATTTACATATTTATTTACAGGTATTTACATTTATTTTCATATTTTTTTTACAGATTTGTGCAGATGTTTGCAGATTTTACAGATATTTGCTCATTTTTACAGATAGTTACTGAAAAAAAAAAGAGTTCCTTTTGGACATCTTTCCAGCCCCGCCCCGCCCCCCCCCCCCCCCGTAGCACGTTCACCACATCTCTCCCCCCCTCCCCCAATCACTTCCCTTGGACATATAAGAAAAAAAATAAAGCTTATGCAGAAAAAGTTAGACTTGAACCTATGTCCTGTCTAGGGAAATTTAAAGTGCCCCCCCCCCACTGGAGAAAAAAGTCAATGAGAAGCCCCAAATGAGAGGAAAATAGAATTATTATTTACTGATGGTTCCGAAGTGCTTCGCCTTTCATAGACACATATATTCAATAACAATTTTTTAAGATTATACTATTGAAATCAAACCTTAATTGTTTCATCTGCTGTTTAAAAGTACGCGTTAAATAACGAAATTAAATGTTTCCTTTTACTATTCGTCTTCAATATGTCCTAAGATTTCTCTTTAAAAAAAACATGATAAATCTTTAGTTTATTTATTCATAAAAATAACCAGAAAATATATTTTTATCCCCCGCCCCTTTTCCCTTATCCTATTCCTAACAAAAAAAAAACAACTTCAAGCTGTGAAAATAACACCAGGTTTTCATGACATCTTTGATGTTTAATTCTGTTAGTTTTTTTATTTTCTTTAAACATTATTTCCTTCCATATTTCGAAATATTTTTTTTTGCCAATATAAATAAAACGGGTATTTTGCTACAGCTGACGTCATAGCCTTGCTTTATTGGTAGTGATAAATCTGAAACCACTTAGGTCAGCTCAGTGGCGTAGCGAGGTCGGGTGTCACCCGGTGCGGCACTTAATGGTGTCACCCCCCCCAGAGGCATAGAGACCCTTCCCAGGGACAAACTTTCAAATTTTCGATTTGCACCCCCCACCCCTCGAGTTTTCAATTTGCACCCCCACCCCTCAAACTTTCGATTTGCACCCCCCCCCTCGAGTTTTCGATTTGCACCCCCCCTCAAACTTTCGATTTGCACCCCCCCCCCCCTCGAGTTTTTCTCTATATATTTTGCTATTTTTTGCCTTGGTGTCACCCCCCTAAATGGTGTCACCCGGTGCGGTCCGCACCCCCGCCCCCCCCCCCCCCTCGCTACGCCCCTGGGTCAGCTTCCTTGTTGTTCAAATGGCTGAGGAAAATGAGATCTAAAGAAGAGAATAATAAAACGGGAGTGATCTCCCTTAAACTTTCTCATATATTCTTATGTAACAGTAGGTGGAAGGTACTTTCAGGGCTATAGGGATTTTTTTTTTTTTATACCGGAAGGTCAAAATTTGTCAAAATTGCGAATAAAATTTCGTTCACGATTACAGCTCACCCTTTTTATTCCGAATACGATAAAGCAGGGAGGTGTAAAAAGGTAAAAACTATACAAATTTCATGTAATTTTTGCGCACGATTACAATACTTTATCAATACGCTATACGAGAAAAGTAGAAAAAGCTGTTTCTTCTATTTTGGTATTAGTAATAAAACAGACAGTGTTAGTTACCTCACTAGTTAAAGGCAATTACAGGTGGTATGGACGTTTCGACCCAAGGTCTTCGCCAGCACAAAACAGTGTGGTTAAAGACTAGATAAAAAAAGACAAACAGTAACACAATTTTGGACTAAGCTCGACAGTAAAACGTCAATAGCACATTTAACTGTCTTTAACTTGTGAGGTAGCTAATACAACCTGTTTCATTACTAATTCATTAACCTCACAGCAGCTACCATTTGTATTTTTCTATTTTGATAACACCTTCACAACACAATATTCATAACATGTAGCTAAGACCAGTGGCGTAGGCAAGGGGGGGGGGGGGGTTAGGGGGATAATAACCCCTCCTATGGACTCATACCCCTATATATATATATATATATATATATATATATATATATATATATATATATATATATATATATATATATATATATATATATATATATATGATTTTATACATATGGAAAAATATTTGAACCCCTCCCATGACCCATGGCTACACAACCTGCTAATACTACGTAAAGTTCTTAACCTGTTTATAGGTCTATTAATTAATTTCACTAATAAATTTATATGCGTGTGTGGATTCTTTTTTTAAACACCCCTACCCCATGTACCGTATCCAAGCATACGCCAAAACTTCTGTATAAACTACAATAAACTCACTCGATACTTCAGTAGTACTGTAGGGACTTGAATGAAAACTAACCGGAAATATAGTCTCGTGACGTATGCGACGAGAGAGTAGGAAAAAAAAACAAGAGTTATCTGTCCAAAATAAAAAAACAATTGGGACGAAATGATGAGCCAACTCGGGCGGAGTGTAATAAGTGGAGTGAGATGATGGGAGTGCTATACGAGGGAGTGAGATGATGGGAGTGCAATACGAGGCATGATCGATGGTACACAAGGCAAGTCAAGATTATTTTTTTATTGATTGTGCCATTGTCCAGAACACAGGCGAAATTGATGCAAATTTGTCAGGAGTGGGGAAAAATAAATAGGCTCTACATGGCTAACAAAAAAATTTCTAACTTAATTTTAAAATTGCCTGATATTCTATTATTTTATTTCTCTCTCTCTCTCTTTCTCACACTCGCATATATATATATATATATATATATATATATATATATATATATATATATATATATATATATATATATATATATATATATATATATATATATATATATATATATATATATATATATATATATATATATATATATATATATATCGTTAGGTTTACTTTAGACCTGGATTTTTTTTTTTACCGTCATTGCCAAATATATTCGGTTTATTCGTTTAGTGAGATCTTGCGAGTAATCGATTATGTCAAATGTTTAGGTTTTGTCTATGCAAATTGTGATAAAAAATAATAATATTCATTGGGCATGTTGCTTCGATATGTTGTTTGTATTGAATATGTCCCGCTATTAGTAGGGTGTCTTCGTGATGTTTGATACTAACAAATACTTTTGTCATGTTGATATGCGTGTGGTTAGTATTTCCTGTGAACCTTAAACTTAATTTTCCCTTAGTATAATATATATATATATATATATATATATATATATATATATATATATATATATATATATATATATATATATATATATATATATATGTATATGTATATATAATAGGACGCTTAATTGCGCCTTGTGGAGCTGTAGTTTGACACGTGACCCCCTGCTACCGGTAACAACAAGGTCACGTGTCACTAGAGTACTCACCAGATTCCCCCGAGTGCCCGAGGTAGATGAACGCCGGCTGATGCGCCTCCCCCATCGAATTCTCGGCCTTGACCTGGATCTCGTACACGTTGTACACGTCATTGGTTTCAATGTCCAGAAACCCCTGGTTGGGGTCCGTGACGTAAGCAGAGTCCCACGTGAACGTGCCCTTTAACCTCCATTTGACCTGGTATCGAAATCGAGGCCCGTGGAAGTATAACCGGCTCATGGGCTGGAATAAAAGAAGAGATAGTATAGAAATAAATAAGGCATACTAGTTTTATTTAAACTCTCTAGTGTATTTAAAACTATTTTAATTACCGTGATGAGTTGGACGCATAGATACAATTCTTAGTTGAAGTTGTTTAAGGGTATTGATTACTAGAGTAAATCTAAAATTTTAGCTTTATAATAAAAAATAGTTATGAGAAAAATAATTTAACGCACCACAAATCAAAATTATGTTAATGGCAACTTAAATCTAGTAATAACTTAATGTATGGAAGATGAAGGAATCAATTTAGACAGAAAACAAAAATCATCGTATTTGACATTTGTGAACTAGATTTTAAAAAAGAACAACGACGTACGACTAGTAAATGCGTTTCAGATGTCTCAAATCAACAACTGGATTTTATTTGTTTAGATACTGTGTTTCCCTCTCACACGAAGTGGTTTTTTTTTATCGCGGACTCAATGTTTGAAAGTTTCAAAGATTGTAAAGATTTTATACATTTTGCACATTGTATTAAAATATAATAAAAATATGAATTTCTAGAATTTTAAGATTATTATAATTTAAAAAAAAAACTACACAATCTAACGTATCCATTTGGCGGATGAATAAAAACGTATACTTTAAAAACTACACAATCTAACGTATCCATTTTGCGGATGAATAAAAACGTATACTTTAAACAAAAAATGTAACATAACATATTACTACTACAGGAATATCCCAACATCTCGTAAATAGAATTACTGCATATGGGCTTGAAATGGAACAACCGCGATTGGCGTTTGATTGCCGTACATAGATAAAACTCAAGTATCAAACCCCAGTTCAACTGGAACAACGTCCAACTTACTGTCCACTCGACCACCAGTGTTTTCTTCGTGTCGGTCCGGGTCCTCACGTTGCTAGGGTTACGGTCGGGCCGGTCAGGGGGCGTGGTGCACATCCGGCTGGGGGTGGCGCTGGGCTTGCTGGAACCCATCGCGTTCCGGGCTTTGACACGGAAGCTGTAGGAGCCGTACGGATACAGCTGCAGCGTGGCTGCCCTGAAGCTGGAGTCGAACTGTTCATCGTAGTCATACCTGTAGAGAGATTTGCTGCAGTTAGTGGCTTGTATGTGTCTGATATGTTTTGTAAAGTAAAGTTCCACTTTAAAACTTGACGGTCTATACGGCCAGTGAAGTAGAGTTTACGTGTTTCTGTGACCTCGGCATATGAAGGAAAAGTGTGGTCAGAGCTATGCCCATCCGCCTTTATTTTTCATAAGGTAAGTTAGGTACTCATAAGAGCTGGGTGGAGTCAGAGACGGTCTACTGACTTGAGCCCAGATTCGAACTCGAGACTAACGGGCGAGCAGTTTAGCTCTCTGCCGCTAGGCTGCTTCGTCCTATATATGTTTTGTAGATGTGTCTTATTTCAAATACATGAGACAACTCATTAATTAGCTTAGAGCTCTCTCTCTCTCTCTCTCTCTCTCTCTCTCTCTCTCTCTCTCGTACTCTATCTTTCTCTCTCGTTCACACAACAACACATTCTACATTTATTAATGGGGACTGTGTCTAAATTTAGTGAATTTACATTCAAAGAATGAACTCTAATATTATTTTTAAGGGGGGGGGGGGGGGGTCATCCATAAATGACGTCACACTATTTTTGACGAATTTTACCCACTCCCTACCCACCGTCAGACAGACACAAAAAGACAGACCTGCTTCTTCCACATAACGACGTCACACCTCAGCCTACAACCCCCTTAAAAGACTTTTTAAAATAAGTGTAATTAATGTTTCAAACAGATTTCTTTCTAAAATTTTGCCTGAATTCGGTCAACCTAGCGTATACTGATCTGCTTGTTTTACACTTTACAAAAACAGGCAAACCCTTAGATGTGTCGTAAGATTTAATATGTTCCATTCAGACTCACAACCGAACCTACGTTCACCGTAGATTTTTTTTTCTCCCATCCTCACATACACATACATTGTAGTGCTAGACTACGCGAGTGTTACCATAGATCCGGGTGGTCGGAGGTGTTAAACTGTATGGTGTATCCCTGTATCTCGGCGCCGTTGCTGTTGCCCTCGTCCCACGAGAGACCCGCCGAGTTACCATGGCAACTGGTGACCTTGACGTTGATTGGTGGATCCGGAGCACCTACAAAACAAAGAGTGAAGTAGAACATAAAAGTAGATGTTATTAAAGAGCTTTAAATTTGTAATACATGTATTTAACATATACACGCATACTAAGAGCTAACGTTGATTACTTGAAAACAAAAAAATGATGTGATTTTTTAATTAAGTAGCTAATTATCTCTCGTGATGTATCGTAAAAAAAAAAAAAAATCTGATCGTTAAAATAAAAAGAAACTCATCCCTAAATATAAACCGATTTATCCACAAAAAATCGCTTTACTGTCTACACTCCTTTGCAAGTGAGCTGCTCACTGAGTATTGATTGGTTTTGGAACATTCGATAATCGATCTTTTTTATTTACTTTATTCCAGACAGTTCAGAAATATAGGAAACTGTACAAGAACATTTTTTCCTGGCTGAAACATTTTAGAAATGGGGTAGATTGTACAAGATTTTTTTTCCAATACTATTTCAGACATTTCAGAATTGTAGAAAACTGTGGGGTAGATTGTACATGATTTTTTTTTCAAATATTATTTCAAACATTTCAGAAATGTAGAAAATGGTCCAAGAATTTTTTTTCATTTCCTCTTGCAGTTACAGACATTATAGATATGGAGAAGATTGTACGCGATTTTTTTTCACCAGACATTACAGAAATGTCAGAAAATAGCACAACAATATTTCTTTCTTCATGTATTCTCAAAAATTTTAGAAATGTAGAAGATTGTACAAGATTTTTTTTTCACCAGATATTCTAGACATTTCAGAAATGTAGAAAATTGTACAAGCATATTTTTTATTTTTTTCTTGTATTCTCAGACATTTAAGAAAAATAGAAAAAATCTACTTGAAATATATTTTTTTTCTCACGACGTCTACGACGTTCGCGCGATGTTAAAGAGATGTGTCTGGCCACCCAACCCGGAAGTGATGTGGAGTTTTGTATAGCGGGCCCTTTCCGGGGCTTAAAGGTTATACAAAGCATAACGTGAGTTTAATCAAGCGGTGTGTGTGTGTGTATGTGTGTGTGTGTGTGTGAATGTGACCACACGCTGGACACCGCCACCCCCCACCCCCACCCCGACCCCCCGTCTATCAGATGAATATGTCCGCGCGTCGCCCGGGGGTGTAATGAAATCATTTCTGTTTGACAATGTCTTTATCTGTCCCCCACGCCAGCCCCACCATGTAGATGAACACCCTCATCCGGTCCCTTCAGCGCGCGACGCCATTTTGGTTCGAGGGATGCCGGGAGGTAATGCAATCACATCTATTTGAAGGGGAGACAATTTAGTCATGTCCTGTACGTGAATCGACCACCCCAGCAATCAAAGGTATTTGGCGAGCATGGCCGAGGACTGGGACGTTTTCTGTGCAAGGAATCACGCGATGGGCCAAGTGGCCCCTGCGGTCAGTGGCCACTGAAATTGCTCACTTGGTTGGCCCTAACGAAATCTGGCCCGTAATGAGCTCTCTCTTCCTACATTGGTTTGACAACTTCGTATTCCGGTAGTGATAATATTTTTATTAATAATTGACCACGGTTTGATCGAATTCGTGAACGATTAGAAATATAATAACAAGGGCGTGAAGGTGATGAATACAAATGCATCAAGAAGTGCCAATCTCTAAAACTAAATATATCCCAACACTAGAATTGGCTAAATAGTTATAATTAAAAGTTTTTATTTTATTTTACCGATTTGTAGCAGTATGTCACTTTTAATGACCTCAGCACTAAGCCCAATCGTATTGAGTCAGGTACCCAGTAGAGCTGGGTGGACTCAGGGACTTCGTGCAGACTCGAACCCGGGATTCGAACTCGAGAATTTCGGGTTTTTAGTCGTAAGCTCTACCATCCAACCACGCTCTATCCCTCAATGTTTCAATAACTGGTAAACCCAGTCGCGAAATTCATAAACAACTATAACAATTCAGAACCTACATGTCATCCAGTGGCGTAGCGATGTCGGGTGTCACTTAATGGTGTCACCCTCCCCCCCCCTCAAATTTTTCTTGGAGTCACCCCCCTAAATGGTGTCACCCTGTGCGGTCCGCCTCGCTACGCCTCTGATGTCATCTGTATCTTAAAACATAGCTAAACCTGATGCGATGGAACGACATGATGGCATAGTGAACGAAAGTCTCGAGTTCGGATACCGGGCTCCTCCGTAAACCGTCCCTGAGTCAAACCAGCTTTAATGGATACCTGGCTCCCGTTAGGGAATGTAAATAGGGTTGGACATGATGTTGATCACGCTAGCAATTCATATGCCGAGTTAATGGAAACAGGTGAACTCTACTTCATCTGCTACGTGGATCTTTAGATTCAAGATGTTTACTTATTTATTTTACAGCGTTAGATGCATTGCTTACAATCCTTCAAGACGACCAATTCTATGACAAAATCCTGACCTATCTCATCATCACGGCAAACACTGACACCAACTTACACAACATAGACCAAAGACCTAACCCTATACAAACTTAAAGTCCAGAACTTCACTGAAATGTCATGTAACTAACCAAATTCAGTCTAGACACTCTATTACTATACCAATAGACCGCTATACTTTTATACTGACTTCGTCTTTTGAGTCTAGACTCAGCGAGCGAAGTTTGATAGTGTTAGACTGCTTTTGATATCTATCCATGCTGAGAGAAAAACCAACTCTTATTTAAACATGAGGAAGACAACCTTCACTTTTTTTTACTCAAGAGTACGTTCTATTAATGGTTTTCCTATTATAATCTAGTACGCTCGTAAAAAAAGAAAAAAAGTAAAGTTACCTTCCCAACGTAGTACAGGTAAAGTAGAGTTCACCTGTGACCTCGGCATACTGAAGGTCAGCAAAATGTCCAGCTGCTTTTACTTTCCCTAAAGATGGTCAGATACCTATCATAACTGAGTAGACTCAGAGACGTTCTACTGACTTTAATCCGGGATTCGAACTCGAGCTTTTCGGGTTAGCAGTCGTATGCTCTACCATCTGACCACCCCGTCCCACAAGTACCTTGTATGTAAATATATTATATTCTAACTGGATTCCAGCTTTAACGTTGAATCACAACATTACAAACCTTAGCACTTTAGAGTATGTTTTCCTAACTTACGAAAATATGATGATGTTATCAAAAGATATTTTAATGATTTCGGCCAAGTTTGTAACACCTTTAAAGAGGATCTTCCTAGGCTTGAATGAAATATGTTTGACTGCGTCATGTTATTGAAGCGACATCATTACATTAGTGACTTAAATATTTTAAAACTAGATCAAAGAGGAACTGTTTTTTTTTAAAATATGATAGATTTTTTAAAATTTGAGCTTTGGGTTAATTTGGTTTGACGTAATGTATTAATATCATAGACGAATGGTAGTAGTAGGATTTCGGTTGGTTTTAGTACATAGGTGGGGTATTATTATATGTTGGGTATTACTACATAGGTGGGGTATTACTACATAGGTGGGGTATTACTACATAGGTGGGGTATAACGACTTAGGTGGGGTATTACTACATAGGTGGGGTATTATTACATAGGTGGGGTATTACCACATAGGTGGGGTATTACCACATAGGTGGGGTATTACTACATAGGCGGGGTATTACCACATAGGTGGGGTATTACTACATAGGTGGGGTATTACTACATAGGTGGGGTATTACTACATAGGTGGGGTATTACGACTAAGGTGGGGTATTACGACTAAGGTGGGGTATTACTACATAGGTGGGGTATTATTACATAGGTGGGGTATAACGACTTAGGTGGGGTATTACCACATAGGTGGGGTATTACTACATAGGTGGGGTATTACTACATAGGTGGTATCATTACATAAGTGGGGTATTACTACATAGTTAAGGTATTACTGCATATGTGGCTATTACCACACAGATGGGGTATTACCACATAGGTGAGTTTTGCCACATAGGTATTGCCATATACATAGGAAATTAGCAAATAGGTAAGGTATTACACATAGATATGATATTACCACATTGGTAGGGGTATTACAACATAGGTAAGGGTTACCACTTATGTGATATAATACCACATAGGGAGGATTTACCACATATATGAGGTATTAATACATATAGATATATTCCATTTTAGATGATATTTCACCATTTGGTATAAGCTACTACCAAATGATTGTAAACTTTACCATATTGGGTAGTGTTCAAACACTGTTGATAGATAGGACCAAGGTCAAAAGCCAAAGGTAAATCCAGCATAGCACAAACACGCTGACCAGACTTTAGATAGGACCTTTTCTAACTTTTTAAGCGAATTTTTTTACAAATGATATCTTCTTCTTAAGATGAAGTTTACCAGATGAAGTACAGTTCGTCTGATTCATTGACCTCAGCGTATGAAGGGATAGTGTCGTCAGCACTATGAACAGCCACCTTTGTTTTCATAACGTAAGTTAGGTACCCATCAGAGCTGTGTGGACTCAGTGACGTTTCAGTGATCTGAACCCGGATTCGAACACGAGACTCTCGGGTAAGCAGTCTAGCCTTTTACCGCCGTCCCATTCGAATGAAATATGAGCACAGATAATAGTTTCGTGCGAGATGATTTTTAAAAGTGTAGTTCATAAATCAGGCTGCTACTTTTCTTTAAATAAATATAAAATCGTACCAGAAAAAAGATATTTGATAGATAATTAATTCAAATGTATAAAACTATATTTGTATACAATAAAACATCGTAAAAAATTCAGTCATAAAGGCATAAATTAAATAAAACACATATAATTTATTTAGATTTAAATTTTAAAATATTTTAGAGAACACGGTTCAGTCATATAGGACTTATCACCGAAAGTGTCAAAAATGGAATGTGTGTCTAAAAATAGAAATGTCAGCCACTGATGGTGCTAGACTTGAGTGCCAATAAAAGCCCTATTTCCCCTTAGTGAGAAACTCACTCGGCTATTTACCGAAACACGCGAATATGACCGAGACATACTCCAGACATTTTTTTTCCTCCCGGCACCTCTAGCGTGACTGTCTACACTGCGATTGTCAAGTTGTCTATTGCGTTATCTCCCGCCATCGGCTAAAGTTGCTTCCCTTGTCATCTTGGCTTGTAAGGGAGAGAAAAAATGTTTTTTTCAAGAAGTCGGGCACTTGAGTTCCATTATCTGCTATCTCTGCCCGCACATTTCCTCCATCTTTGCAGACATTTTTTTTCTTCTTTCCTTATTTTAGTTTATTTTAATGTTAGCCATGCGATTTTCTTCTTTGCCTGGAAACTTTAAAAAAAAAACACTGTTTACCAATGTCTTCTTCCACCTTAGAAATAAGCAGCTAAGACCTGACTCGGTCTTGCTGGCGAGATATCCCAAGTGCTATTGATTTAGTTTCATTACATCTAATGCTACCGGGGGACATGCGAAATGGGGTCTTTGATCTCTACTCCTTCCGGCGATTCAATATTCGGAAGGAATTTTCGATCATTTCTCCCTTCCGCACCAAATCCAAAAATCCTTAGGAGTCAATAGAACTCTTCGACATCTTAAATTCGATCTTTCTTCCTCTCCTTAATCGATCTATTGAAATGGAAAAGTGCCCTCTAGCTGGGAGGAATTCACGTCTAATGCCTTTTCAGATCTTTTGGGGCTTCGATGAGAGTTAATATTCCTTATTAGTTGAAAAGAGTGGGATTGTGGAATTAAAAGATGGCCTCTGTCTTGTTTCAGATTCATTGGGATTTTTATTAAAGCATTGACTGTTATTATGAGGTTTTCTGATATATCTATATCTCAAAATCTGAATAGGGCTATATAAATATATATATATATATATATATATATATATATATATATATATATATATATATATACATTTTATATATGATCCCATGTCAAATGAGCTCATGGCATACTATATCAGACAAATTATCCCAGACAAATTTTCTAATGGACAAATGATATCATGAGTAATCATCCATTTTTGAAAAAGGGCAAATGATATCATGATCTGACGAACAAAAGTATATTAGGACAAAATATATCAGGACAAATTATATGCACAAATGATCTTACGTACAAAGTATATCAGGACAAATAATAAAGGACAAACGATAGCAAGGACAAAATATCTCACGGACAAAATACATCAAAACAAAATATCTCACGACAATATATTTATAGTATCTGACCAAATGACGAACTGACCAGCTGCCATTGGTTCAACTTAACGGCCTTTCCGTACTTAGAGTTCCAATGTGTTGTTCTTAATTTCGATTGATTTATGGATGTGGTTGATTTTTCTTAATCAATAAACTAATTGAACCTAATGAACTTTCCAGGCCACAAACTCTCCAGCTACGATTTCTTGTGTTTTATCCCTAGTATAATCTAGTCCGGCAGTTAAGTCAAAAGTAAGCAGAATCTATTGTTAATTACAATGCGTATGTTTTAAATTCCAAGTCAATTATACATTTCTATTTTTCATCTATTTTAATCTTACATTTAATAATACATGTAATTGTATTCTACAATACATTATTTAAACATATTTTTTATATAAGTGTAGGGTTTTTTCTATCAAACTCAATACGTTTGATTTATTTGATACTAACAAAAAATATTTCACTAGATTGAAACATCGAAATTCCGTGTGGGTTGTGCGTTGTATTTTGAACCCGACATGGTTATTTTGTTAACTGGCATATCAAGTATTTAATGTGACGTCTGCATGGTATCTCAGTTATGAACAGTTTTAATGTGGCTGAAATTTTACTTGAACATAATCCAATTTTTTAAAAGTATTTAGTGGGTTGGTAAAAGGGAAATTAATATTAAGTAAAGTAAATTTAATACAACGTGAAAAGAAATGAAATTGAAATTTCTGTATAGAATTCCAGAAACCATCAAATGCAGCTCCATTTAACGTGTGAATAATTTAAGAATTCCATCTTAAAAGCACGCACTAAATCGCATTTTATCCTGAAGTTAATGCTGCCAGTACCATCATCTCATTACCATCATCCTACTTTCGTTTTTAAGCTAGTTTCTTTTCTATACTTGATTTTTTGTGCATTAGAAAACAGATTTAAAATCCAATCCAATAATTTTTGTCTTTTAAGCTGGTTTACAAGAGTTGTTTTTGTGAAATTTTTCAATACTATGGTGACTCATAGTTGTAACCCATTGTTAAAATGTAAGTCAAATAGAGTGTTTTTACTTCTCATTGTGGACGTAGGTAAATAATCCTCTTTAGACCTATCTATCTATTTAGTAGATGAAGTCGAACACCCACCACAGTCAGGCTGGGTAACAGGCAGTAGGACATGGTGTCCAGAAGCTGGTAGGGGGGGGGGGGGGGAGCCTGCGGTTGAAACGCGACCAACATGTAGTGATCAAACCCACATTTTCAAAGCCAGTTAGTTGGAGCCGGCCTGGCTAATGGGAGTCTAACTCCTAAGCCGGTATATCAGTGTCACGATGGTAAATGAAGTAGAGTTCCTCGGCATATGAAGGGATAATGTGGTCAGCACTATGCCCAGACGCCTTTTTCAACCTAACGTGAGTTAAGTACCCATCAGGGCTCGGTGAACTCAGAGACATCCACTGAATTAAACGTGGATTCGAACTCGAGACTTTCGCGTTAGTAGTCTGGCGCTCTACCGCTAGGTCACTTCGTCCCATAACGTGGACGTATAGTGGAACAGAAAATGACTAGAAAATGTCTACTTGGAATCTAGATTTGAAAACTGGTGTTAGCTCATCATTGAGGTAACGACGAAGACCGTCCTTCTAGAAACAATGTCTAAGTCTGGGTAGAAAAGGTGTGGTCGAATGGTAGAGCTTACGACTTATAACCTGAAAGTCTCGAGCTCAGAACCCTGGTTCAGTACTTAGGGCTCTGTTGATTCTACCCAGTTTTGGTGTGTATCTTCAAGTAAAGGCGTCGCACATAGTGCTGACGTTCATAAAGCCCTGAAACACGCACTCTACTTATAGACAAGGTGCGAAAATGTAAGTAAATTACGGCAAAGAAAGGAGAAGAACTATTATATTTGTTTGACTGTTTTGATATAAAGTAGTGTAATGTTAAACGGTGATAAAGAACATATAAAGATTTATTTGTTTCTGGCCAACAGCTTAAAAATGTTTATTATTTTGGCCAATATCTTAAATTTTAAAAATTATTTTGGCCAACATCTTAAATTTTAAAAATTATTTTGGCCAACATCTTAAATTTTAAAAATTATTTTGGCCAACATCTTAAATTTTAAAATTATTTTGGCCAACATCTTAAGTTTTAAAAATTATTTTGGCCAACATCTTAAATTTTAAAATTATTTTGGCCAACATCTTAAAAATGTTTATTTTCGTTATACATTGGTTTGAAAGTATTTGACCTAAACATATATTTATATAATGGTTTAAAGTTTTAACAAATACAAATGTCACGTGACACGCCAACCCGGCAATTATCCATCTATAAAACCAAACTTAGAACACGTCAGCTGTGCCCGGCTTTGTTCGATCTGTGACACACGACACACAAATCCACTCAACGCCACCAGCATTTATCATTACCATATGATTAGCTTTGCTAGAAAAACATCAACCACAGTGATTGATTTTTCATCGAACCCCCCCACCCCTTCCCTCCCAACGAAATAAAGACTGACCACCCTCGCCCCGCATGCTATTCACAGATGACCAACAGCTGACCCCTACCCGCATGCAGTGCTTCACTGTCTCTAAAATGATGCCCCCCCCCCCGGTGTCACCGACTGACCCTTAATCCAAAAGTCCTATGCTGTCCCCAGCTGGTGCCCCCCCCCCCCCTCTACAATATCACCAACTTACCCCCCCCCCCCCCCAGCTGTCTAGGCTGTCCCCAGCTGATGCCCCTCTCTCCCCAGTGTCACCAACTGAACCTCCACCCCACCCCCCCCCTCCAGTGTGACCGACCCCCCCCCCCTCCAGTGAGACCGCCCCCCTCCAGTGAGACCGCCCCCCCTCCAGTGAGACCGCCCCCCCCCCAGCTGTCTAGGCTGTCCCCAACTGACCAGGAGACCAGCTGATTAAACCTGCATATTAGCCCCACCAGGGGAGAGAATTTATTGCATGGAACAACGCCACCATATATCATTAGGGTCCGTTCTTGAGCACTTTCTCTAAAACCAGAAACCATTAATTGGTTACCAGAAAAACGCACGCAGTGACTCCTGCTGGTATTAGGCGGTGATTGGTTTCGATCTCCAAACCTTTAAGTGATATAAGTGACTTAACTACTACATAACACATACTCGAGAAATGTGCCTCATTTTTAATTAAACAAACCAAGAACAAACAACAAGGCAGTAGTTGTTTGATTTTGGAGTTGTCTCTCCTAGAAGAGTGGCTGTCACCAACTAACGAGCTTTACCTATTAGTTTCGTATAAAATAAACGAATTTTTTAAATTTATTTTTTGCTGTTTAATACTTACTTTCATGTGCCGAACATGGTAAAAGTAGTCTAAAGGTTTTAAATTCTAAATTGTAAAGAATAGAAAAAAACGCCCATATACCCATAACATGAAGTTCGTAATTCTGATTATTTGAGCTCTACCTATACAATTGTTTAAAATGTTTGTTTAATTAAATATGTTGCAATCCAAAAAGAAAAGCAGTCTGAAATCGTAGTCAATGGCCTCAATGGCGCATAACCAGTTGACACGTAATACTTAATTGTGTTGAAGGGGATCCCTTCCAACACTAAAAGTAAGAACGAAGAAGAAAAAGATACTAAACCGATGACATAACAACACAAATGATGCATCTCTCGACTTACTTTTGATTTGAAGGTGAGCACTGGACATGTCCGTATCAAGACCGACTGACGCAATACACGAGTACACCCCCGTGTCACTCAACTTGGTTTTCTTGATGATGAGCGCAAACCTTGAGCCTTCCTCCTTGTGGATGAGTCGACCGGAATCTTCCGGACTCAGATACTGACCGTTGACCTTCCACGTGACCGCGAGCCGTTCCTCGTCCAGGTGATGAACGTCGACCTTGCAGACGAACTTGGCGCGCTCTCCCTCCTCCACCACCACATTCCGCAGCTGTTCAGAGATTCTCACATTACCAGCTGGGGAGACACGTTAGTAAATATTTAAGTTGATGTTTATCTTTTAAAAAAAAATAGTATTACCTTAATGGGTGAAATGTTATTTATTATATTTCTACTATAAATAGATACATAGTTTAAGTCTGGCTAGTGATGCCGTGATCGGATTGTAGAGCGCACGCACGACTGCTAGCACTAAAATCTCGAGTCCGAATCCGGGTTCAAGTCAGTAAAATGTCATGAATCCAATCAGCTGGTTAGGGAAGGTAAAGACGGCTTGGCATAGTGCTGCCTACACTTCATATGCCCAGCTCACAGAAACAGGTGAACTCTACTTCACTTTCCACATGCACCGTCAGTTTCGAAAAGATAACTTTACTATTTTCGGTATTCAAAACAAAATTGTTTTGGCAATGCTATTCAGTTCTTTAGAAGGACAATCGAGACTGTCATATAATACCTATGTAAAATTTGATTAGCACATTCACAAGTTACATTTACACACTCTCTCACTCAACACACACACACACACACACACACACACACACACACACATATATATATATATATATATATATATATATATATATAAAGAGAGAGAGAGAGAGAGAGAGGGAGGGAGAGAGAGACAGATAGACAGACAGACAGAAAAAGAAATAAACATCAGACGGAAGCTCTGATGAATTGTGAATATATTCCCCCCTCAGCCAACCACCAACTGCACACAATAAATATTCCTTTCAGAAGACGTCTAGACATTTTCATTATTTACAAGACGTCCGCATCCGAACAGACGCCCGCGTCCGAACAAACGAGGAGATGAGGCTTATGTTTAGTTAAATAGATATATGATCGCATGCACGCTATGAGACGGGGGTATACGATCGGGGGGAATAAACCAGATTCAACGCGTGCTAATGCAATCGTGTTTTGTGCATGAGTGTAAAAAAATTTAAAAAACTGGGCGATTGATAAAAAAGTTGACCGGGAAAATAAATGAACACTTTGACACACGTAGATGTGAGAAGTGTTGAAATCATTTCGTTTTTTTGTGATGCAAAAAAATTATAAGAAGAAAAAAAGAAGCTGTGCTTGGCTTCTCTCGTGTGATGGGATCAATAATCTTATTCGATATGTTTAAAATGAAACAGATGTACTCTAAACGGCAGCTGAGCGTTTGTGTGTAGATATAAGAAGGGTTTTCTCCCTTGGATTGGCCGTTATTTTTTGGGGGTGTGATTTTCTTCATTAGCTCTTCTCTTTTCGCTTGCATTATTGAGGAAACGTTAATCAGTGCACTATTAGAGCAGAGCTGTAATCATTGTAACTGTATATATATATATATATATATATATATATATATATATATATATATATATATATATATATATATATATATATATATGTGTACATAATTATATTGCTTTCTTTCTCAATCACCATATTGCTCCTTATTTAATGCACATATCATATGCGTTTTTTTAAACGGCAGTTAGCACATTACAAACATGCATTTCTAGGTTTAAAAATAAAATTGAAATTAGACGTTTATATTATGTAAAGTCAACTGTCGTAAACAAAATGATAGTACATTTCAGAAAGAGGCACTACTATTGTAAATCTGTATCAGTCCTTAGAAGCCAACGATGAAAACTGTAATACTAAAGCAAACATAACAAGGTAAACTGACGACGTAAATTACATATCTGAGGTGATTAAACACCAAGCAGCAACATATTGGACAGAAAAAAATTGCATTGATTTAAGTATTATATAACACCGTGAATTTGAACCGATATATTAAAGAAACATTAACAGCTGATTTTTTTCCCGTATACGATTTCTAGTTATTGTTACGTCCCTTACATGTCCCTGCTTGTGTGTGTGTGTTGTGTGCTTGAACGACAGGTACCCTCCCTTTGGTGTATAGTTGTATCCCTTGGTTGAGTGTGTTTACATGGAGCGAGAGGTGTTCACGTGAGGTGTGTCAGGTGACGGGTGTCAGAGCGTGTGCTAGTGTGTGAAGCAGTTAGTTGTAGTGTGGATGTGGAAGTGGCTGTGGCAAGACGTGGCTATGACTAGGGTCGTGTTAAGTATCATCATCTGTGTTAAAGCATATAGTATATGTTATTATTTTCATATTATTTATTCTTATATATATATATATATATATATATTAAAGTTATTATTATTGCTGAGCATTGTTATCCAGCGAATTTACTGTGGTGTATGTTGTCAGTTGCTATAATATACCCAACAGTTATCAGACCACAGCAGTGATTTTTTTCAGTCATATCTTAACCTAATCCCCCCCCCCCCCCCCCCCCGTCCTCCCTTCATGAACGTAAAAAACAATTATATAGAAAATATATACTTTTACAAGTATCCGCACCCCTCCGCCCCCCACAAAAATGCTTCAAGTCCCCGTCCCCCCCCCCCCCCCCCCCCGCGGAGAAAAAAAAGTCTGAAAGAATCACTGGACTACATTTTTACCCAACACAAACATAAACGTGTCCCCTTATCGAAGTATATGGATAACAACATGAAACACAGCAAGATGAGAACGTTGCAAACAAACACTTAGGAAGTGAACACTGTTCACGAATCAAGTTAAAGGATAGTTGAAACTTTGGAAATCCTTTCCTGTATACGAGTACTGCTGATGATGAAGAATTTGATTTGACATGTGAGAACCTCCTACGCTGGATACAAGTTATTTGAAACTTTGAGAACAACAGAACTTTAGATGTATGGCATTTTGAGAACCGCCCTCTGGGTATTTGAAATGTGAGAACAGCTAGCAGAACTTGAGATGGTTGGAAATTTGTGTAGTGTCAAATGAAGATGTGTATTTGAAACTGTCTGTATTATTGGACAAAGTAAAACGTCGATCGAACTGAATGGGGCTACGCCTGTAGTCTTACCGTCATGTTTATGTCGGTGAATCAACAACACGTGTAAGATAATATGTTTTAAATACTGAGAGCTATCGTTATGACGGGTGGATGCGAACATTCGTCTCTAATTATCTATATATATAATTCTCTTCAGGGAGACGCTAGAAAACAAGCTGTAAGCGCGCTCCCTACCACCCCCACCCCTACATTGTCTGGTGAGCTTTGGTTCACGTTAAATGTTTACATTCGTGGAGCTGAGTTTAGTGACGGCTATTTGTATTTCACGGATATATTTAGCGTTTATTTAGTCTTTAATGTTGGAAATATTTAAATGTGGCAGAGGGTTGTTTAATTTACGAAGAAAAAAAGATTAACAAACAACAAATAACAAGCATATCTTGTTTAGTAGGAAGGGTCTGGGGTATGGTTAGAATTATGGTTAGGTTAAGAACCCCCAGTTCTGTAACTTCGACCAACGATTTGTGTTTCTTTCAGACTTTTCTCTCCTGGGGAGTGAGCACTGTTAAAAGCATGTATTTCTATATAAATTCTAATTCATTCGAGGGGAAGGGGAGTAGAGGGCGCTAGACGTGTTTCAGAGGAGGTGTCTATGCCCAACCCCTCCCGAAGAGATGCATCAAAGAAATAGAGCCATCGATAGCTTATTTTATTATTTAGTGCAAAAAGAAACGCTAAAGCTTCATTACGTTCTATTGAAGTTTTCACTACACTACTAAACGTGTAGAATATGCTGAAAATGTAAGATTATATGGGCGTGTTTTATTTGGGAGTGTGAACACTTCTAAAAAAAAGTAACAACGCCAAAAGCCTGATGATGGAACCTACAACATCAACACTTCAACGGTCGCACCACAGCATCACCGAGAACACAAATCCCCTACTGTATCAGCGTCCCCTGACTCCCCCTGACTCCCCTGACTCTCAAGACAAAAACTTAAATCCTTTTAACAGCTAACGACATCTGAAATGTCCCTTCAAGTAGCTTTAAAAAAAGAAGAACTCCGTCACTCCCACTAAGACGATGACCCGACATTTCGCTGTACACTGCACTCACACGCTATCCCCCCGGGTTGTCCCTGATTTGTGTCTCGTATATTACACCCCCTCCCCCACCCACGGACCATTTCATTCGCGCCAATCCCGTACAATACCTAAAAAGGTTGGGTTTGACTCCCAGTAGAGCGGCGCTCAGTGTTGTTTGTTTGTCGAGTTTTAAAAACAGTTCATGCATTATTTGTGAGAGTTATCGGGTTAAAGAGTATAGAACATGTAGCTCTGTCAACTTCAGTTCAATAAAAATGTTTTGCATGAGGTTTTTTACAGTGTAAAGAAAAAGAGTTATTTTATAATTTTAGTTGGAACGACGTGGTCAAGCGGTAGAGAGCACGACCGCAAACCCGAAAATCTCAAGTTCGGATCGAGCTCGATTCTATACAACGCCTTTGAGTCTACACAGCTCTAATGGGTACCTAAATCTCGTTAGGGAAAGTAAAACCACTGAGCATAAAACTGATATCAATAACACCCCGATGTCACGGAGACAGAGTGACTCTACTTCACCTGTCCTATTGACAGCTATGTCCGATTGGGCAGCTGTAAAATTTCAAAATGCACATGAAACAAATCAAGCTGCACACACACGTCTTCGTCTGAATACAACAATTTACATTCTTTTTTCAGGTTCAGAGTGTCGGCTAAGCTCTGTGATGGAGATGTAAGCGGACGTCTATAAACTCATAAATCAGATAAATTTAAATTCTGTTTTCTGGTTCAGAGTATCGGCTAAGCTCTGCACTGGAGATGTTAATTGGATTTTTATTCTTATAATTGTTATTGGAGAATGTGTTGTTTATAAATACCGCCTTTTTTTTCTTCCTGTAAGAAACTATCAGGAGTTTAAGTTCCTTCTATCAAGAAGCCATTATCAAGAATTAAAGTCTTCTTTGTAAGCTATTATCAGGAGTTAACGTGCTGTCTAAAGAAGCTATTTTCACAAAGTAAAGTACTATATATAAGCCATTGTCAGGAGTTAGCTTGCTGTTACAAGGCATTGTCAGGTGTTAATGCGCTGTCTATAACCCATTGTCAGGAGTTGGCGTGCTACCTATAATCCATTACTCCAAAATCAAACAACTGCTGGCTGAAATTGGAGTCAATAGCCTCAAAGGCGCATAACCAGATGACACAAATATTAAGAACGAAGAAGAAGAAAGATAAATAAAGCACTCTCTATAATCCATTCTCACAATTTAAAATACTGTCTTTAAGCCACTGCGAGTAGTTAATGCACTACCTATAAGCCACTACCAGAGGTTAAAAGGCTCTCTGTATACTATCATCTAGTTATAGATCCTATCAATTCTCTATCCACTGCCCTATCGATGCTGTCAATAACTATTATAATATTATAACGTGGAGCGTTCTGTGCGTGCCCATCTTGAATGGGTAGCCCTTTTTTCCCCTACCCTGGGGCAGACATCTGGTAATAGATATCGATTAGGGACCTAGGCTGAGGGACTGAAAAAAGGGAAAACACTCTAGTCTTGAAGACAGCATACAGTTTCCACATCATTAGGTGTCGGAGTGTTCTTTACGTGGGGTTGATGGTAAACATGTGGGGGACATCTTGTTGTGGGTGTAGATGTGTGGGTGCACATGTAGGTGTGGGTTTAGATGTGTGGGTGTAGATGTGTGGGTGTAGGTGTGTGGGTGTAGATGTGTGGGTGTGCCTCTGTGGGTGCACTTTGTGGGTGTAGATGTGTAGGTGCACTTTGTGGGTGTAGATGTGTGGGTGTACTTTGTGGGTGTAGATGTGTGGGTGTACTTTGTGGGTGCATATGCGTGGATAAACATGCTTTGATGCAGCTGTATTGGTGCAGATGTGTGCGTGGAGATGTGCGGGTGCAGATGTGTGGGTGTAGATGTGTGGGTGTAGGTGTGTGGGTGTAGATGTGTGGGTGTAGATGTGTGGGTGTAGATGTGTGGGTGTAGATGTGTGGGTGTAGATGTGTGGGTGTAGATGTGTGGGTGTAGATGTGTGGGTGTAGATGTGTGGGTGTAGATGTGTGGGTGTAGATGTGTGGGTGTAGATGTGTGGGTGTAGATGTGTGGGTGTAGATGTGTGGGTGTAGATGAGTGGGTGTAGATGTGTGGGTGTAGATTTGCGGGGGTAGATGAGTGGGTGTAGATGTGTGGGTGTAGATGTGTGGGTGTAGATGTGTGGGTGTAGATGTGTGGGTGTAGATGTGTGGGTGTAGATGTGTGTGTAGATGTGTGGGTGCACTTTGTGGGTGTAGATGTGTGGGTGCAGATGTGTGGGTGTAGATGTGTGTGTAGATGTGTGGGTGTAGATGTGTGTGTGTGTGTAAATGTGTGTGTATTATGTGGAGATGTATGTTTGTCGCAGCTGATGTAATGGGGACACAGTTGAGGGGTCGGAGCAGGGGTTGAGTGTCATGAATGTTCAGAGCAGGGAAGTATTTCAAAAACGTTCATGAACTTAACGATTTTGTACATAAAGTGTGACCAAATTGAATTACTCTCTAAATGGTGACTAAGCATCAAGAAATAACTAGTAACATGTAATTGCCTGTTAAATTATTTGGGAGCTAGAAATTCCATTGATAAAACATTAACAACACTTCGTTTTATTGCTCTACCAAAACGGTAGGGGGTTGTCTTACCTGTAAAACAAAATCTCAGATAATTAATGTTTACCTAATAAGATAGCCTATGAAGTATGTCTTCGGTGATGTTTGAAAGATTTTTCCTTGCGAATACAAATCATAGGTTTGATATTTTTATAATTTTTTTTGTCTTGATTGTCTTAAACCTTACTATATCTTCTTGTTATATTAGATTGTTGTAAACCTTATTATCTCCTCTTGTTGGACATCAGCACGTGCAAGGTGTGAGTCCAGGTGTTGGGGTCAAATGAACGGTCACGTGCATCAAGCAACAAACGTGCTGAGTGTCCGTTTTCTGTTGAGCGCGAGATATTTGCTGGAATCTGCTGACATGATTTGTTGTTTAGGAATAGGATGCACAACAAACAATGTGCCACGTAATGCAGAAATAAAAACATTGATGAAGGGTTAATTTATACGAACTGTGGCAAACTTGCGTTTTATTGAATCATGTCCACAACTTAATGAGATAGAGATAACAAACTAGTAATTTAATAATGTAAAGACCATCGATACACTCATATGTAAAAAAAATGATTCTTCTACAGACATAACATTTCGGCATATGTAGAGATCGTGTGGTCAATAACATCCCCAGCTGCCTTTACTTTCCCTAACATGAGTTAGGTACCCAGTCAGAGCTGGGTAGACTCAGGGACGTTCCACTGACGAACCCGATTTGGAACTCGAGACTTGAGGATTAGCATTCTAGCACTCTGATTCCTTAATGTGAGTCATGTAAACAGACATGCTGGATGGAAGTGCGAACCGAAATCAAATCGTTCGGATTCAAAGTCATGGGCTCTATCTTCCAGCCACAATGTCCCACTTCCAGCGCTATATAAATAGGTTTTTTTTTTAAAAATATTATTCATTTAATATAAATCAGATGTCGCTATTTTCAGAGATATATAAATATCTTAGTCTTGCACCCTCGAGTCAAGTAAATCAACTCAGCCTTGTAAGTCGTGTTTTAGAATTTTTTGATAACTACACACTAGTAAATCACAAACTACACGCAGAACGGGCGACGGTAAAACAGAAATATATTGCATCCCGACTCAAAATAGCAAATTATAAAAAAACTTCAGCAAACGATTGCTTATATATATATATATATATATATATATATATATATTATATATATATATATATATATATATATATATATATATATATATATATATATATATATATATATATATATATATATATATATATATATAACTTAGCTCAGAGATGAACTACCTTGTCATAAGCCACCAGACCAATTACCATCTATCAATACATTGTGAAATTATCCTCCACCCCCACCCCCACACACATACACACATATATATATATATATATATATATATATATATATATATATATATATATATATATATATATATATATATATATATATATATATATATATATATATATATATATATATATATATATATATATATATATATATATATATATATATATATATATATATATATATATATATATAAATGTATAAATATATATATATATATATATATATATATATATATATATATATATATATATATATATATATATATATGTATATATATATATATATATATATATATATATATATATATATATATATATATATATATATGTGTGTGTGTGTGTGTGTGTTTATAATTATAATAAGTGTACACAACACATTAGAACTACCTTTAAAATGTCACGCTATTTTTTAAAATCATATACAATTTCAAAGTCAATGTTCGGCTTCAATACCCATGGGGTGATGGAATTTCAAAACTTGATAATGAAGTTGAAATCTCTCTGCCGTGATAAGCTCTTAATGAAGGTTGTGAGGTCATAGGTCGCCGTCCCAGAAAGCTTATAACCTTCAAAACCAAACACACCCCGCGTCATGACCTTTAGCACCGTAGGGCTATTCCCCCTGTGTCACCGACAGGGGCATTAATCAAGACACGCCAGTTGAAATGTCGGAATAACGACGGATAACTCGCAGACAAAGAGAGACAACCAGTGGAACGGAGGGGGGGGGGGGGGGGGGAGGGAAGCAATAACTTTTGTGGTGAGGGGGTGGGGGTAGAGCAGAGTGATCGGGTGTAGGTGGCGAGCGGTGTCTAGTTAAGAAAAATACCCGTGAAATTTGTTCCAGGAATGAGGTGATTAGTGGAGAGAGGAATGAAAGACGCGATCTATGAGTGATTGAGTTGTTGAGTTAGTGTACCTTTGCTGACCCGATCTAAGGTGTGGAGTGGGTGTGGTTTGGTAGGTAGCTCAAGACTTACCACTTTTTGTTTTTTTGCATGCGTGGCTTTAGAGGTAGAGCGCTATGTTGCTGACTCGAGATCGAATCCGGGTCCTAGTCAGTAAAACGTCCCTGAGTCCACTCAGCTCTGATGGGTACCTAACTCATGTTAGGGAAAATAAAGGCGGCTGGGCAAAGTGGTGACCACCCCTACCCTTCATATATCGTGGTCAAGAAACATATGAACTCTACTTCATCTTCCCAATCGATCGCTAGGTCTGAAAATTATTCATTACTTACTTTAAATGTTGCTAGCTTCATTATTTTTGTGACACGTTTTCTTTTCTAACAAAAGATCATTTATATACCGTTTAGAAGCGGCTGCTATAGAGATACAATATATATTTCTTTGGTAACAGCCATTTGTGATGAGATAGTGGTCACGGAATGAAGTAGTCAAGAGTAATTAATTAATAATTAAGTGAAACTAACTTTAGTATCTCTTGTCATTTTCAGACAAACGGCAAACACAACACAGCGACGTAGGTATGTGTGTTATTGTCAGTCTACCACATAATAAGACACAATGAGACACAATGAGACAAACATAGACACACATAGACACACATACACTGAGACACACAGAGACACGCTGACACACAATGTGACACATCACCAACAAACACACACACTACTCAAAACACAAACTACCACTCCCCACCAAACACTGCTACACACTACCACAAACACATACTAAAAACACTAAGACACACTACGATATTGTCCAACTCACTACCACACAACCACATACTTACAAACACTACGACATAGACCACTTACAACCTCACACAACCACATACTTACAAACACTCCGACATAGACCACTTACAACCTCAGACAACCACATACAACCCCACACTTCACACACATTACCCAGCACTTGCGCATTCCCACACAATCAGACACCACTAAATTATTAAAACTAAAAATATCCAACTAAACCTCATTTAGACAATAATAAAAAAAAATTAATAGCTATTTGACATTTTTTGTAACATTTCTCTCCCCATCGACAGATTTCTGTCATTTCCGTCAAGGAATTAATCGCTCTAAAATTCTAAAATCCAAACCCAAAGTTTGGATCCTTCAAAATAAAAACACCCAAGAAAACAATGTCATTTAGAAATATTTTTTTATTTAAATTCGAGGTCCTTGCTCACGTTCATAACTCCATGTTTCTGTTTCGTTACAATATGAACTGTTACTCGAATTACGAATTATCCGTTATCAATCTTAGCATTACTTAATTACTGAAGTAAAATGTAGTTAATTGGTAACAGTGAGAGATAATGACAAATCCGTTTACAAATAACGTATATATATATATATATATATATATATATATATATATATATATATATGTGTGTGTGTGTGTGTGTGTGTGTGTGTGTATACTTTTATTAAATCTATACTTATTTATACATACATAATTTATAATAATATAGACGGAGTGGTCTCCAGTTCGAATCCGGGTTCAAGTCAGCAGACCGTCCCTGAGTCCACCCAACTAAGGAAAGTCGGCTGGACATAGTGTTGACCACACTATCTCTTCATATGCCGAGGTCACAGAAACAAGTAAACTCTACTTCACTTTTCAGGTTTGAAAAGGGAACTTTACTTTATATATATATATATATATATATATATATATATATATATATATATATATATATATATATATATATATATATATATATATATATATATATATATACAAAGAGAGAGGGAAAGAGAAAGATATTATGTGTGTGAATCTTACCCGTTATTGAAGTCCTGGCAACGCTTCCCCATCTAATTATAAAATGCCATCAGTACATGTAGCGTGTAATCACATGCCTACACCTATCATGCATAACAACCAACCCCCACCTTTCACTGTTCTACAGGTAAATTCATCTACCACATGCCATAGGTAAGTAGGTAAATTCTGTAATACACGAGCATTCTTCTAGTCGAGAATTCCCCCCTCCCCTCCCTTCCCTCCTATCTGAAATCATCAATCAATGAGCCATGACGACATGCGTGTATGGTACCGTCTGCTACATGCCTGCGGCACTTGGCAAGATCGCCTGACTCGGTTGATGATGTGTGGGATGTGATGAGCGTGGTACAGGCAGGTTAATCACATACCACATCAGTGGTGTACCCTAGGGGAGGGAGAGATTATATCATTCCCTAGGGACACCACCATGAGTGTTCTATCAAGTTTTGTTACAGCTCTTGTATATATATATATATATATATATATATATATATATATATATATATATATATATATATATAGATAGATAGATAGATAGATAGATATATAGATATATAGATAGATATATAGATATATACGTATGTTTGTGTGCGTGTATTATTGAACTCCACCTTCATAACGAAATTATGACATTTTCACTAATCAGCAAGATTATCTTGTATCTGCTTTGAATGTCTTTAGTCTAAAACTACTTATGTACGTTGTTCTTTTTTTTAAACTTAAGGATTGTGTATGCAGTCTAGGCTTTTGAATTAGCTATATTGTTTTCCTGATGGAATTTTAAATTAGAACGTATCAACACTTTAATAATAAATGAAGAGATCTTTGAAAAAACATCTTTATCTGAATTCGATTTGATCGATATATGTTAGTCAATACAGCTACAGCACGAAACTAATCGTGCAGTAGATTTAATGTTCGATTAGCAAAGATTGATTTTATTGAGGGCAGTAGGAGGGTAGAGTTAGTTCGCTAATTTGTTCTCCTTACAGTTACGTTGGCTAAAAGTATAAAAAATGTAAATAACTTTTTAAAAAATTAAACAAATTATTATCGTCTGAGTTTCTTAATTGTATTGATTACACTATTGTAACAGCGATAATAATCTAAACAAAAAGGGTATGTTCTCTAGTATATCAAAATGAAGGATGGTATAAATAGTACATTTTTAATCGGTTTCTTTCGAACACACAAAAAACTAATATATTATTTTGTATTGTTTTAGAAAATACATTTCTTCATTAGCAGAATAGCCATTGTTTAAAATAGCAAGTCATGTTTTAATTATAAATCAACAACACTGAATAAACAAATTTCAGAATATTTTGACATTCTTCCCATTAATTAGGTAAATCATTATCCAAATTCAAAACATCGTCTCAAGCAATTTCTCAATTGAATTTTTCTTGTCATTAATAACTGTTTGTATTATCCACCAAATAAAAAGTGTACACACTGACATGGAGGCAATTTGTGCCTTCTGCCACGACAGGTCACCCTGCGCGTGTCTGACATGCTCGTGTCTGACGATGCGTGCTCACGGAGGACGCGCGTGCTTTTGATATGCTGATTCGGGTATGCTAATGAGAGCTGCATGTCGCTACGGTCGTCGGCTTTGTCGGGTTTAATGTCGCCCTAATCAAGGCACGGGGAGCAGGCGAGGGGGGGGGGGGCGGTCATTGGGGGCAACTCGATTAGAATTCTATGGGGGTAAGGGATAGGGGTGGGGGGTGGGGTGACCACGAAACCCAGGGAAGATTGTGTCGGCGGAGGATTGGGTGGGGGGGGGGGGGGACAGACTGATGATTGAGGATCGGGCCTAAAATTGGATTGAGGAATGGGCCTAAAATCTTTTTTTTTTTACTTCGACTGGTATGAGGGCGTACACACTAACACTAACACACAATGTTATATGTACAAACTGAGTTAACTATCAGAAAACATATGCATATATATGTATGTATATATATATATATATATATATATATATATATATATATATATATATATATATATATATATGTATACAAATTACTCTAGTATAATATATATAGAATATGTATGTAAAACAATACATATATCTGTAGCCTATGTAGCATAATAATATATATATATTGTATATAATAACACCCCCCTACACCCCAACAAGCATATAGAAATCACTTAATATAAAAAGTATAAAATGTAAAAGAAAAATGTCTAGTAGTAACCAAAACACAATTTTCTGTTAAGTAACCTCCCGTTTTTAAATGTCCCATGATATTATTGATATAACTCGTTAATAATTTGAATTTTTTAATGTAAATTCCGAGGAATTACGCCATCAGCATACTCCAAATGCGATATTCTTGCAAACTATTTGCATACATTATGATTAATTAAACAAATATAAAATATATGAAACATAATACCGCATTTATTTATTTTTAATTCTGTATATTGATTAGCTAGGCTATAGCATTTAAATTTTCATGAGAAGCGTCAAGTTAATGGTATGCTTAAAATTGAACTTGAACGAATAAAATAAACAGACGAGGCCACTAAAGATCTGATAAAAGTAATGAAACAAATGAAACAGTGAATGAGGCTCATACAAGGGCAAACCAAAACGTGAATGAGACTCATACAAGGGCAAACCAAACAGTGAATGAGGCTCATACAAGGGCAAACCAAACAGTGAATGAGGCTCATACAAGGGCAAACCAAACAGTGAATGAGGCTCATACAAGTGCAAACCAAACAGTGAATGAGGCAGGCTCATACAAGGGCAAACCAAACAGTGAATGAGGCTCATACAAGGGCAAACCAAACAGTGAATAAAGCTCATATAAGGAATAAATCGAACGCTCTCGGCTGAGACAAGATAAATGAAATGGAATCCGATATGCATTTTAATTGGCGGGTCACGTGTCTAGAAGCATTTGTTTAACTGAGTCGAGTTCGGCGCGGTCAACTGTTGTAGAGGTCGGTGCTTGCTCGTGCGGGATGTTCATTTTGAAATAATTGGTGCGTAGGAAGGAGGGAGTGATGATTGTATTGTTTTAGTTGTGGTGTGTGTGTGTGTGTGAATATATGTGTGGTTGTGGGAATAGAGCGAGAGGGTGGTTTATGAGGGAGAGGTGATTTTTATGTCTGTTTGTGGGGGGGGGGTTGATAGGAGTAGTTGGGGGTTGGGGGTGAGTTATGAGGATAGAGTTGGTGGACGGGTGAGTGGATTTTCAGTTACAGTATGGGTGTGTATGGGTTTTAAGTGAGTGAGTGTGTAATTTTATTGTGTGTGTGTGGGGGGGGGGGGGGGGGTTGGGTGGGTGTGGGATGTATCGAGCCAAGTGAGCAAATAAAGCAGTAGTGCGTACATTGGAGTTAGTAGACTCTTCAGGTCTTCTAGTGATATTACAGAGTTAGTTACTGGTGTGTGGGGCAAGGGGGGGGGGGGGATGCAGGGGGCTGCGGGAATGGCAATTAGTCACTGATTGGGGAGGGGGTGGGGGGGGGGGGGGGGCTAGAGTAGAGCGATGGAGAGATAACACACGATTTTCTGAATACCAGCATCTCTAGTTATCTCAACAGTACCAAGTTCCATCTACCTAAGATAATTCCTGGAGCTATGGTCGATCTATTGTAACGGTCGATGGTGCCTTATCTTGGTGGACGACTGCACATGTGAAGTTTCCATGGTCTCCATTCAGTTGTCAATTACTTTTTTAAATCAACATGCGGATACTATCAACCCACTTGCAGTGCGCTCGAATTAATTGTCATGATATTGTTTATAATTATTATTATATTTTTGAAATCTAAATGTAAATGTTCAATGTAAATGTAAATATATAAATGCAAATAAGAATTGTGATTATCATGTTGTTTTGTTTGTTTTTTTTATAACGTATTGTCTGTTTACTAAATTAATAGACAACTGCACATGACACTTCTCAATGGTCACTCAAAAAGAAATTGACAGGGCTAGAAACATAACACCATTCAATATAAAAAACGTTACTCATACAGACGTGGTTCAAATCGTGTACAAAACCAAGTATCAAACACGACAGTATTCTATATCAGTGGCGTAGCGAGGTCGGGTGTCACCCGGTGCGGCACTTAATGGTGTCGCCCCCTCACAGGCGTAGCGACTCTTCCCGGGGACAAACTTCAATTTTCGATTTGCACCCCCTCCCCCTCTCAAACTTTCGATTTGCACTCCCCTCAAACTTTCGATTTGCATCCCTCCCTCAGACTTTCGATTTGCACCCCCCTCAAACTTTCGATTTGCACCCCCACCTTCAATTTTTTCTCTATATATTTTACTATTTTTTGCCTTGGTGTCTCCCCCCTAAATGGTGTCACCCGGTGCTATCCGCCCCCGCCCCCCCCCCTCGCTACGCCTCTGTTCTATATAACACTCATTTCAAGCGCTGCCTCCCCCCTGATATCTTTGAGAGAAGCTCTGGGATAATCCAATCATCTACGACAGATGATCAATCAGAACGCAATCGGCTGCAAACTGATGCCCATCTGGTCAGTCTGTGGTCAATCGTTAATTTAGTGGCTCACTGGTTTTCGGACACACCGGAAACAAATGACCGCTTAGGGTTTGATTTCTCTTTGTACAAAAGTGGCCTATTCAAGCAATACATTCACTATCTAATGCGTCTTCATATCTTTCGGTTTCGGATGGGAATACATATTCCTGATTTGCTTAAAAGAGTGGGATTGTGGTATTAAACTGTGTTCACTTTCTAATTTCATTTATTGGAGATTTTATTAAAGTGTGTTTGAGTGTTATTATCAAAACATATTTTCTGTTATATCTATTTGTTAAACATCATACGTACGATTATAGGCCATGTATATTATATATATTTATATATATATATATATATATATATATATATATATATATATATATATATATATATATATATATATATACATATATAAATATATATATATATATATATATTTATATATATATATATATATATATATATATATATATATATATATATATATATATATATATATATATATATGTAAATATGTATGTATATGTATATATTGTAAATTGCATGTATGTATATGTATGTATGTATTTATATGTATATATGTATATAGTGTAGATATATATATATATATATGCACAGATCCCCTGAACCTACACTCAGGTACAAACAGATATTTTCTATTCCGAATTCCGGCGCAGATCCAACACATCTGAAATTGTTTGTTGGGGCCGTCAAGACGCTGTAGGTCAATCACAAACACGTTGTACGAGCCCAGGGTGAGTGACTGATACGTCCGTGGGGTATGGGGGGGCTGGTGCTAGTAGTGGGGTCTGGAATGTCTAATGCTTCTCCTCCCCCCCCCCTCCACCAGCAGGTACATGTTACAATCACGGGGTAAGAGGTAAACATAGATACCTTGATCTATTGAGGTGTCTGTTATCAAATTCATACCACTGCTTTAATGTATGTAATTTTTTTTTCATATTTTTTAGATAGTAGTCCTTACATATTACTAAATTTATAATGCAAGCTTAGACTTTATACGTTTTAACTCATTTAATACTGTTTTATAATACAAATAATATTAATTACGAGCCGACCCGCTGCGTATCATACGCCGCTATTTAGTTGTTTTTTTTTTCTACTTTTCAGTAATTTATAATTTGTGAATTCGACAGTACCAATGCTGCTACTGAAAATATTTGCTTAAAAACACTAACCCCCCCCCCCCCCCCCCCCCCCACGTGAAAGCAGCCTCCTCTTAGTTACCTCCTCTAAGTTTAAAATCGTTTCAAACTAAATTATCTGCCCCTAATAGCCGTCACTAAACCTGGCTGTACGGTTTGTAAACATTAACGTGACCACAGCTCAGCAGACCATGTGGGGGTGGGGTAGGGTGGTAGTGATAGTGATAGAGAGAAAGAGAGGGGACTGTAAGGAGGCGCTTGCAGCTTGTTTTCTAACGGCTCGCAGAGGAGAATTATATATATATAGATAATTATAATAATAATAATTACCTCTGAATTTATTTTCTTTAAAAAAAAAGGAAACACTCAAAGCCTTTTAAATTGTGTTTATTGCGTGTATTTCTATTTGTCTTGCAGGTTTAAAAAACGAAAATTTAAGAGTGATTTTCTAAAAATTTAAAAATTGAAACTAAAAAAAAAATACACTTTTAATACAGAATTTGCAGAAATATTTCTTAGTATCCCCCGTCCACCTTTCTTCCCCCCCCCCCCCTTTTCTGCCACCCCCCCCCCCCTTCACTGCCACCCCCTGTCAATTACTCCTCGCTTGTGTCCACTCCACCAGTTGCCTGGGATAATATGTCCCCATTTCTACGCTTGATTGACGGGTCTGTTTAAGCCGTGTGATTGACAGGTCACGCCAGCCCGGACTAGAAAAAGTAATTTTGTTTAGAAAAGAAATAATCACACATTTAATTCCCCTTGTGTGGGGTTTTCTCCCCTTTTGTTTCAGGTTATTAGGGCGGTGATAGAACGCAGACGGCGAGGTGATAAGTGGCAGAGGCGTGGTAGGGGGGTGGGGGGGGGGGGTGGCAGAGGTGTGGTTGGGGGGTGTCAGAGGTGTGGTAGAGGGGTGTCAGAGTTGTGGTAGGGGAGATAGCAGAGGCGTGGTAGGGGGATGGCAGAGGCGTGGTAGGGGAGATAGCAGAGGTGTGGTAGGGGGTGGCAGAGGCGTGGTAGAGGGTGGTTGAGGCGTGGTGAGGGGGTGGTAGAGGCGTGGTAGAGGATGGTAGAGGCGTGGTAGGGGGATGGCAGAGGCGTGGTGGGGGGGGGTGGCAGAGGCGTGGTGGGGGGGTGGCAGAGGTATTTTGGGGGGGATGGCAGAGGCGTGGTAGGGGGGTGGTAGAGGTGTGGTAGGGGGGTGTCAGAGGTGTGGTAGAGGGGGGTGGCAGAGGTGTGGTAGAGGGGGTGGCAGAGGCGTGGTAGGGGGATGGTAAAGGCGTGGTAGGGGGTGGTAGAAGCGTGGTAGGGTGGTGGTAGAGGCGTGGTAGATGGATATGGCCAGACGGGAAAAGTTCTTTGTGGCAGAGGCGTGTTAGAGAAAATGGCATTGTTGACAGGCTTTCTAAGCGGGAGATGTCTGGCAGGGGGTAACAATAAGGTGGTGGGGCTACATGACAGAGTGGTTTGTGGGGTTTTGAGGCAGAGGCGTGATAAAGGGTTGAGGGTGGGAATGTATATATATATATATATATATATATATATATATATATATATATATATATATATATATATATATATATATATATATATATATATATATATATATAATGCTTACGCATTCTAACAGGCAAGGTAAACGTAAACCAATATGGATTGATAAAGGAAATGAACACAATATATCAATATCAAATTGTACTAGAAAATCCAGCCGTGGAAGCTTTACGGTAACAAAAACAGTTTAAAAACTTGATTTACAGCGAGTTAAATCTTGAGTTCCTGGGCTGTCACGACCACGTGACTCCCGCGGGGGACAGCCCGGACATGCGCAGAAATCCGCATCATGTGGAACAATTTCAATGTATCCAACAAAACCCCTCCCGAATACCCCTCCCCCCTTCACGCATATCCAGCTCTAATCCTCCCAGGCAAGTTTCTCTGACGGCCGCCCCAGCGATGAAAGATGCATGTCTCTCCCCCGAGCAGCTCCCCCCCCCCCTGCCCCCACCGGGCGGACTGTGTCCCCGGAAGTGGAATGGAAGGTTGGTAGTTGCGGAGCCGGATATGGCGGACGTTTAAAGGTGGCATTGATGGGGAGATGAAAGGAATACATTCTGAGGGCATCGCCATTATTTTCATCGAAGAAAATAAAAAAGAAAAAAAAAATGAATTGAGAAAAAAAACATTAAAAGTTTGAGAGATAAAATTAAGTCTTTTGGTGTTTTTTTGCTTTGAAATTTGACGAAGTTTCTCTTATTCACCGAATTATTTTTACTGTAGATATAATCGAAGACCACAGGAGATAAACTACAATTGCCAGTTTTCTACAGTTAAGAATGATGAGATTTTGTGTTTGAGATACCTAGACCCCTGTTGTTCCATTGTGCCATGATTTGAAAGTCCTAACTATTGAGGGAGTCGAGGTGTTTTTACGCTTTCATATTGTTATACGTGATAGGTATACGCTAGTACTACATGAATATGGCGCAAACGCAAATATTTCAAAAAGAGGACATCGGTGGTTTATCTTGTGTGGTCTTCAAATGTTTTCTAAATAAAAATAGTTTGTTTTTGAATTCTTGTAGTTCCTAGTTAATAAACAACGCATAAATTCCGCATTTAATGCTTCGTGATTTAAATATATATATATATATATATATATATATATATATATATATATATATATATATATATATATATATATATATATATATATATATATATATATATATATACGTTTTATACTTATAAAACGAAAGGTTAAAACATATTTCTATTTACAGACACTCGTTATTCTTATTTTTATTTTGTGTATATTGTCCTATTTTTAACTTTAGTTGTTACTACATTCTAACGCTACGAACAAGTGGTTCAGCTTAATGAACCAATGACAATGGGAACAGCGTGGTCGTGCGGGAGGGAACATGGTTAACTCCAAACGTCTTGAGTTCGAAACCCCGGGAACATGAGACTTGTTAGGAGAGACAACTCCAGAATCAAACAACTACTCCCTTGTAGATTTTTATTCTTGGTTGGACAAGTCTACAGAAGCAAAGTCAGACAGAAAAGCAGACTCAAGTATGAGTCAACAGGTCATGTGACGCATATCATGTTGACACACAGTATTTAATTGTATTGGGGGATATTCCCTTCAATATTAAAATTCAGATAAAAAAAAAGAAGTGTATGACTCATATGAATGCTGATTTTGAACGAGGGTAGCGTTAATCCAAAGGGGCAAGCAAGACGGGATTATGAGCTTATCTCTGAAGTGGTATGGCATTTCGAAAGTGATTTTTTATTTCGTTTTGTAACATGCCTGCATATTTAATACCCCCCTCCCTGACATATCCGTTATGTCGCTCCCAATGGAAAAGATATCTCAAGCTATTGCAAATGAATACGATGAAACGTTATGAATTCTATATTACGTTTCGATAACAATAGCAATTAAGCTGCATTTTAGAATGTAATGGAATTTATTTCTTGAAGATAAATTGATTTTTCCCCCCAGCCCATTAAGGAAGCATTGATAGCAAATTAAATGTATTTAATTGAGTGCAAAGTCATTAAAATAACGTGAAAATGCTACAAAAATATCGATTAAATGTCTTGGAAACTAAATAAATGGATTGAAGAAAAAGAAACAGCGCTTTTGGCTCGCTTGTTATCTCCCCTGACTCTCTGCGTCATGTATGTCTGTTTAGAACATCGATTCTCTCCCTTCAAGTCTATATTGTCCGATGTGCAATTTGTCTCCCTTAGATATCACCATTTGATTTTTTTTTCGAGATTCGCTTCGCTCCCTTTAAAAGCCTTTTAATGGCCGATTTCAACAGTTTAACCACAGCAGATTAGAGATGAATCTTGCGTTCTTTTCCGAGTGGACATCGAACGAACCACACCGAAAAAAAAAACCCACAGTGCCGTGAATTATGTATGAACACTCTGCTGCCAGGGAAAAAGATTTCGCTGCCGGAGAAATATTTTTATGGTTATTTATTTAACATCGTTTTATCTCTTCCCCCCGCCCCCACACATTCACACTTCCTTGGCAAGACATGTAGGCCTATGTTATATTTACTCCACGTTTTCCTTGAGTTCTCAGAACCACAAAACTGGATTTTTATATCTTAAAGAGTGTATTTAAAATCTAGACTACAAATTTCAACGAAATCACTATTTCTATTAGTGTTTTATAAAATAATATATGAAGCTTAATTTATAATTTAAACAAATCTTCCGCACCTGTAAATAGATAATTAGGGGCGAATCAAGAGGGAAGTTGTTACTTGCTCTAATTGATGTAGGGTCTCATTAATTAATTAAAATGTCATAGCCATAATATTTTTTGGTTTTTATTGATTATGAAACTATAGTATATATATATATATATATATATATATATATATATATATATATATATATATATATATATATATATATATATATATATATATATATATATATATATATGTATGTGTGTGTGTGTGTGTGTGTGTGTGTGTATACCGTGTCATATGTTATTAATGTTTCAATCTGTTGAAGAATCCAGACATAATTTGAAATCTTTTAAAGATAATGAAAAATAAAACAAAATAAATAAATCCTGAATGTCCAAACGTATCATAGGATCTCACAGACAAAGTAATGATTGTAAGGTAGTCCTAACCCCATATATACCTTCTTGGATTTGATTGCGTAGGTATTGTATTTTTGTGTATTGCTATGTTTGTAGAGTATGTCTCCACATATACACCCGGACGATATAAAAACGATATTAATTGAAATTGGAAAATATTTCTATTTATATTTGCCCTCCCCCTTCCCCACCTCACCAGAAATGGATTTTTCGATTGCCCTCTTAGAACGAAATGTCTGAAAGAAACACTGTTTCTGTGTTTAGTTTGCGTACATAAAAAAATCTGCATTATATTTTTAACAACTTTTTAAAATATTTCAATTATTTAAGATACATTTACAGTTTGCAACATAATATTCGAAAAATCATAAGAGTAATGTTGCAAATTATTTCACAACAACATTCAACGTTTGTAAAAACATGACACATTTTAAATTATGTAACGGAAGAGTCATATAATATAGTGTATATTATGTGAAACAAATTTAAATTTAAAATTATGTTACGAAGGAGTCATATAATGTAGTCTGTAAAAGAATACCTTATATTTGTGTGACAAACTTAGTTTTAAAATTGTTACAATAGAATCATGTCTGGTAGTCAGTAAAAAAAAAATACTTGTTACATTTGTGTTACAAGATACCTTTCAAATTGAGTTACGAAACAACATTCCATATAAATCTATGTAGCAAACATATGGCAATGTACACGTAACACGTAATTACGTTACAAAGACAAGTAACAGACGGTGCATCAAAACAGCCTAAACCACATTTTTTTTTACAGGCATTAAGTTATCTTGTGTGTGTGTGGATGCGTGTGTTGGGGGGGGGGGGGGGGGGGGTGCTGACATTGCACTCACGGAACACGTCAATCGCCCCTAATACACCCCCCCCCCCCCCCCCCGACCCCCAGTCCGGACGAAATTTTTATGAAATATAATCTTTATAAAAAATAAATACTGTATTCCTTACCCCACAGCTGCAAGTTTCACCTCCCCTCCCCTTCGGAGATAAAAAAAAATTCTGAAAGAAACACTACCCATAACCCCCCTGAAAATGTGAACACAATTTGCTTGGAGTTATCCCGTCCTGTCGCCAGCCGACGCTACCACTATACCGGCCTGGGCGGCGATTGATTGAATTTCCCTTGCATTTTTTAGGTTTTTTTTTTTTTTTGCTTGTGTAACGGGAGATGCACGTGTATGTGTGAGTACATCATAACGCGTGGGCTAGTCTCGGGGTTTTATAGAGTTAGGTTTTTTTTTAGAAAATGTTTTATGGATTCTCATAAGAAAAAGTGTATGTTGGTAGAGTAATAATTTTTAAACACGATTTTTTTCCTTCTGTTTCTGCATTCATATGACCTTTTAAATCTTTTAAATATTTATTTTCAATTAAAAGTTAAGATGCCCTAAAAAGTTTGCATATAGAAAATCGATCTTGAATTTAAAAAATATATATTAAAATCATATGTATCATATAGGCGACTTAAGCCACAGAAAATAGTCTGTAGAAGATTTCAATGTTTTGGTTTGTAGGCCATTATATTATACACACTGGAACTCAGGTTAGCTGCTACATTCTTGCTGTTTTTGAACATGAAGGTCTTTAGAACAGATGAAGTAGACTTAACCTATTTATGTGACATTGGTCTGTAAAGTCATAGTATGCAATGCTTTAATCAAGTCAGGTACACATCAGAGAAAGGTTTGGATCGGTGTTTAACTGTTAGCAAACGGGTACTAAATATGATTACTTGATTACAAAACACAACAAAGGGAAAAAAAATAGAAAAAATATTTAATTATCTGTATAACAGTCACATAATATTCCAATTAAATATAAATAGATTTCCTATAAAAATCCTCCATATTTACCCCAAAATCTCTAAACCACAGAACGTAAATATTTAAAAAAAAATAAAACAATGTTACTTAACCCACAATCTCTAGAAACGTCAATATATATAATACCTAACCTCAACCTAATTGTAGTACTTAGTGTAACCTTACCCGCTCTTCTAAATTTACCAATACATGAGTAGAGATCAACAAAAATGGCAATTTCTCGATAGCTTTTTCTACTAAAAATATCCGAATAAAACAAGGGAAATATCATATTCAACTGCCTAATGTTTAGATTTGGGTTTAGCAATATCATCTTATTAAAAAAAAAGACATATGCGTTTCCTAAACACTGCACCAAGCAATAAATCTTCCCTCCCCTAGGATGTTGTCCCTCCCCCCCCCCCCCCTACCAAGTCGCCTATGGTCAAGTATAAAGCGATCCTAACTGCAAACAATCATCCGCCATTATCATGTTTGTTCAGAGGGTATTAAATCTTAATGAATGAATTTCTGAACTTGTCTGAACTTTACCTCTCATTCAGCTCAGACTAGCTGTTGTCTCGTTCGTCTTAAGGGCACAAATATGAGAAAAAGGTCAAAGTTCGACTCGGTTATTCAACGCATTCTCCCTGCAGTGTGTTATTCATAATTTTATTTTTTAAATTTATTTTCATAACTTTTCAATGACTATTTTTTTTTATATTTGAACTTGATCTGACTATATAGAAAACGTGTTAAATGCATTGAAAGACGGTGCTAATTATTGGATTAAGCCTTAATTAAAACAAGATCGCGGATCGATTCCGCTTATTTCCGACACGATTCCGTCCGTGCTGAGTATGAATGGACGGACCGACTACTTGAATTGAGAAAACAAAAAGCTCAACTCAGTACAAAGGGAGGAAAGAAAATACGTTTAAAGCAATGAAAACATTATTGTACTTGGTATGTGTGTGGGTGTAGGTGGGGTGGGGGATAGGGATGGAAGGATGTTGTCATTCATTATAATATTTTTTTAATTGTTAGCATCACATTTATTCTTCGTTAGAATAGCACATCTTTTATTCTACCTTTGACTGACATTTTAAGTACACATTTTTTAAAAATGCTTTTATTTCCGCATGCCTTGAATGCTTATTTTTTTTTTTTTTTTTTTAAATTAAACTTTAAATTAATTTAGAAGAGTTTCAAATATAATATTATTTTACAGCATTTGTAAAGACAAATTTGTATTGCAATTCTAATAAAAATCAGCTTTAATTTTTTTTAAAAACGGCATACAAAACATTCAACGCTAAGAACTAAACATTGAATAATTTCACTCAAATCCTCAACTGTGACATGTATAATTATTCAACTATGAAAACTTGGACCAAAACTAGATCTACTGTTGGATAAATGACAGTGATTTCTGATGGGGCCAAATGTTGGTTTTGTTGTTTTGACGGCAAGGGGGTGTTAACAACATATAGTTTTTAAAATATACATGAAATGGCGACAGAAATGAGTTTACATCGCATTAATCTATAGTGTCCAATGTAGTTCATTATTTGATGCACGTTAAGTGTGTAACTAGTGATATATGTGTTTCGATCCAGCTGAACACACTCTTTTGGGTAAAAAATACAGTAAAAAGCTTATTTTAGAAAATTACTTATCTAGCGAACACTAGTATCCCATGTTAATATTTTAAAAGACCGTATGTATTTTCTAATGTTGGTTCCTGTATTAACGTTTATGGATTTTAATGTTGATATCTCGATATGTAGTATACCTAGCTTTGCCTTTTTTTTTTAAATTTATGCTTAGCGGTTAAGTTGTATTTAAATGAGGATGGTATTTTGTTGACCAATTTGTACTCTATCGGCTATACTTACAGTTGAACGATTAGCTGACCTTACGAATGTACTATATATAGCTGTTTCTACGAGTCTATACAGCTGTCCTTACGAGTCTACTCTATACAGCTGTCCTTACGAGTCTATACAGCTGTCCTTACGAGTCTATACAGCTGTCCTTACGAGTCTACTCTATACAGCTGTCCTTACGAGTCTATACAGCTGTCCTTACGAGTCTATACAGCTGTCCTTACGAGTCTACTCTATACAGCTGTCCTTACGAGTCTATACAGCTGTCCTTACGAGTCTATACAGCTGTCCTTAAGAGTCTACTCTATACAGCTGTCCTTACGAGTCTATACAGCTGTCCTTACGAGTCTACTCTATACAGCTGTCCTTACGAGTCTATACAGCTGTCCTTACGAGTCTACTCTATACAGCTGTCCTTACGAGTCTACTCTATACAGCTGTTCTTACGAGTCTACTCTATATTCCCAAGTGCTGCTGTTAATTCTCAACTTAACTACAACAGCCACACCTAATGCAATATCTAACCACACTCAATTCTCTTATTAACAATGCAATCACCTGCACAGAAAAAAATCATTTGCTTTAAAGAGGCAATTGATTTTCTAATTACTTATCGACTTATCGACGAGTCTAAAAATAGAGGAACTCCCGTCTAATTTAGCAGACTAACGAAGAGTCCAGTCTATTAATGCATTAATTTATAGGCAGGGGAACAGTACTCGGCAATACGTTTTGTCACTCAAGTAGGAAAACAATGAATTAAATAGCACCAGTGGCTTGTGCTTAGGACGCCATTAACACGAACACAATCAATACCCGAGGGCTGGGAGGGCTTTATCTGTAAGGGCCGGGTTAAACGGGTCTTGGGTGGGTCGGGGTGGGTCTTTACCTGAGAGTGTAAGACCAGGAAGTGCTTTCACCTGCTGGTGGGTTAGCCTGGTTGGATGTCATTAGGTACACGAGCTTTGCTGTTGGTGTTAATGGGATTTGACCATCATGGTTAGAATTATCCAATAGCTTGTTTTAGGTACACGTACTTTGCTGTTGGTGTTAATGAAATTTGACAATTGTATTTTAAGGGTGATATTGTCTAAGGAATAGTAAATAGGATCGATGTGATAACTTCGATGAACTCTTGATTTTATTAGCTTTAGTCATGAAACTGTAAGTTTTAGTCTGACAGAGATTACCAAAAATAGTCCATTATATACACGAATAGATTACTTCAATTATAACGAAAACAATCCATTAATCCATGCTTGCCGTAGTTATTTTTAAGTTAAAAACTGAAGTCCAGATACTGCACAGTTTCCGTTTACGTATAAGGCATAACATTGCTCTTGACGGACATCAAAACATCCGATCGGATAATAAAGATGGTGGTTCGGTTATTCCTTTCAGTCCCCCGCGAAACACAGTAAAAAACGTTGTTACAAGCACGTTTTCTAAAACAGCCGTAACTTCTATATTCTACCTTTACGCACATTTTCAACAACAAACAAAACAAACATATTCTTTACTATACACATACAAGCATTAACATACACGTTTCAATAGTTATAGTACACGCAGTAACTTAAACATCACTGATAACATAATCAATAGTTCTATTAAAATTAACGAAGTTCCTGATTTGATTTGCATATTGTTTTTCTTTTTTTTTTACTCAGCAGACTAAATCACGCAAGCCAAATAAAACCAATCAGTCGTTCCCTAATCGAAATGATTTAAATAACTACCACGCTCATCTGATATAACTACATGGAGGGAAAATAAAACCCATACGTGCTGTAGCACTTTACCTGCACTTTTATAAAATAATTGAAATCAACAAGAGAGAACATAATGTGAATGCTTGCAATACCCCCCCCCTCCCAGTCATACATTATCACACATATTCAACTCCCCCCCCCCCCCACAGATATGTGACGTCTTGTATTGAAACAAGTTGTGACGTGTTTTCAATTAGTTAACAAGACGTCACAACAGCTGTCACATTAAGATAGATACATAACTTGCCTAATTTTGTTTTCACTTAACATGAAAAAGGTAGAACGTCGTATTCTGCATGAGAAATTCAATCCATTGCACCCAAAATGGTTGTAGTTAGACCCAGAGAGAAAATTACTCGACGTGAAACTAACGATACATCTTTAACCATTTATTTCTTACTTGATAAGATTTTAGAATGTCTTGTACTTTTTAATTACGTGATCATTATTCCATAAACTTTCTCTGAATTTAAAAACCGATCTTAATTTTAAAAGTATTTATTGATAATAAAAACAATTTGTCATATAAAATTTACCTTAGCGTACACTAATATAAACCACTTGAATTAAGTATGTCTCGTGCTAAGCATGCCAGAAGCCAAGATGCCTGTAGAGACTGTCCCCCCCCCCCAAGTACTCTCACCCCGGTCGCCAACCCCCGGGGGTGATCTGTGCAGGGACAAAGGTTCCAGATTTTTTGGATTTGTCAATATTGCACTCTGTGTGCGTGTACAGCCTCTTCCATCTGTTCTTAACGCCCGCCTATATTGTTCTCTGCTGTCAAGGAAAGGCTGGCTTCTAAAAGGTTTTCAATACAGTTTCTGACCGTCTAGAACGGTATGATTGTGGCTGTCAAGGAATAGCTACTACATATTATCTGCACTTCAAGACATCCAGTTAAACCATTCAATAGAGTCGCTACAGATCCAATTTATAGTCTCTTGCTTTTGATTGCATTTCACTAAATGATAACCAACGGTTGTGCATTGATGGAACCGTCGCTTAAAAATTAAAAAAAAAAATTGAATATCAGTGTCCTTATATTGCGCTTCATTTCTTCTTAGTTCTTGATAGTACGTGATATTTAAGGTGATTTCCATCAACACAATTAGTAGGTTTTAAGTGTCAGCCTATTATGTGTGATATCGCCTGCTTGCTCCGACTTCCAACTGCTTTTCTTATTGGATGTACACTCATAGCTTTTGTCCTTCCAAAAACAAACTATAATGTAGCAGTTGATTTAGGAGATTTCCCTCAAAGAAAGGTTGATTTTACAAGCTAACAAGCCTCTACTTTTTTGTACGATTGTGAACACTATCTGTTTATTTGATTGTACTTTTCACAAACCAGCCCTTCATCAATTTATCTCAACTACATTTACCCTCTGTTCACCAGATCTATTCCAATAGAAAGCGTTAAGTAGACAGATGCATCATCATCTTACTTAACAACAAAGCTGTGACTCACGACCCCTATTGTCTGTAACCCCACTGACAGGGTAATACCACGGCAGGGTGCTCTAAATGACCATTCCCCGGCTCATCTCTCTTAACCCAGCGCGTCCATCTATCTGTTGACCGTGCAACTAGTTCAGCAGCCACCGGATAATAAATCCAGCGTCATTACACAGGCGACGGTTGAAGATTCATTCCGGGCCGGGCTCAATTACTGAGAATCGCCTGGGGAGTCATTTGGGGGTGACTCTCTTGGCTGCATGCAGACATCGTCTCGCTGATGAGAGTTTGAAGGAACTGGCCAGATTAGACTCTCACAGTTTGTTCTTAGCTGGAACTCAGGCGGCGAAAAGAATAGGGGGATTTTCTGAAGGCGTGCGTAAATGAGAATAGACATGGGGTTTATGGAAGAGGTTTCGTTGGAATTTACGAGGTGGTTTTTAGGAATAGGCTCCATCAGAATATAATAGATGGGTTTAAGGAACGTTCTAATATAAAACTAGATTATATTGGTTTAAGGAACAGGTTCCAATGGAATGGTTTAAAAGAAACTTTTCTAAAACAAGACTAGATAATTTGGTTTTAGGAACAGGCTGAAGTGGAATATTGAAGGTGGTTTTAATGAACTTATTCCGGTTAGAATAGAGTTGGGTAGGTGATTTTAGGAAAATTTTCAACTCAGACTAATTGGCAAAATGGTTTGGGGCATAAGTTCCGATATGAATTAAGTAGTTTTTTTTGTTTAGAAACGTTTTCAAATCAGAAAAATGCAATGTTGTTTTGAACACGATTCAATCAGAAACAAAGGTTTCAATTATAATAGACATTGTAAATAGCTCTGATGAAATGACTTTTCGTGAGACTATCTTTGTTCTTCTTCTTCGTTCTTAATTTTTAGTGCTGGAAGGGATCGAACTCGAGACTTTGGTTTAGCAACCATGAGCTTTTTACCTACTCGACCACGCCGACCCCTTTCCAACAAAGTTAAGATTTACGTGTCAACTGGTTATGCGCCATTGAGGCTATTGACTCCGATTTCAGCCTGCTTTTCTTTTTGGATTTGCTTCCATAGCCTTTGTCCAACCAAGAACAGCTACAAGGCAGCAGTTGTTTTATTTTTGGAGTTGTCTCTCCTAGAAGTGTGGCTGTCCCCAGCTAACGAGCCTCATCTGCCCGAGGGTTCGAACTCGAGACTTTTCGGTTTGGCAACCATGAGCTTTTACAGACTCGACTACATAGACTCCTCGTGAGACTATAAGTTTTGGAGCTCATGTGCCAAACAGTCAAGACAGTTTTTAGAACTTGTTCCGCAATAATACTAAAAGTAAAAGGAAATAAGCATGTTCTGTAACAAAATCTTGCATAAGTAAATTATTTTCCTGCGGTTCGAGCATATGCGACAAAGGAAGAGTAATTTGGGTTAAGAATCACAACTGATTAACAAAAAAGAAATACAATAAATTTCTATAAATTTTGAATAATTTACCAAAAAATGCTGTGTAAATTTCATTTTTTTAATACAATTCCATTTGTATCTGGTGCATTTTATTTGTCTATTATTAAGCTTGTCAAAATTATAATGTACTAATTGTGTGAGTGCGCATGTGTGTAAACTATGTTTATACATATGTTTTTGTGTGTGTTTGTCTTCGTGTGTGTGCACTTCTAAGCAACTCTTATATACAAATTTAATCATTGAACATAAAAAAAATATAATGGTAGGATTATCTTTGATAATCCGCCAGACGTAACTAAGAACCACGCTGGATTTTCTTTTTAATTGTGTATGGCTTACTCAATTACACAATTTTTGACACAGTGTCAAATTCATGATTATAACCGCACGCTTGAATAAAACTGGCCAATTTTTTTTTTTTTTGAGTGTTGCTGAGATCTCATCAAGGTCGCCCCAACCAAAACAAACGCCCACACTTAGTAACGACATGACGACGTGAATTTTAAAGTGCCCACGTGACCGAGCCCCTCCCGTGGAGGAGCAGCTCTCCGCAAGCATAAAAGATGGTCACATGACCGTCTCTTGATGCAATTAAAACAGTACTCACGAACTGTCGGGTTATGAATGATTGATAGTTCAAACTAAGCGGGCGCGAGGCTATTAATTAGCCGTGTCCAATAATATTTCATCCACAGACCAGAGGAGTAGGGGGGGGGGGGAGGAAGAAAAGGGAGGGATGAGGTGGTGGGATTAAAGGAGTGGTGGGGGGGGTCGTTACCACCGGGGCTTATCAAAGTTGTGAAATTATTATTTCATGACGCCGGCACGCTAATGAAAGAACAAAACAGGAAATGTATTGCGTGAATGAAAAAACTGAAACGCAAGTTAGTTTTTTTGAGGGGTGGGGTGTGGGTCGGGTGGGGTTGGGGAATGGGGTGGGGTGGGGGAGGGGTCACATGAGGGAGGGGTCGAGAAACCAGCGACAGAACGAAAGACGGAATTCCGGAAAGAGAGAGAAGAAAAAAAATTAGACCGAAGTAAGGGATGTGGGGCATAATGGAATATCTAATTTAGGAATTTCGCTATTTTAAAAAGAAAATCTGTTTTAGCGTGTCATAATTTTGATGACGTTACGGCACGCAATGCTTGAAATTGTACTTGATGTCGAGTCGAATCGTGAGTTGGATCCAGTTGAACAGATTTTTTTTTCATTTTTTTTTTCAATTGCATTAGAAATGAGGAAATATACACAATAAATCTATCTTTGATAATCACGTTTTGTAGATATAAAAGCTTTAATTATTTATAATTACGATTAATGTTAATTTAGATTTGTATGTGCATTGAAAGCACGAACAAGCAGCGCTAAGGCCAAAAAAATAAAAGACAAACAGGAAAACAAAATAACATATCTGTTGTTGTTTTTGTTTTTTTGTCTATGCGTACGGCAACGTTTTTATATATGGATAAACGATCTAGTCTTAGTGTATATGACGGTGTGCATACCAACGCTATTGTGTCCATACTTACATACATACACATACATCACAAATATGCACATATATATATATATATATATATATATATATATATATATATATATATATATATATATATATATATATACATATGTATATATACACACATACGTATGTATATATTTATATATACATATATTTATGTTTACAAAAACTTATATACATACTTAAAAAACATATATATTATATATATATATATATATATATATATATATATATATATATATATATATATATATATATATATGTATATAATGCTTGTGTAAAAATGTAAAACGTGGACGTTAGAATGTATATTTGAAAATAGATGACCCTCGCCAAATATCTTAAGTAGCAGATTCCTAAAAGAAATCGTCTACTTTTAAATCATACTTTTTTTCCCTCTCATTAAACTAAATAAAATACCAGGAAGAAAAGAGAATGCAGTAAAGTAAGCAATCAATATACATATACATTAGACATTGCGTGACCGGCTGCTATTTGATTGGGCACGTTCTCCCCTTCCCCTCCCCCCCTTCTTCCTCCCCTCCTGACATCCCTCTCTAGGTTGTGAAGAAATAATGGCGGCCGGTAAGGGAGGTAAGCAGCGGCAAAGATCAGATAACTCTGTTAATAATCTAAATGTCGTGACCCTCCCCCTCTCCGGGTGCGACCACTCAAATCTATACAGTAATTCGCTAATGCCAGATCAGGGATTAGAAGGAGTATTCCTGCAGGGGCTATAACTCTTTGATTAAGGGGAGACAATAATCACTCGTGTACTGATTTACCAGACTAATAAATTTGCTCGGGTTTTTTTTTTTAATGTTTATTTTTTTATCATTTTGCTGATTAGACTTATACAGTATTTTCCCTCAATTTAAACAATAAATTGTGTATTGATGTTGGAGATGGACGATGATTTAATGCTAATTATTAAAAAAAATATCGTACTTATATTTTTTAGAGATCGAATTTAATATTAAAAGTGTATCATAATTGATTTAACGTATTGTGGTTAAAAACACACACATACACATATACCCGCACAGAGACAAGCACACAAGCAGGTGCACAAAAGCCTACACACACCCACGGACATTGCTTACACACACTAAAACACCCACAACCTGACATACACACTAACAACATACATATACAGTTATGTGTATAATCTATACGTATATATTTAATACTATACGACCTATCTCTCTCTCTCTCTCTGTATATATATATATATAATTATATATATATATATATATATATATATATATATATATATATATATATATATATATATATATATATATATATACTGTGTTATGTTGTTGAGTACATAGACACTTAGCCTTCACTAGCAGACCTCATCTTTTTGAAAGCAACACATTAGCATCCATCATGATGCAGTGAGCGCCATTAGCTTCATGTTTAGCAAGAAAACAACGCGAATTCTAAAAATAGCTGGCAATAACAGGGATAAAAAGAGTAATAGCTTAAAATAATTGAAATCAATTGATGGACTATCATTGTGTTTCCGGCTATTGAAAACGGTTTAGAAAAAAATGAAACAATGCAATTGAGGAGATATTGTCCCTGAAATCGTCCAAGCGTATCAGGCAATCCCGACATACGGGGGTTTGTGTTGTCGTTTTGTTTAGCTATAACGACAAGATGTTTTTGATGGCTGACCTAATGTATCATTGCAATTAGAGAAATTGGGGATTGATGTGGTATTAAAAAAAATTAATGGCGTTCTGTCTTATGTTTGACAAGTATTGTAACAAAATACGCTTATCTGTGTACAGAGATTAAAGTTTATAAAAAAGTTGAAGTTTATTGACATTTTTGGTACAAAGTGTTGACAAACAAGTGAGTAAACACGAATAGAAATATTTATGATTAGAAAATATAAACATAGAAAGTCAAAACAAATCTGATGAATAAAAGAAGATAAAGACAGACAGACAGACAGACTGAAAGAGAGACGGACGCACAGAAGAACAGACGGACAGACATTCAGTGAGTCAAAGAATCAGATAGTCAGAATGAGAAACTTGGTGTTGATTTGTGAGTCTAGCAGCCAGATTTCCAGGGAGAAAGTCATGGAATAAGTCACTGAGTAAGTCATAGAGTCAGACAGACAGAGAGTCAGACAATCAGGGATTCAGATAGCCACGAAGTCAGACAGTCAGGGATTCTGATAGCCTCGGAGTCAGAGAATCAGACAGTCAGAATGGCAAAGTTGGAGTTGATTTGGAAGTCGGGTGGCCGGATTTGCAGTAAAAAAGTCATGGAATTTGTCAGAAAGCCAGCAAGTCAGACAGCCATTGAGTCAGACAGCCATTGAGTCAGGCAGCAAGGGAGTCAGACAGCAAGGGAGTCAGACAGCCCTTGAGTCAGACAGCTATTGAGTCAGACAGCCATTGAGTCAGACAGCAAGGGAGTCAGACAGCCCTTGAGTCAGACAGCAAGGGAGTCAGACAGCCATTGAGTCAGACAGCAAGGGAGTCAGACAGCAAGGGAGTCAGACAGCAAGGGAGTCATACAGCCCTTGAGACAGACAGCTATTGAGTCAGACAGCAAGGGATTCAGACAGCCCTTGAGACAGACAGCTATTGAGTCAGACAGCAAGGGAGTCAGACAGCCATTAGACAGCTAGTGAGTCAGACAGCCAGAGAGACAGTCACGGAGTCAGAGAATCAGACAGTCAGAATGGCAAACTTGGAGTCGATTTGTCGTGCAGTCGGTTTTGCATTGAGAAAGTCATGGAATAAGTCATTGAATAAGTCACTGAGTAAGTCACGGAGTCAGTTAGCAAGGAAGTCAGGCAGCCAGAGAGCCAGAGAGTCAGATAGCCAGGGATTCAGAAAGCCAGCAAGTCAGATAGCTAGGGAGTCAGTCAGCCAGAGAGTCAGACTATCAGGCATCTAGTCTGGAGGTAAAATAACAATCTTTTACATATTTTGTTTTAAAAATCAGATCCCATATCGCTCCATGTGTGTGTTCAGGAACAGATAACAGATCACTATTCGACTATTCCCGTTTCACACAGCTACCAAATTAACCATTAAAAGCTGCAATTTCCTTCAAGTGTTGCCACACGGTGGTACTAATCCATTATAAACGGTTCTTAAGTTTGCCGAGTAATCCTGACCCCCCTCCCCTTTCTCAAGATGGGTTTGGTCTTTATCGACAAGTTGTGTTGGGTCGACTAAAGTAATGGTCCAACATAGCGGGTACCATGTGAAAATGCAAATCTGATGAAGGAGATGTGACATGGAGGGCAAGGTACGGTGGGGTGGGGATACTTTTTTTTGTTAGTTTAGATATCTCGAGAATCTTATCATAGTGTTATGTAAAGAGGGTATAATGTTTTTTAACGCTTTTTTAGGAAACAGTTGGACGCATGAATAAAGAAACGTATAGGCCTACTTCTAAGTCTGACTATGTATGATGGAGCAGTGGGATAAGCATCATGTCGAGTTATATGCCCTATCTTAACAATGACAAATTTTGTTGATAAGCCATTGAAATAACACATTAAATATTAGAGTGATATAGCGGTCATAACAACACTTATGTCTTCTCAAATGCAAGAACATTACTTTGCGGCGATGTATGTCTTGTTTAACTATTTTTAGAGATGCAAATTTCGGTATTTGAAAAATAATAGTAATAATACAAAAAAATATATGAACATTTTGAGAAGTTCGGTATCTCGATAATTTGCAACGCCAAGTTCAATGTCTCGATAATTTATTATACTAGGTTCGGTGTCTCGATAATTTATTATTTAAGATGCTTGATAACTCGTTATATAATGCTTTGATAAACTAGTTGTCTCGAGAAACTTTTCTGCTACCACATACAGGTCAATGCGGTGGTGTAGCCGTGTTGTGCAGCCATTATCAGCAAGCGTCCTGTGGCTAGTTAGAGCAGTGGTAGAATTGTTACAAAGAATTTTATAGAGTGGAGTCAAAGCTTGCTGCATGACATGGGTGGCCCAATACAACCTATGTGTTTTTGTTTCTTGTTGACTGTGATGCATAAAGTACACACATGCACAAACCATATTATACCTGCTTATATATGTGTTTATACATGTACATAGTTCAAGGTTATGTACAATATATATATATATATATATATATATATATATATATATATATATATATATATATATATATAATTGTGTGTATATGTGTGTATGTATGCAGGCCAACATATTCTGTAACTCCAGATGCTATCATCTAGGATCTAAAACGACAGAACTCTTTGTGTCGAGCTATTGATTTTTGGTGACCGGTCTGAATTTTGTTAGTGGACGCTAGGCCGGACATTGGGCGCCTGGAATACAAAAACACCCAGGCCAGTGGCTTGTGGGTCACTGTGTCCACGTGACTTTGGTATTGACCAATGGATTCTAAAATGTATTGCTGTCGATTTTTGCGTCTGGTTGTTTAAGCTGCATGACTGTATGGTCCTTTTAGAAAGTATGTTTGATTGCAATGTATGTAACAAATAGTTGAAGATGTGTGTTGAAAATGAAATTCGATAGTTTATTGTTGATACATAAAAGCATACTTTTTCCTTCTAATTTCTGACATGCTACTCAAATTAAAATAAACCTGTGTAAGATTTAAATCTGAAACAACAGTTACAAATTTGATTCCAGGATTTAAATGTCCGTATCACTGTTGTGATTGCCCATATAGTCGAACAATGGCAGTGGATCATGCCGGGCCATTAACATTGGTTCTTAGTTGTGATGATTTTTATGTTATGGCGTTCAACAGTTTTAATGGCTTAGGGTAAATTTAAAAGGAGTTTTGACGTGTATCTGTATCTTGGCGTAGTTTGGGGAGATCCAAGCAGAGCGTTTAATATGGGACCCACGAAACAGGAGATATCGCAAGTAAAAAAAATTATATTATTATATTTGTGAGAAATATCTTATGGCTATTAAAAGTAGACGCACCACTCTATACAGTTGGCCAGCCTCCCATTCCGTTAACATTGTTACCACAGTAAATAAGGGGATCTTTGTTTAACAGGGGTCACTGCTTGACCACTTCATGCCATTTAACATGCGGCCCCTACATTAAAAATCAACAAAAAAACCATCACGTTATTGATGAGCCTACATGAGCCTACCGCAGATAAACTTACCCCCGTCCTTCGTAATGAGTAAGCCATCAGCAATTAGCCTACATGTCTTGATGATCCTACATCAACAATATGTCCTACATACCCTAGAACAATCTACCCACGTCCCTCTTGATAAATATACCCTCAGCAGTATGTCCTACATATACTAATCCTCTACATAATGAGTATACCATCAGCAATATGCATTGGCGAAGCGAGGTCGGGTGTCACCCGGTGCGGCACTTCATGGTGTCACCCCCCCAGAGGCGTAGCGACCCTTCCCGGGGACAAACTTTCAAATTTTCGATTTGCACCCCCCCCCCCCTCAAACTTTCGACTTTCACCCTCCCCTCAAGTTTTCGATATGCACCCCCCCCCCCTCAAGTTTTCAATTTGCACCCCCTCCCATCAAACTTTCGATTTGCCCCCCCCCCCCCTCAAGTTTTTCTCTATATATTTTGCCTTTTTTTTGCCTTGGTGTCACCCCCCCCCCTAAATGGTGTCACCCGGTGCGGTCCGCACCCCCCGCCCCCCTCGCTACGCCCCTGGCAATATGTCCTACATATACCCTAGTCCCTCTTGATGAGTATACCATCAGCAGTATTAGTATGTCCTACATATACTAATCTTCTACTTGATGAGTATACCATTAGCAATATGTCCCACATATCATCGAACAATCTACTCTAGTCCTAGTTGATAAGTATACTATCAGCAGTATGTCCGACATATACTAATCTTCTACTTGATAAGTATACCATCAGCAATATGTCCTACATACCCTAGAACAATCTACCCTAGTCCCTCTTGATGAGTATACCACCATCAGCAAGTCGGCCAACGCAGACAGGAAGAAAAGATCAATCACTGATGACTTTTAAAGAAATGGGTAATGAGACACTGCCTCGGGGTAAATGGCTCGAATACACCAAGCACCGGTAACCCATGGTAACCATCTATACACTTTCTCTTCAGCTATTAGGCTATATAGACCTTACAACAATAATGAAAACAAGTTTGTGATCTTTCAATGAGAAGGCTCTATTATAAAGTTTTTAGGTGAACGAAAAGAAGAGCTAAGAAAAATAGAAGTGTGGTATTTAAAAACATAATAATTAAAGTCTTGTTTTATTCTTAAAGCATACTTTATCGAGTAGATAAGGCAGGTATTTTGGGTGATGACTTACGACTCGTGTAGAATATATTGCAAAACAATATTAATTGGTTTAAAGTATGTTGATTTGACGCTACCTCACAGAGCCAGTAAGCAACACATTTACTAGTGACATGGTGGATGGCGTAGTCACCTCTAGTGAGCGTATGCTTGCTAACTTCAAAAGTATCGTGTGCAAACCCCAGGGAAGTTGAAGCTTGCTAACTGGGGATAACCACCCATTTTGTTAACTAAAAACTCTAAATCAAATATCTTGAGCCTCGCAAATTGTTCTTATGTAGACAAAGTTTATGGAACAAAATCGGTCTACGGCCTATATGGCGCATAACAAGTTGACACATAATACTTAATTGTGTTGGAGAAAATCCCTTCCAAAACTAGAATTAAGATCGACAAAGAGTCTTGCAGATTATCCTTAAATAGATAAAGATTATGGAAGCAATTTCAGAAAGAAAAGCAGACTAAAATTGAAGTCAACTAACCATGTTGTGCACACGATGTTGACACGTAAGACACAATATTGTGTTTGAATAAATTAAGTCCAATATTACGATTGGGTACTTAGAAAACGGAGTACAACCTTCTATAAATATTTCGTTTTGAAAACTGTTGAATATCATTTGCCTATGGTAATAAAATTATGCTGTATCTTTTATTTTTCAGAGATGTGATTTCAAAGATGCGTAGATTACCACAGAGCTGGAAGAAACACATAACAGTAGAGTACTAATAGCACTAGGGCATATAGAAGCAGAGAGAATTAAGGAACAGGGGTGCCGTAGTAAAATTAATATAGAAAAGTACAAAGCATTAAGCATTAGATGGTCAATTTTTTCCTTCTTTCCTATATTCGAAACTATCGTTACAAAACCATCCCATTATGCTTCTTATATTTATAATAGACCCAATTTATAGTTTCTGTGTGCTATATTTGTAACACTATGTATTAAATCAACTTAATTCTTAAACAATCTAACAGCAAAAAATACCTCCGCTTAGGCCTATAGTTCATGAAAGCAGCAAACACAAATGTACCAAAATAAATTTAACAAGAAACAAATAACCCTTCAGACCAGAGTTCATCCTGTACGTTAAATCTATTTTCCCTCTATTTTTAAAGTTTAATTACGGCTACGTACATCAACTCTCCAAAAACAAAAGACTTAAGATTGATCTCCCCTTCTAAGCCGGATGTGGTTTAAACTTGGAGAGGTTTCACCCCAATTCTCATCTTATTTAAAGACTGACATCCCTCGAATTGAAAACTTCCCGTGCTGAAGCCGTACCAGAACTTTCTCCGGCTCTCTTAGCTTTTGTGACGGCGAAATGGAAAACGTAGGTGAAATCCTACACGTGAATTGTGAGGTGATCCCGGCCTACGAATGGCTTTTCAGACTTATTACGCGACTTTTGTGGTTAATGAGCTCAAGCCTCCGGTACAACGGATGTTGACATGGACTCAGGTTTAGATACACACAAAAAAAAAGGAATCTGTGTAACGTTGGTAGTTTGGTCGTTAGCTCAAAAACGTTAAAGGAAATAATATAAGCAAAATAGCCTAAAATAGATTTAGTTTATTAAAATAAAAAGAAAGTTAAAATTTTTCTTGCTGATGTGTTTTTATACGTATTGGGCACCTGGAGAATATTTCACAGACACACATCACACACACACACAAGCACATATATATATATATATATATATATATATATATATATATATATATATATATATATATATATGTATATATACATATGTATTTAAATATGTATATATATATATATATATATATATATATATATATATATATATATATATATATGTATGTATATATATATATATATATATATATATATATATGTATGTATATGCATATGTATATATATATATACATATTTAAATACATATGTATATATATATATGTGTGTGTGTGTGTATATGTGTGTGTATGTGTGTGAGTGTGTGTGTAGTTTCTCCCTGTGTTCCTGTCCGATTGCGTCCCTTTGTTGGCCGGTAATTGACGGACTATGGGCCCAGACTTCAGTTACCCAGCGGGTCATTAGCACTGGTCAGTAGCTTGACCATTGACTGCTGTCACCGTTTCCCCTCCCCCCCCCCCCTCCCCACGCCCTAGCCTGGTTTAACAAGCTGACTATTGATGTCCAGCATACCCCCTCTCCCCCTCTCTTTCTCTACCGTTATGTTAGACCGCTGTTAACGCCATTTCCCATCGATCTGGAGTATGTCTGTAGTACATACAGCATACACAATGCTTTCCCTTTAAACCCTATACTTTTTAGTCTGTAGTGAAATGTGTCAGATGTACATACAGCATGTATCATTTTGTCTATTCTACTTGAATGCGTGTAAGCTGTTAATCAATATAGTGGAATATGTCTTTACAACATCTAGCATACATCATCCAGTCTATTCAGCGGTCAAACGTGTTTGTAGTGAAGTATATCTGCAGTACATACATCATACATCCTTCTGTTTATTCTACTTCAATGCGTTTAAGTCTGTCTATGCAGTGGAATATGTAGAACATACAAAATACATTATTCTGTCTATTCAACGATAATGCGTTGAAGTCTATGTATGTAATGGAGTATGTCTGTTGTACCCATAGCATATATTATCTTGTCTTTTCATATGGTATGTGTATTAGTCTGCCTATTTGTAGATTTACAATCTGACCCTTTTTATTGAGAATCAAACATCATATGAAGGTCTATCGGAGTATTTAATATCTAGCAAGTTAGTCAACATTTCAGATGAACATGTATCTGTTTTACTAAACCCCCAGCCCCGCCTTCCCCCTGATCACACCCTACCCTTTTCTTCGTCACCGGAAACTTCCATTCGTCATCTCCATATACTGGAACATAACACAGATGTCAACATAATAATTTAACATCGACATAAATATGAACTAAAGAAAACTTCAGGTTACATCAATTTAAAACTCTCCAATTTACTGGTTCGTTTTATTTCGTTGAAGTTTTATAATTTAGTACTATCTAATTTCGACCGAATTTCAGTTTTAGGGATACAACATCAAATTTCGAACAAAATTCTAAGTTTAGGAATATAGCAAAGGCGGGTAAAATAATACGTTTGTCGTATTAAAATAGAATATTTAAGATTGGTTATCTGAGGTGTATTTTGAATGACGTTACTCCGTCGGTTGATAAAACCATAAAACTTTCGTTAATGATCATTTGGTATATAATACACTAGTTTATATTTAATACGGGATTCTTGTATACCTAGGAAACCTACGGGACTAAAATAAAATAAGTTATTATATTTTAAGATCATTCTGGTACACGACAAACGCAAAAATAGAAATGATTTAAGCAACTGTTGATAACGTTAGCCATATATTATTACATAAATAAGAAACGACGTGGATTGTTATTTCAATGCATTTTTAAATAAACAAGTTCTTGTTTGTAGAGGTTAATCGATATTAATGTCTGCACGATCGGAACGACAAAAGGGAATGGGCTAATACATCATTTTTTCCGGGAATTTTTTTTAAGCGTCAAGAAACATACAATGCTGTTATTTATTGATATATATATATATATATATATATATATATATATATATATATATATATATATATATATATATATATATATATATTTGTATGTATGCATATGTATATATATATATATATATATATATATATATATATATATATATATATATATATATATATATATATATATATATATATATATATGTGTATGTATGCATATATATATATATATATATATATATATATATATATATATATATATATATATATATATATATATATATATATATATATATATATATATATATATTACATACACACATTTATATAATATGTATATCTCTTAACTCATATACGTTTTAAACTCAACGAAATTATGTCCAATTAAGCAATTAAGTGAAGTGGACTATTTCTAATTAATTAAACTTGTGACCGTTATTCAGAGCCACAACAGTCCTCCACTGAGGAGCTCCAGAAATCTTAAAACGTCCAGGCGATGCGACCGTTGTTGAACCACGAGAACGAGAGAAAAGGCTTCCAGAATGTAAACAGAGTTGCCCCCGAGCCGACACCCCCTGTTTGTTTAGCATGAGTGAGGTTTAATGCTGGAAATATTTGGCTTTGTTGTCAAATAATCGAATCGAAGGGGGGAGCGGGTTAACGTGTGAATATTTTGAGATATCATTTTTTTTTAAGAAAGTGATAATTTGAGTTTCTGGAAATGTGGTAATTTTATCAAGAGCTAAAATATACGAAACAAGTTTTCAACGTGAATATTTTGAGATATAAATTTCTTTTAAAATAAAATCTGAATTAGTGGTTTTAAAAATGTAATAACTATGTTTAAAAATAAGATACAAAACTAGCTTTCAATATGAATATTGTTTTTGCTAAATTAGTAATTATTGTAAATATGTTTGAGGTAAAAAGGGAAACTTGAACATGTGTCTGGGGGCTTTCCATAATTGTAAACTACAAGCAATCTCTGAATAAGAAGATTCTCAAAGCACATTATAAAGTTCCCCTGTCCGACCTAACGATCAATAGGGTAGATGCAGTAGAGTTCATGTGGTTCTTGATCGCGTCATGTCACGGGTCAGCGCTGTGTCTAGACGCTTTTATTTCCCCCTCAGAGCTGGATAGAGTCATGGACGCCCTGCTGACTCTAGTCGGGACTGAGGTCCGAATACAAGACTTTCGTTTTAGCAGTCAAGTGTTCAAATCCGGGTTCAAATCAGTAGACCGTCCCTGAGCCTACCCAGCTCCGAAGGGTACCTAACTCACGTTAGGAAGAGTAAAGGCGGCAGGGCATGGTGCTGACCACACTATCTGTTCACATGACGAGGTCATAGAAACAGATGAACTCTACTTTTCTTGTCCCATAGACCGTCAGGTTTGGAAGGGGAACTACTAGTCAAGCAACGCAAAATATTCCTCCTTACAACTACTTTATGTCAAGACCGAAATATACTTTAATATGAATTCGGTGAGATTGTAATTAACCTTTAGACTAAATTTCATCTCGTTTAAAAATGGCATAGTATTTTGTCACGTAACTAGTAAAAGTGTCAAAATGTCATTCTTGGTTCGAATATGACAAAATATTAACATTTCTTGATTAAAGTATTAATCTTTTCATTAGAAAAACGTGGAATTATTCCAGTCAAAAAAATAATCCCCAATTTAAACTGGATTCTGGTCGTGTCAATCACTCAGTAACGACACGTAGTATTAAAAGTTTCTGATTGTTTTGTCTTTATAATGGGAAGCTTAAAGACGGAAAGTGTTGGGGGGTGGGGGGGGTGGGGGGGTGAAAGGGGGGGGGGGGAGTGGTGGGGTTGGATGTGACAAAAGACGGTTTATTTTGAGAAGGGTTGGGTTTAGATTGATATGTGACCAGTCACATGACAGACAAAATTGTGCATTGTCTTCACGTGCTGCAAATTAATTAATCGGAATTTTTTATTGTAATTTGATGGTTATAAAATACTGCAGCATTTACAGAAGACATTAAGCTAACAATTCCTTAAAAGAAATAAAACAATTTTCTGACAAAAATGGGTTTACATGTACTGCTGAATTAGTAACAGACATTTTCAACAATGCTGTAAATCAATTGAGCGGATTTTTTAATTGTAATTAGATGAATATAAAATACTGCAGCATTTACAGATCACATTAATCTAACAATCCCTTAAAAGATACGAAACAATTTTCAGGCAAAAATGCGTTTACGTGTACTTCTAAGTTAGTAACAGACATTTTCAACAATAATCTACAGAGCATGGTTAGTCACTCGATTATGTAAAAATAAGTATTTAATCGTATTTTTCTTATAATGGTTGTCTAGACTTTATCTACGATTTCTCCAAATGTAAGGCCATGTTTATCTACATTGTATTTTGGTAGGTAATTTTTTAAAATTAATTCATTAAAAAAATAATTAGGCATGCAATTAAGTCAAATTTAATGTCAGATTGCATTGACTTCATGTCTTGACCCACGGGCCAACATTGAACCAAATATATTAGTTAGAAGTGCCCTAAATTTTGCTCGGGCGTTTCGATCTAGACAGACGGACTGACGACTAACGACAAACACTGGAAGTAAGTTAAATAAAAGCTTGTAAAAAGGATACTATTTTATTATTTGATATTTGTATTGAAATTCTCGACAGCACCATAAAAACTTTCTTTAGACAATTTATGTGTATTTTATAAACAAAAGAAAGTTGTGCTACGTGGAATTTTATTTATTTAACAAAAAAAAAGGGGGGGGGGGGGGAGGGGGAGGAAAGAATATTGTCGTTAATGCTTTTACACGCCTAAATTTAATCCCGAGCTAACTCGTTTTAATATTAAAATTGAGTTATGAAATAACCATCAATTTTCACGCCAGTTTTCATTATGAAAAAAGAAAACTTTAATTACAAATATGCCTTCAGTTCTGGCTTTAAACGATTATATGCAGGACGTAACACCCCCCCCCCCCCCAGTGGCGTAGCGAGGTCGGGTGTCACCCGGTGCGGCACTTAATGGTGTCACCCCCCCAGAGGCATAGAGACCCTTCCCAGGGACAAACTTTCAAATTTTCGATTTGCACCCCCCCTCAAACTTTCGATTTGCACCCCCCCCCTCGAGTTTTCGATTTGCACCCCCCCCCTCAAACTTTCGATTTGCACCCCCCCCCCTCGAGTTTTTCTCTATATATTTTGCTATTTTTTGCCTTGGTGTCACCCCCCTAAATGGTGTCACCCGGTGCGGTCCGCACCCCCCGCCCCCCCCTCGCTACGCCCCTGCCCCCCCCATACCTCTCCCCCTCTCCATCTCCATCAAGATATTGTTTCTCATGACTTCAAAAGACGGGAGGGAGAAACTACGAAACAAACTTCACTTGATCAACGTCTTTGAAAACACGCCGGCACGCGGTCAATTATGTAAATCAGGAGATTAACTCTAGAAACTGGCAACGTTGTTTTTTTTTTCTCTATGATCTGCAGAAAGGGAAACAAGGGGGGGGGGGGTGGGATTTGACGACAAAAAAAAAGTATTGGGGGTCGGTAGTTTATAAAATTAGTGGTTTGAATTTTTCTGTATAAAGGAGGGGAATAAATTAGTTGTGGAATTAAACAGTGTTGGGGAATAGGTAGTGTAAGAAAATAAAAAGATTCGCGTTGTGGATTTGGTTGAAATCTTCATTAATATTTTAACTTCGTATCTATTGATAAACTCAGGTTTACCTCGTTAGAAAAACACAAACGCTCGCATACGCAGGCACAGACATACAAACAGAAATGAACATGACAAGCACACACGTATTCACACACATACGCACATGTATAGACATAGAGAGACGCACTTGTGCGCATGTGTTTGTGTGTGTGCGCGTGAGTGCGTTCGTGTATGTGACTGTGTGTGCGAGTGTTTGTGTATTTGTACGTGTGTGTGTGTGTGTTCGCACATATGTATGTGTGTACGTGCTCATGTGAATGTGTGTGTGTGTTCGCGCGAGTGTATGTGCACGCGTGTGTGTGTGAGCCCAGATTGCGTGATAGTGTGTTTGTTTACAAATATCGATGTCCCCCCCCCCCCTCCCCCCCAACCCCCCCTTTCCCCCCCCCCCCCCCCCGAATCGATTTCACCGCCTGTATGTGGCCATACTTTTGGGGACAGTTATGAACATCGCTCTCCTGTCTAGCAGCCCATTTGTGCTGCTTTAAAGAACCCCTGAGTTTAAACAGGGGAAGATAATTCAACCTCCACTTATAAAGTAACGAGTTATTGATCTTACATTTAAAAAAAAAGATTGAAAATTGCGTTGCAGTTTGACGAGTAATATTTTTTTCCTACCCTTGTGTTGAGTTGTTGCGTTGTGTCTTTCTTTCATGACGATGTTATATAACGATTATAAAGTATTGATTAGGAATAATATTTTAAATAATTAACTGAATTACACGCTATTGTAATGTATTGAAGAGGCAATTTAAAAAAAAAACAACGTGTAATTAAATTGTTTTGAAACGTGTTAAAAAAAATTAATTGAAGTTTAAATCACGACAACACAACACCACAAAATAAATAGGAAAAAAAATAAACACTTTCTTTAGAAGGGGAATGGCGTTAAAAAATGCGATGATTAATTCTGTCACCTCAAGCAAATTGTGTTTTGTAAACATTCTTTCAATCGTCGATATACAACACAGCTGTTGTAGTGTTCTAACGAAAATATAAAAGGATTATAGAAGGAATAAACTACATTTTCTTTTTAAGGGGTAAATGCAATGGCTTAGCTATGGACCTCTGTGAATGGGATTGCTGTCGAAAATAGGTATCCTACGTAGATTCAGTGTTTCTTTCAGGCATCTCTTCGGGGGGAGTACTTCCACCCCTCCCCCGAAACTTGTCTTCCGCCACACCTCCCAAGAAAAAAAATATACTTCAAATAAAAAAATATCTACCAGTGTTCGCCCGAGAAATGTAAAGCGCCACCCCCCCCCCCCCCCCCCCAGAGAAATATGTCTAATAGAAACACTGTATAAATTTTATCACTCAGGGCGAATTCTTAAGGATTTTTGTCCCTGTATTAATTGTTATTATGGACTTAATGCAATATTAGTCTTTTATTTAATTTTTTTTAAAAATAATAATAATTATAAAACATGTTAATTATTATTAATTATAATTATAATATAAAAATATATCAATTGTGGCTAATTTACCGTGACAGCAATAATAATTAACAGGGTAAAATGTTAAAACCCCCGCAATTTCAAGTATCAAAATACAATTTTTTTGAATAATTATACATTTTTTCAATACCTTCACAGACAGTTTAAAATAAACAATGAAACAATATTATTTACGTTCAAATGTTACAGGAGGTTGGGCGATATTTCATATGAATGTTAAACCTAAATAGATTAAATTATCGATTCACAGGCTACTCGCTTGTGTCCCCAGGGGCGGTAAGCATTGTTTTTCTCACAATGCGCTGAAACATTAACTCCCCTGGCGGTGTTTCTGGAAACTGATATTGGAGGTAAATAAATAAAAAAAGTGTAAATTAATTACAAAAACAATTCGTTTTCTCTCTTCCGTTTTCGTTTTTATTTTATTTTTATTTTTCGGGCGGTTGTAATTGTGATGTGTATTGTGTATACAGAAATGTTAAATCTATTGTGAAGTAAGTAGATGTCATCAGCTGCAGGGGACATAACTGCCCACTGATAGATTAAAAAAAATAATTCGAGTAACTAGATTTTATTAGGTGGCGTGGGATATAGCTACCCTGTCCAAAACAAGAGATATCAATCCTCACAAGAAATATTTCTACACCATTAAAAACATTATTCTTTCTATTTTTTTTCGGTTTATTTCCTCTTCAACATAATGAGGGGGGGGGGGGGGGTGAGGAAAATATGGGAGGAGAGGTGGGCAGTTATGACACTCATGGGGCTTGGGGTAATGGGGTTGTGGTGGGTCTGGAATGAGGAATTCTAGGGAAAAAGGATATGGGGGTGTTATTGTGTTAGGGGAGTGAAGTATAACGGGGGGAGAGGGGGGAAGAGGGTATATGCGGGGGAGAGGGGTAGGGGTAAAGGTGGGGGGGGGGGGAGGGTTGAGATCAGAGGTAAAGTAGAGAAGTGGTGAGAGTAAATGCGGGCAGGAGGGTATCAAAAGTGGAGGAGGGAATTAAAGACGGAGGAGGTGGGGAGTAAAGACGGGGATGGGGGTGGTTGTTAAAAGCAGCAGAGGTGGTGAGATGTATCAGATATGTCAAACTAAAATCAAACAAGTGGAACCCAAACTGAGAACTTCCCGAGAAAACGAAAAGATAAGCTGTTAATTAAGTGGACGTTTTCCAATGACGAACCAGTGCAATGTGACAGAGGTTCGTCCAATTACCGCCACATATGTGACGTGCCTAGTGCATCCAGCGACACACTGTCAATGAAAAACGCACTTGTTGAGCGTTATTTACAAACCGAACCGGTGCTTATCTTTCCTCGCGTCAATAGATGTTCAGTTCGTGGAAGGAAATCAATAAATTGCACGGTCAATCAAAGCACCGGCTTAGACCGATTTCTTCGATGTTGTTATGGTCATATATGTGATTAAAAAAAGATGATTATAGATATTATTAAAGAAAATAATATTTGTTAGGTAGGCCTGTAGAGTTGGTACAAATACTAAGATAAGGGTTTGGTTACGTTAAATAAATCAAACTAAAAACTACCTTCAACACTGTCAATAAATTTCAACAGGAAAGTAAGAGTGAATCTAGACATGCTCTGATATGTCAGATCTAAGCTTCGGGCTTTAAGCCCTAAATCCTTTTAATACTGCAACTTTTAATCGTCTTAATTAATTAAGGCTACATCAGATAGACTACAAAACCCGCATCTCCTGAACTCTACATTTTCTAATTCCTGCATCTTAAAAGCCTTCCACTTATTTACCGTACATATTTTAATTTTTAACCCTCCATCATTCGCACCCTATAACGTAGTTACATATTCTAAACCCTACATCTTTACACCCTATACTTTAGTTGCCGTATTGAACCCTTAAACTTAGGTACCGTACATATACTAAAGCCTCCATCTTTTACATCCTATGACTTAGTTACCTTACATATTCTAACCCCTCCATCTTTTAAACCCTATATCTTAGTTTCCGTATTAAACACTATAACTTAGCTACTGTATTAAACCCTATAACTTAGTTTTTGTATTAAACCCTGTAATTTAGTTACCGTATTAAACCCAATAACTTAGTCACCGTACTAAACCATATAACTTAGTTACCGTACATATTTTAAACCATCCATCTTTTAAACCCTATAATTTAGTTACCGTATTAAACCCTATAACTTAGTTAACATATTAAACCCTATAACTTAGTTACCGTATTAAACCCTATAACTTAGTAACCGTATTAAACCCTATAACTTAGTCACCGTATTAAACCCTATAACTTAGTCACCGTATTAAACCATATAACTTAGTTACCGTATTAAACCCTATAACTTAGTTACCGTATTAAACCCTATACCATAGTTACCGTACATATTCTAAAACCCTCCATCTTTTCAACTCTATAATTTAGTTACCGTATTTTAAACCCAACACACACGATCCCAACACAAAAACTTGAATACAACACACGTTTTAATCCGTCTACAGTTCACCGGTATCCGGTTACCGGAATCCAATCGTTTCATAAAAATATGATCACATATCGACCGGCCTATTCTTCTCATCAAGCAAATGCCAGAGTAATTGTACAGGCTCGCAGGAGTACCGGGCCTTGAAGGTCACTATACAACATGGAGGTTGTGGGCATGTCGGAGTCATGCTTGACTGGTATACGCTTGTTAGGTTGGCTGTGATTAATGACGTAGGCATGTCGCAAGGACGTAGTAATGTCACACTTAATGACGTAGGCATGTCGCACGGACGTAGTAATGTCACACTTATATGATGTAGGCATGTCACACGGACGTAGTAATGTCACACTTAATGACGTAGGTATGTCGCACGGACGTTGTAATGTCACACTTATATGATGTAGGAATGTCGCACGGACGTAGTAGTTTCACACTTAATGACGTAAGCATTTCACACTGACTGACGTAGACATGTCACACTGACTGGCGTTGCTGTGTTACATTAATGACGTAAGCGTGTCACATTTTTTAATGTAGGTATGTCATATAAGTCACGCACCTAAATTGCACATGCTGAAAACTAAGGCTTATTATATTTTAACTTTGAAGCGTAGGTCGATAGCGCGGAAGGAGGGACAGTTAGACAAAAGTGAGCAGATAATTATGTTAAAAGTAAAATGTTATGTAAAAATACAAAGTAAAGTTTCCTTTACAAACCTGACGGTCCACGTAGCTAGTGACAGAGAGTTCACCTTTTTCCGTGAACTCGGCATTTGAAGGGATAGTGCGGTCATCATTATGCCAAGCCGCATTTACTTTCCCTTACAGGAGTTTGATACCCATCAGAGCTGGGTGGACGTTGTAGTGAATTGAACCCGAATTCGACCACGAGACTTTCGGGATCGTATTCTAACGCTCTACCGCTTCTTCTTCTTCGTTTTCTTCTTCTTCTTCTTCTTCTTATTCGTTTTCTTCTTCTTCGTTTTCTTCTTCTTTGTAATAAAGTACTCATATCATCTGGTTATGCGCCATTGAGGCCATTGACTCAGATTTCAGCCTGCTTTTCTTTTTGGATTTGCTTCCATAGCCTGAGTCCAACCAAGAACAAACTACAAGGCAGTAGCTGTTTGATTTACTTACTCGACCACGCCGACCCCTTGGAAATCCCTCTGATACTACTATTAAATATGAAGAATAAAATATAACATTTACTAAATGTAGAATGTTAAGGATAGTAATACGGTTAAAAAAGACATTAAGCAGAACGAGTTAGATTCGGCGTCTGAGCATAAGTTTTTAGCGCAATTTCCATACTGGAATTGCGATTATTAATTCGTCATTTCTGGATGTGTGTCCGCAGCTTTACCGCAGCTTTAAGTCGTATCTCCTCCTCAACGAAGCAATATCGAGGACTAGTTCCAAAAGCCAATATGTTAAGCAAGTTCCGAGGATGATTGTGGGCCAAAAAATATCCCGGAATTCCTTCCTGGATTTCCCGGAAAAGCCAAAAAAACTCGAAAAAATGCAGTTTTTGGCCCGGAAAAGCCAAAAAACCTCAAAAAAATGCATTTACCAATCCATTTCTGCCAAAATTTGGAACAATATTGCCGAAGAAAGTTTTCAAAAATATCCTTTCGTTCGGTCACAAAAAATTAATTAAGGAAATTGCGCTTAAATTGTCACTAGACTTTTTATTACCTTGTTTTATTTTTGGGAAAATATGTTTAAAACAACCCGTCATTCATTACAATCTGACCATTTGGCATGTGAAATCCTCGACTCCGCCTGAACTAATCAACCGTTGTGTCACGGTTTTTATGACCAGCAAAATCTAGACCCTGTGGTTCAATAGCGTGTGAAAATATTGATCTTTCATTTATTCATGTTCATTAGCGTTACGGTAAGAGAATAAAAAATTTAATTCAATAATTGTTTTTAAAAATATATAGCTCTAGCTTAAGGCAGGGGGGGGGGGGCTTAGTCGGTAGATTAACAGAGATTTGTAAAAAAAAATAATTGTGCGGAAAAGAAGTTTTTATTTTTAATAGTACTTAATTCCAATTTTGTGCTAACTTTGCAATTTTGATGTTAAAGTTAGCTGATGTGGTCTAACTGCGGACCTTAATTTAACGTGTTATATAATGAAAATGGCGTGGTGGAAGCGAAGAGCTAAGGATTGCTAACTTGAAAATCTAGTGTTCGGATCCCGGACGCGAGTCTGTTGGACGTCCCTGAGTCCACCCAGCTCTAATGGGTACCTGATTCACGTTAGGGAAAGTAAAAGTGGTTGGTCATAGTAATGACAACATTATCCGCTTATATGCTGAGTTCATTAAAACAGATTAACTCTACTTCATTTGCCCCAACGTGTCTTGAGCACGAGTGGAAAAAGATGATGATGATATAATAAACTATATTGTGCGAAGTTTTAAGTTATTTAATTCATTTCGCTTTTAAATTCCATCATTGAAATTAACAGCCTTAAAAACAGTTTATTTTTCGTGAAAATACAATCAATATTTGATCGATTTTAAAACTCTAGACTCAGAAGTCAAATTGTGAATTTTAATAAATCGGGTAAAATACAATCAATATTTGATCGATTTTAAAACTCTAGAATCAGAAGTCCAATTGTGAATTTTTATAATTCAGAGAGTGATGGATGTTCTGTGTTTATAGCACACCTGGAGAAGATATTCAACACACCTGGACTAAAGATGACACACCTAAATATAAGGTCAACGCGAATGGGTATTTAGCAAACACGCTTGGGTGTATAGTCAACACACCCGATCACTAGGCCATTTCGACAACACACATACACATAATTGACACACCTACACACTTAGATAACATGCCTGAGCATACAGACACTCCATCATAAAATATATTTAATCATTGGGAAACACACACAAAACTTAGTAATTGCTCGTGTTCAGTGTAACTTTTAGACAACACACCTAACCATTATTACATTTAGACTCACACATAGTCATTATAACATTCAGATAACAGGTCTACAACAAATTCTCGAAAGACACTTGCCCGAAGGCCGTTTGCCCATTCGGGCAAGTGTCCATTCGGGCATTTGTCGCATTCGGGCAAGTGACTATTCGGGCATTTGTCGCATTCGGGCAAGTGTCTATTCGGGCATTTCTCGCATTCGGGCAATTGTCCATGGGAAATCGGCCTTCGGGCAAACGTCATTCGGGCAAGTGTCTTTCGGAAAAACGCCCGGCTTCCCAAATAACAAATAAAATATTAAGACAAAATTTACATACGTTATTAACTTCTAATTAAGTGTTGGCATATCATCTGCTTAAAATTTATTCCAAGTATAAAGATAACCATTGCCCTTTTTCTCTTGATCAAACCACTGAAAAGGGTTATCGATCTAATCGATTTTAAAACATACACGTCGCATCGCTTCTAAATGCACCCGACGATCACTTTTTTGATACTCTCCTCCAATGCTTCCTTGCATCAATACCAAATCGAAAAACCATGTTCTCTCAATAAAAATAACCACTCAGGTTTAACATAAAAAACGCAACGCCTATTGTTGTAGAAAACAGAGATTTTATGAATAATCAAAGTTTCGTAACAACATGACATGAGTATTTTGAATTAATTGAAACAATCTTTATTTTAACTACGTTGATTTGCCGTATTTTTTGGATGGATTATTTTGTGAATCAACAAATGAAATAGGCTTTTCTAGAAACATGGTCATGAAATTCGATCTTCTATTGAACTTCTATTCAACTTTAAAACTAAAACAGCGATATCCTTGCTTGAGGGCGCAGGTTTGAATTCTTGAAGCATTTAAAGTTGCTCCTTTTTCTTCTTTGTGGCCTTACTCGTTTATTCCAGTCATCTCTTCGGGGGAAGGGGGGGGGGAGCGGGTGGGGGGGGGATACAGCCCTCCCCCCCCCCCCCCCCCTCCCCCACCCCGAAAGAAATGGAATTTATATAGAAAACATATACAAGTGCGATGGCTCAGAGTAGCAAAACTAGTAGCGTCTTTAATAGCACTCGTATGAGTACTCACGTTCCTCAATTTTTCTTAATTGTTGTGATGAAATTAAGTATTACATGTCAACATTTTATGCGGTTTTTAAGCAATTGACTCCAATTTCAGCCTGATTTTCTTTTTGGATTTCTTTCTATAGCCTTTGTCCAACCAAAAACAAACTACAAGGCAGCAGTTGTTTTGGAGTTGTCTTTCCTAGATGGATTTTGGTCCCCAGCAATCGTCTCATCTGCCTGAGGGTTTGAACTCGGGAGTTTTCAGATTAGCAGCTATAAGATTTACCAACCCGACCACACCTACTCCAGCATCCAAGTAAATATTGCCAGAAAAAAATATTTTCCGGATTTATATACTGAGTGAAAACTTTGCATTAAAGGATTTTAAAACATGAAAGAGCAGTTGTTGTTAGCCGGCGCGAAAAAATACGACGCTGGTTAAAGTAGGACTAGGTGGATAAATAGAAAACATCATGCAACGAGGCCATACATCCTTCCCACAATGCGTCAGTGGCGTGACCTACAGTAGTAGTCGGTGATACGATGTGTGACGCAAGCGACGTAAGCCATTTCCATCGATTTCACGCAGCCTAATGGGTCCTTCTGAAAGTTTGATGGGACTTACATTTGAGTAGGCATGCAAATGAATTCGTCACTTAGCAACTAATCAAGCGCTACCTTTTTTTAAGTCAGCAGAATGATTACATGTATATGTATATATATATATATATATATATATATATATATATATATATATATATATATATATATATTATAGGTATATATATATATATATATATATATATATATATATATATATATATATATATATATATATATATATATATAATAGATATGTAGTAGCGTGTGGTTAAATGTTTCAATGAATGTTTAGTGTGATAACCATTGTTAAGGTTGATACCAGGATCTCTAACGTCAGTGGTCTCTCTAAATGTAATGCCCTCTGCTCAGGCATCAACCTACACTTAGGCGCGGGTCTAGCGGCATATGACATGGTTGTCATTAATGCTGGATTGTTTCATTCCGATGCGCGATGCCAGGGTTATGTCTAGTGCTGGCGTCGGTTCTACCCGCATGAAAGAATAGTAAGTAAAATTTAAAAGGAAAGTGCTCTTTTGAACCTAGATGTCCATGGAACAGATGCAGTAGAGTCCATCTGATTCAGTGACCTTTACACTCCTTAACTAAGTCAGGTACCAATCAGAGCTGGATGGACTCAGTGACAAAAAGCCCAGGATTCGAACTGAAGAATATAGGGTTAATAATTTACGCTCTACAGTCCGACCACACCGTCCCATATGAGAGAATGAGAGTTGGGTAAAGCTGTTAGCTACATGTTAGGTCTGTCACATTCCAACTATCAATTAAATGTTAGGTCCGTCTCATTCTATCAGTCAGTTAAATGTTAGGTCCGTCTCAATCTATCAGTCAGTTAAATGTTAGGTCCGTCTCAATCTATCAGTCAGTTAAATGTTAGGTCCGTCTTATCCTATCAGTCACTTAAACGATAGGCCAACTTCTAACCTTATACTAATGGATGTGATAGCTCATTAAGTATTTTTGTACTGACCAGTCAAGTGAACCGTGTCAATTATCGTGACATCCAATCACACATTAGGACAATTATGCAGATGTGGATTGGATAAAATACACTGGATGGGATGCTAATTGGGTTCAAGAATGTTTTTCAACATCTTTATCTAAGCAAAAATAAACGAAACAATTTTTTTTTAAACTTCTTAAATCTGAAATTTAAAAAACGTGAAATAAGAGGCTGGCTTGGGAGAAGGGGCAGTGGGGGGTTGAAATAAAATTATCCCTGGTCGTGTGAAATTTAGCTTGACCCTCAGGAACGCTGCCAGATTAAATTAAATGAAACACTATTGGCCCGCGCCTGACAAATGGAGTCTTGTGAGAATCAGAAGGACGCGCGCTAATTGGGCTCTTAACGCACGCGCATTATGAGATATGCTCTCACAAGTTTCCTCCCGCGTCGTGTTCAATCAAACTTAATGCAGCTAGGGGGGAAGGCATGGAGAGGGGGACCGGAAGTTGTTCTGCTCCAGTGCACAGCTAATTTATTTTTTCGATGCTTTTTAAAGTTTGTAATGATTTGAAATTGGATTACGTCAAATCATGATTTCAAAGGATTTGGAGTTAGTGACTGGGGTTACTCGAGATTTTAGAAGCAACCTGAGTAGTCCAGTGCAATAATGTAATACATAGAAACGGTGTTATTTCAAGAAAACTAGAAGTTAAGTCCAGTGTTTCTTCCAGACTTCTTTCTCCGGGAGAAGAAGGGGGGGGGATGGACAATGTTAAAAGTATATATTTTCTATATAAATTTCATTTCGTTCGTGGGGGGGGGGGGGGGGAGTGGCGGTAGACTTTTTTTCGGGGGGTGCTCTACCCCCCCCCCCCCCCCCACACACCCCCCCCACACCCCCCCCCCCCCAAATAGATGCCTGAAAGAAACTCTGGTGAAGTCTGGAAATATTCGCTGTTTCGTTTAAAAGCCACTAAGCGTAAAACGTGTAAACATTTAAAACAGAAAATAATAGCAACACAAATGGGCAAAAAGGTTTAATAAGTAAAAGAAACATAGATAAACATAAATGATGATGGGCAGAGGAAGTAGAGTTTATCTATTTATTCGGCACAGCAGTTTCTCAAAGCATCATAATTATACAGTGAACAGTTTTACTTGTTCAAACGTTCTGTGTATATTAATTATATTATATGTATATATATATATATATTATATTATGTATATATATATATATATAATGTATAATTATTTAAATTTTTTGGCTAAATATATTAGCACTCCGGTTCCTTAGGGTGTCTGGAATCAAATCTGATGCAATCAGCTGGAGGAGCAAGTCGATCGTGCTCAACAAACATTTTTTTTCCACTGCCACAAAGCTAAGGGGTGGGAGACACAGGGGTTGGCCGCTCATTTTCTGAACCAAATACAATTAACAATGGCCCTCCCAATGTCTCGCACACACAACAATGCTTTTTATTTATTTATTTTTTATTTCGCGTTTTACCCTCGGGCGAAATGTTAGCGCGCTGTACGGTTGTTTGGAGAATTTCACGCAATAGCTGGTGATGTTGTGTGGGGTGGGGGTAGTGCGGGTGGGGGGGGGGGGGGTATTTCATGTTAATACATAGATGGTCTGAACTGAGTTCTATCTGATATGTTGAAAAAAAATTAGAAAAATATTCTGTTAGAGGCTTGTTTTTAAAATACGGCTCATTAAGTTTAGGGTTGTTAGCTTTTGTTGTAAAATAAAAACGATGGGAGGTCATCATATATAACAATGTTGCGCTGGCGAATTTCATTTTTTGTTTGTCCTACTTTCTGTCTTTTACGATTATGTGAATGATTATAGATACCGGTGTCCGATAATGGAATCTTCTTTAAACAAAGGGGTGTTGGGTTGTTAGTAGTATTGTAATCTCGACTAATTTTATAGTTAAAAATTAGGGTTAAGCGTATGGTAGGACCAGGGTTGGGGTTATCCTAATGTGATTTTGTTTCTACTATGTGATTGTCCTAGTATGTAGCTTCTACTACTAAGTGTATTGTCTACAACGTGTCTTGTCCCATTATGTGTTTGTGCTAATGTGTGTTTCTCCTATTAAGTATTTTGTCATCGTATGTGTTTGTCGCTTTGTCTTGTGTCCTAGCGATAGAGAGCTGGACTGCTAACCTTAAGTCTCGAGTTCGAATCCGAGCCCAAGTCAGTAGAATGTACATCCAACTCTGATGGGTACCTAACTCCTGTTAGGGAAATTAAAGGTGGCTGGGCATAGTGATGACTACACTATCCCTGCATATGCCGAGGTCACAGAAATAAGTGTCAGAAACCGTGAGGTTTGAAAGGGAACTTCACTGACTTACTTATGTGTCTTCTACTACAATGTGTTTTTGTCCTCCTACTTAAAGTTTATTTAAAACTATTGTATTAACTCTACTTATTTTTTCCTGCTTTGTGTCTGTCCCATTACTTCCTTTGTCCTACTGTGTAATTGGCCATACTATAGGTCTTGTCCTACAATCCGTTTTGTCCTATTACGAATGTAATACAATCGTTTATGCTATCGTACTATGTATTTTTTCCTACTATTATTTTCTCACACTTATTTTAATTTAATTTTTAATAGTCCAGTTCCAACATTACTTTTGTAACCTACAATTTAATGTTTTCATCGCACACACCGACTTACTTCCTCTAGTCCCCATTACCTAATTCTTTCTCCTCCCATATTTCCCTCCCTGCTGATGTTCTACCAGTACATAATAAGCTCCATCCTTCCCTCTGTATATTAATCTTCATTGTACTGTTCTCATTAGACTAACAGGAGAATCGTATTAATCTGACCACATCAAACACGATCAATCAATATTCCCCTCATCGGACCAAACCAACCGTGACGTCCAGTGTTATGTGTGAAAACAATGATTAGGTGTTAAGTACAGTCCGGATCATGATAGCCCCATTGGCCCAGAACGACAATCTCTACATGATGTAATTATCGCTAGGGTCACAGCTCAACCGTGACCAATACGACAAGGTCGAGGCTGGTTTCATTTCCGGTTCCGTTCTAATTAACGATAAGTGATACCTTCGTGTAGTCTACGGTCTAGTGTGACCTAGTTCGATTAGTGAGGCATTCTTGGAGTCTACGGTCTGACACAGTTCGATAAACGAGGCTTTCGTGTAGTCTCAAATCCGGTGTAAGACATTTCAATAAGAGAGCCATTCTTTAGTTTATGTTCTAAGACCCAGCTCTGTAAGCGAGAATTTCGTATAGATTACAGTCTAATGTGGGACCTAGTTCGATAATTGAGACTTCAGTCTATTCGACAACATTCGACTTAGATCGGTAAGTGAGGTATTGGTCTGGTATATTGTAAGACCCAGTTCAATAGTCGAGACATGTGTCTAATCTACAGCCTAACGGGAGACCTAGTTCGGTAAGTGAGGTCTTGGCGTAGTCTATTGTGAGACTCAGTTCGACAATCGAGATTTGTGTCTAGCCTATGTTCAATATTGAGATCAAGTTCTATAATCGAGATTTTCGTCTAATCTACAGCCTATCGTGAGACCCAGTTCCATTACAGTTAATTCGGATGTTGCTGGAGTATCGCCTCATTAAATACCCCACAACAATGCAAATCGCCTCCTTTTGTTTTATTATTCTTAATCCTATTGTGTCCATTCTGAATTCTATTTTCTAAACTTTTTTTTAATTCTCGTAGCCATCGAAGTTAATGGATAGTTTAAAAAATTATGTTCAGGGGCCGCTAACAGCATAAGTGTGAATTTACATAAGAGTAAATTAACCGAAAGAGGAGTTTGAAATAATTTATTCACACGAAATCGTAATGAAATTTTTTTTTTACTGTTTACCTAGTTATGTTGGTCTTGCCTGGAAAATACTAGCTGGTTAAGTCATTTATTCGTCATACATTGGACTTAATTCAACCTTTAATTCAGATTTTTAAGTAAACCATTTTTTTTAGAATTTAAACTTTAAAATTGTGTAACATAATCTAAAGCACAAACTCTGATTGTTTACAAGTTAAATCGATAATTTATTGATTTACATAGAACCATATAAAATAGAGTTAAAATAAAAGATTTAATAAAATAAAATAAAACAACATCCTGCCTACATAATTAGAATAATGAATATGAACAAAGTACCTTCTTGTTTAGTTGTTCAATAGGTGTCTTGAAGACCATAAAGAAATTGTAACTAGTCAATGCTCAGTAAAAGATTATTTTCCAATTTTTTTTATGCAATTAGGAAATTCTAAAGATTGTTTTGATTTGTTTCGTTTTATTTCGCAAATATATCATAAATTATGATTACAACTTCTTTCTTCTTCTTCGTTCTTAATTGTAAATGTTGGAAGAAATTTCCTCCAACACAATTAATTATTACATGTCAATTTTCGATTCGCTATTGGCTCATATTCAGTCTACTTTTCTTTCTAGATTTGCCTCCATGGCCTTCGTTCACTCAAGAAAAAACTACAAGGCAGCAGTTGTTTGATTTTGGAGTTGTCTCTCCTGGAGGGTCGCTGTCCCCACCTTTTGCATCTCACCTACCCGGGGGTTCGAACTCGGGACTTTTCTGTTTAGCAACCATGAGCTTCACCGACCTGACCAGCCGAACCCTAAGTTAAGTTATGTAACATCTAATTATATTAGTAATATTAGGTGGGGAGGGGCTCGAAATAGCACCATAGATGCTGACATTGCCCAAAATCGAAATACTCGAGAATAAAGAAAGGCAAACAAAGAGAAAAAAAAGCCACATTGTAAAAGAAAAATATGTTAGCTTTCTCGTGCACTGGACGTCCGCTTAAGGAGGAAAAAAAAAGAAATACCGAAGAATTTATTAAGAAAAGATTTCTTTATTTTTTTTATCCTAAAGTAACATTTTTTCTCCATCATCTGCAGCCAAAAATAAGAAAACATAGGGGAGGGAAGTATAAGAAAAAAAATCCTTTGTTGGATCAATGCCGGCTGCAGTTACCGTTCTTTCCGGCCATCTCATTTCTCCCGGGCAGGAATAAAAGACACCTAATAGGAGCCAGACGGGGGAGAAAGGTAAGAAATAGATGGCGCTGTTCTACGCGGGGAGACGATAGTACAGGTAGCTGATCTATTTATAGCACGCACCGGAACTGGTAAATTCGTCCATCATGGCGGTTTACAGTAAAGTAGAGCACAATGTTTTGGTGGGATTCCGCCTACTATACTATGTAGAATTTTCTGGTAAATTCCTCCATCATGGCGGTTTACAGTAGAGCACAATGTTTGGTGTGGGATTCCGCTTACTATACGATGTAGAATTTTCTTGAAGCTTTTCTTATTAAATATTTACACGTACGCATATTGATGTTATCAATATTGATATTTGGCCTATGAAAAACAATAACGGACTGCACGATGCCTGGGGGGGGGGGGGGGGGGGATGGGGTGGAGGCGAGGTAGTTAGAGAGGGACGAAATACGATTGTGAATATCAAGATATAGACTGGGGCTGCCCGTTCCAGAGGAAGTAGAAAGATGGTAAGGGATTATGAAATATTTAACTGTCAACGAACCCCCTCAGAGATTATTAGATGATTGATTTATTGATATTGATTTTAGCCCCAATTGTTTTTCTACATACAAAACAATGATCGTATATATATATATATATATATATATATATATATATATATATATATATATATATATATATATATATATATATATATATATATATATATATGTATATATATATATTATTTTTGTTGGCATTTGTTTTGCTTTTTTTTTTGTTGAAGGTTTAATGTGTATATTGATGTGAATGTGTGACTGTAAGTTTAATATGTATATTGGGTGCCAAGTTGTTGAAAGATGAAATGTGTAGATTTGTATTATGTTGTCTATGTTTATTAGGTTGTGCCTGTTCATAGTTGGCCCGTATCACTGATGAGGTTCACATTACTGGATATTATTTGCTTTCTTAAGAAAGTAACATATTTCAAATATATTAATTTTTTTACCAACGAGTGCATTCTATCTCATTCCATTCCTTCACCCCCACCCCTAGTAAAATAACGCATCAATCTCTTTATCCAAATGCCCCATCCACACTCCCAGACACTCCCTTTATGTTTGAGCGCATCAAAATCCCAGCCACTATTTTAAACCCTCACAAATCGTTTTTCAAAGAGCACCGGTCTGACGCTAAATAAAAACGGACGTGATTTGGACAACGAGCTTTTGTCATCGTTTTTCACTGTCTGGGGCTAAACAAAATACATTGACGTAAAAAAAAAATATTAGTATTTAAAAACTGCTCACATTATTTACTGGGTATTTGATGTCATTAATTGTTGCTTTGTTGGATTAATTTATCAGGTAATTTAAAATTAAAACGCTAGAAAGAGAGGACGGATAAGAAAAGCTGTACGTATATATATAAGACGAAATGGAGTGCTCCATGTTCGAAGAGTTATCGCTTTTTAACAGCCATTTAAAAAAAACATTTCGTGTTATAAATGCATGACTGAGGTTAACATTGAAAATATTACTTGCGTGCCTTTACTATGATAATTACTGGAGCTTATGGAGCTTACAAAACATAACAATGACATAAATAAAGTGTTACATTTTCGAAATCTTGATCGGCCTAACTCGAAAAGTGTTGCTTTGTCGAGTAAAGCGTTTTGATAAATATGACAAGTGTTCACAACCCGTGGTAAAACTGTGTTGGTAAAGTGTAACTCCTGTGCAATTACATAGTTTTAAACGTAGAGCTTTTTAAAGTTCGCTGAGTGCAAGAACAGGTGAGGTATAATTGTATTGGTGGGAGCCGGACGTTTTCCCGAAAGACACTTTCGGGCATTTGTCGCATTTGGGCAAGTGTCCATTCGGGCATTTGTCGCATTCGGGCAAGTGTCCATTCGGGCATTTGTCGCATTCGGGCAAGTGTCCATTCGGGCATTTGTCGCATTCGGGCAAGTGTCCATTCGGGCATTTGTCGCATTCGGGCAAGTGTCCATTCGGGCATTTGTCGCATTCGGGCAAGTGTCCATTCGGGAATTCGGCCTTCGGGCAAACGGGATTCGGGCAAGTGTCTTTCGGGAATTTGTCGTAGACCCGTATTGGTCATGTTTGAGAAGGGGACACTAAATAGATAAGTCAACTAGAGGTAATCACACAAACATTCATGCACACACACACACATATATATACGTGCACACACACACACACATACACACACGTAAACGTACACGCACACATATACACGCACACTCAAATACACACACATAAACGCACACATGGAATGTATACACTCACACACACATATACACGTACACCCACCCACTCACACACACGACAACAGGAAACAGGTTTGGGTGCTTTACATCCCGGCGCTAACGTTTTCTCTACGAGGGCAGGTGGTTTGTCTGATAGCTCATTACATAACAGGTGTCGTTTGACAAAAGTCGTAGCCTCGAGAGCAATTTCGTTAAACAGGCAAACTAGTTGACACTATTAAACTTCCGGGTCATTGTCAGAGACATACTCGAGGTAGTTCCTTAATTATACTACATTGTCAGAGACATACACTCTATGTAGTTCTTTAATCATACATACATTATTTATATAGTTGTTGTTTAAAATGTAATTTTTTTTTTAAGTTTTCTTACTTGTGGGTGCATTTGTGTTAATGAGTTCTCTCGATCAGGAAAACCATTCATTGCTCTTGCAAAGCTTAAACACTTAAAACTTAAAAAAAAACGTTTTAATTATGAAGTATTTGTATTGATTTTTAAGAGTTGTTTATTGTAATGTGAGTTAATAAAACAAAAACAAATATGATGCCTCTTAATCGGTAACCTAGGATTATATTATATGCAATGACTAGTCTTAGTGGTGGTATAACTCTCGTTGTCAAAAATGCTATTTCAGTAACGATGCTTGATTCGACCTGTCTAAAAGCGAACCTAACCTTTGACCCACTTTCACTCTCTACACTTAATGTACTCACCCTTGGCAGACGACAGCACGAACAGAATGACCCAGTACAGTCCCAGTCCACTTCCTCTTTTTTCCATTATGTTTCTCACACTCACATCTTGCTATTGCGCTTTTCTCGCTTTTCCCGCAAAGTAAAGAATATAGAGTGTATTATCTATGAGCTATACAAAATTTGGAACAGTTTTTTTAAGCGTTCAAGTCTTTTATACCAAAATCTTATCCAACTCCTCCATTGAAAAATATCACAGCATGCATTATCCGTTAATCCGCTTTAAGTGTGTGAAGTGAAATGAAAATGTAAACTAATTCAGTAGATTCGATTTAGTATTTCTCCGTAAGCGTTGATTTAATAGAACTCTTTGAAGTGAAATTATAATTATGGAGATCTTTGTTCTGAAGAAAATGATGGTTACTCTACCGATAGATCTATAGTGGCCGTATCAAAACAGTTGCTAATGTACCAATACATCTATAGTGGCTTGCTGTCTATCCCATTCGTAGTTTTCTGAATTTCCTCAGCAACTTGATAGAAGAAAGTGTTGATGAAATCGACGAGGTTAAATCTTGACAAACGTCCAGTAAACAAAAGCCCATATGTGGATCATTCACATTTCACATCCATCTCAGCTATTCTATTTCGCATTGTCCGCAAAATGATGTGTTCCCCAATATATATAACTAAGATTCAGGGCTTGAAAGATCGGTAACTGTGTCTGTCTAGATTGCCTCTGTCTTCTCATCAAGGTAACGTTCCACTATTTACAACCTGTAACGACAAAAAGACAAGAGTTAACTATCACATAAAATAGTATTGTGTATTTAAAGTACGTTGTATTGACGTCGTGGATAGCTAGTGAAGTGTACGGATTACATGTGCATACACATGTACAAGTAGGTATAGATTGTGTACACTTAAAGTCACGTCTTTAGATAGTACTTTTTGCTGTTGTACGCCGATGTACACACAAATGTACACAATGTAAGTCTAATTAAAACATAGTCAAAACGAGGGCTTTTGCAATAATATTTTGCTAACCGTATAACTCTACTTCATCTACCCTGTTTAGGAACTGGTGAATCAATTATTATTTTAAAAATATTATTAAATTTAAATAATTATTCACCACAAAAACACTTAAGTTTAAGCTTGTAAAAATAATAAACTCAAAACAAGACACATGTCAAGTTCATTTACAAACTATCTGATAGAGTACTCTCCCATGTGTAATATAACACATCTATAAACTATAATCAAAATACAAGTTATCGTTCCTGTCGTACAAGCCTAAAAAAAAACGACCAATAAAAAACAGTGTCTGTAATCTAAGTCCCAATCAGACCCGTGTTGTCGAATATGAAACCAATCTCTAATTCACTTTCTCTAAGTTCATAGCAAAAAAAAAATTGTATTTTTTTTCAAAGTTCAGCCTCAGGACAAGATTAGACAGACCTCTGTTGATTACATTTAGTCCGCTACCCAGCCTGCTTTTGTCAACGGTTTCTATAGTATAGATCATCCGCATCGTTTTTTTTTTCTAGTTAGTTTCATTTGGGATATCGATTTTTTGTTTCTGGACCAGTGGATCTCAAAGTCCGTGAACAAATGGGATTAGGGGTACAGCGAGAGGCATTGATTTATTTACATTGTGGTTTAGTGCTCGGTGGGGGGTAACGTGGAATGTTGAAGTTTAGAATTTGGGTTAGCGAGGGTGAGGTAGTTACACAACGGAACGTGGTTATCGGCCGTGTTGATTAACACATTTGGCAGACACACATAAACACACACACACACACACACATATATATATATGTATATATATACATATATATATATATATATATATATATATATATATATATATATATATATATATATATATATATATATATATATATATATATATATATATACACATATACATATATATATATATATATAACACTCTCTCTTGATATATATATATATATATATATATATATATATATATATATATATATATATCACTCTTTCTTTATATATATATATATATATATATATATATATATATATATATATATATATATATATATATATATATATATGTATATATATATGTATATATATATATATATATATATATATATATATATATAGAGAGAGAGAGAGAGAGAGAGAGAGAGAGAGAGAGAGAGAGATATGTATAAACTTATTGCTGTAGCCCGTGAAAGAAAAACTGCAACGTACTAACTGTTGTAAATGTTTCCCATTGTCACTTCCACTAAGTGCAAATCGAATACATTTTACTGTAAATAACTCTTAATAACACGGGCACTATTTTAATCATAATGTCTGTTGGTTCCTGTTTTCAAATATTTTCCTTAGAATATTCACACTTAAATTGCTCTGCTGTTTAGTTTTTCGATCTTCACAAGAACTTACTTTTAACCTTCTGTTTGGCAGCGTTAGGTAAGCACACACACACACACACACACTGACACACACACGCATACAATTATGAGCATATCGCTGTCTTCTCCCTGTAAACAGACACCAAAATAAAAAACCTTGATCCGATTAACATTTTCCCACAGCTGAAGAAAACGAAATAAATATTATTTCTACACCAGCACACAACATTAAAATAACAAAATTACCGGAATCTTTATTATTTTTAAAACATCCAACAGCGAAATATTATTTTTTTTTTAAATCCACAACATCGCAGAGTGAGGTCTACATTTTTTCTCTCCCCTCGTCCCTTCACTGCAATGTCTTGTGTTGTATTCGCAATTTCCTGAAGAATTTCAGCCTCTCGTTTTTTTCTTCATCTAATTGATCCTCTATTGCGCACCCATACCGATCCCCGCTATTGCTACCCGGGGGCACGGGACTGTTTTTGACTTTCTGGTGTGACCCATGGAATGGATTTTTTTTCCCTTTTTTTATCCTTTTTTTTTGTTTTTTTTTTTTTCGCTTTTTTTTTAATTTTCTCTGGTCAATTTTTTTTACCCTGGCAAGATTGTTGATGAAATGGATCTATATTTAGGGGCTGGGTTTTTTTTGTACACTACATTGTCTTTGTACCAAGTGCATTAAACTAATGTTTCTGGTCTGTTGGAAAATGACCACCGTATTGCCTTATTGACACCATGACATTTACCACCTTTAAAGATAACTTTCCCGCACAAAACACCTTGGCAAAATATTACTAGACGTCTAAGTGATACCACTAAAAATATCACCATTATTGCAACTATTTTCATTTAAAAAATAAACATTGGTAAAATTACCATCTCTTTTACTAATTCACCACCATAGCTATCACTTCACAAAACAACTTTTTTTTTTTAATTTCCATCATATTTTATAATAAGATGTATATCATCTGCCCTCATAGATACCACTTCCTTAAAGCCACCATTGACATAGGTACCTTTAACATTTCTTATAACACCACAATCAATTTTACTATTAGAATAAATATTACCATCCATACTACCAGCATTACAGACTTTTAACCACAAACTGAAAAAAAAACACTACCACTTACAGCTTTACCATACACATCAAGAACAGTGGTACCACAACCAGCACTTCAATAATTAAAATCAGCTCTACCATTAAATTCATTACCACACGTATGGCTAGTGTACCTCTTTGACCATTTATAATTTATAATAAATTTATAATACCGAATGGTAGATTCAACTTTTGTTTATTTGTAGCTTATTGTCAAATATGTCATTTGATACTGTAATGTCACATAAAACGTGACATTAAAGTCGTATTCTTCTGTTATCCAACTCAACAAATATCGCATTATAATTTAATAAATATATATTCTTTAATTTTCTTTTCTAAGTCAACATAAATAACATTACAAAAACTATTTTATTTACAAGCAACAAGACACGAAGGTAGAACAAATGTTTTTCGAGTCATTAAAAACCATCTCATTGTCACATTACGTTTTAAACTTTTGTTGTAATTCAATACCTTTGTGTCAGATTTGAATATAGTTTTGGTTCATCTGTTCATTTTGTTTTGTTTTATTCTCTGTCCTAGTGTTAGTGTTCTTACAAAGGAAAATTGCAAAATATTACAATAAAATATACCATAGTGTCGATTAGCTAGTGGGTGGTGACAAACTTCGGGTTGACCTACTAGGGTTGGAGTAGACAATCCATCCACATACACATCTAACGTACATTTTTTTTTTTAAAATACTTTAACAGCATATATTAATTTATTTTATTTTTTAAATTGAATATTTAAACTGTTTTGACAATTTTTTTTTGCATTCAAAATAATATTAAAATCCGAAAAGTTCGTAAGGATGGCATACATGAGACTTGTAAAAATCTATAAAAATTTAATATAATAAAAGTATACAATGTCTACTTGGTGACATAAGTTTAATAATAAAACCGTTATCGAAATTTACATTTTTAAAAAATATTAATAATATTTAATATAAATGTAATAGCCATAAAAGTACACACTAATATAAGATCTGTAAAGATGTACTATAGGAGTTGTCTATGCTGGAAGCTAATAATTGTCAAGGACGGAACAAAACTCATTATTAGCTGTCCACGACATTACGTGTTCATTAGCGGGTTAAAGAATAATCACGTCATTCGCACAGTTTAAAAAAAATATTTTTTCTTTTAATTATTTAATTCAGAATTTTATTTTTAAAAATATGTTTAGAAAAATATAAATATGTTATATACCTAAAGATTTACACAGAAGCGTAGCGACCCTTCCCGGCGCCCGGGGACATACTTCCAATTTGGCGCCCCCTCGATAGCAAATTTTTGATTTGCACCCCCCCCCCCCCTCGAACTTTTCATTTCCACCCCACCCCCTCAAACTTTCGATTTGCACCCCCCATCTCGAACTTTTCATTTGCACCCCCCGCCCTCAAACTTTCAATTTGGCGCCCCTCCCCCTAATGTCGGCGCCCGGGGACATATGCCCCCCCCCCGCCCCCCCCCCCCCCTCGCTACGCTACTGGATTTACACAAACGAATAGTTTTCCTTAGGTTGAATAAAATAATAACTTAACGCTCTTCCCCCCCCCCCCCCCGTGATAATTTTAATTTCTTGTCTCGCTATATCTATACACAAAGAGACGTCTAAAATAACAGCATAAGACGAGTGAATAAAATAGCCCTCGTGTAATTTCATACTACTGGCGAAAGGCTAGGCTAGATGAAAACATTATCAACTCTTGTTAACAGAAGAAAACATTTTGAATGAAATGATGAAAAATATAATCAAGTGAAAAGGGTTGATCTATTTTGGTAGAGCTACAGATATAGACTGGTCTAAGGGAACACAAGTTTTGGTATAATTGTGTACTGATGCAGACTAATACGTGTACAAATGTGTACTGATCCACACAAGCAGAGGTTTAAATGAACATGTGCTGATCTGGCGAAATACCGGTACAAATAGTGTACGGATCTATACGACCTCGGGTAAAAATGTGTACACATCTAGACAAATGCCGGTACAAATGTCTACTCACTTAGACAAATGTGGGTACAAATGTGTACTGATCTAGACAAATGTGGGTACAAATGTGTACTGATCTAGACAAATGTGGGTACACATGTGTACAGATCTAGACAAATGTTGGTACACATGTATACAGATCTAGACAAATGTCTACTAGTCAAGAAAAAACATAAGTACACATGAATGTGTACTGATCTAGACAAACCCCAGTACATCTAGAAACTTGAGCTGTTCTAAAGAATTCGATATTTTAGACGTGTATGCAGGATCGACAAAAAAACCTCGATTTCCTCGATATATTATATTCTCTGGTTCTCGCATTTCAGTTCCTTTAATCAAATATCAATATAAAAAAAAAACACCTTTATCCCCATTTCACACCAACCCTGAACCTTTCTAACATCCACCCTTAACATATTTCACACCAACCATCAAACGATTTCAAACCAACCTCAACCTATATCACACCAACCCCTAACCTATTTCACACCAACCCCTAACCTATTTCACACCAACCCCCCCAACCTATTTCACACCAACCCCCAACCTTTTAACACCAACCCCCAACCTATTTCACACCAACCCCCAACTTATTTCACACCAATCCCCAACCTATTTCACACCAACCCCCAACCTATTTCACACCAACCCCCAACCTATTTCACACCAACCCCCAACCAATGTCACACCAACCCCCAACCTATTTCACACCAACCCTCAACCAATTTCACACCAACCCCCAACCTATTTCACACCAACTCCCAACCTATTTCACACCAACCCCTGCACTCATCTCACACCAACCCCAACCTATTTCACACCAACCCTGAACCTGCCTCACACTAACACCGTTCCAATCTCACACCAACCCTTGCACTCATTTCGCACCAACCCCCAACCTATTTCACACCAACCCCCAACCTATTTCACACCAACCCCCAACCTATTTCACACCAAACCTTACACTCATCTCACACCTCAACCTGCCTCACACTTCTCCTACATCCCCCAACTCTCGTAGAACCCCACACGCCAACGAGACCACCAGTAATGTCAAATTCCACGACGCAAGGAACCGTAAGTTGTTTAATGTCCCGTCAACTTTAAATATAGTTTAGTGTCATAAATGTTCTTATTACAGACTAGCTCGCCCTCTGACGTTATTACCTCCCCTACATTTTCAGCTTTATGAAATTGAACCCTGGGGAATATTCTGATACAGTTTTTTTTTAGAACTTCAAGTCCTCTGATAAAATAGATTTATCTCACTAACGTAGTCTTCTTATGAATGTATCTATTTAAGCTAGGTAATACATATTGCATATAGATAAGTTAATGGGTATGTATTTTTCGATCTCAAAATATTAAGTTTGAAATTCAACCCTAGGGAATATTTTGATATTTTTTTTAGAACTTCAAGTCCTCTGATAAAATAGATTTATATAACTAACGTGGTCTTCTTATGAATATACCTATTTAAGCTAGGTAATACATATTACATATAGCTATGTAAATGGGTATGTATTTTTCGATTATTGATTTTGAAACTGATATTTAGAGTAGTTGTGTTAATATCAACAAAGGGGACAAGTAGTAGAGCGTCAAAAAAAATCAATTAAAAATAGGATCGAGGTTTTTTAAAAAAGAATTTAAAAGAACTCACTCTATTCTACCCCGCTTTTATATGAGCCCTAATTAAGACTGCATCATCGTTTTGATACATGGGTATACTTCAATGGTTATTATTGACTAGAAGTTTATTGAATACACTTTTTTCTTACTGAAGATCTAACTTACGTCTAACTTACGTCAGTCCAACGTAGGTTTAACTACAGTTAAACGTCGCGTCACAAAGTGTTTAACCCTCAGCACCTTGAAATAACATCCCCCGCGAGCATTTTCCTGAGCTACCCCACCCCCACCCCCCAACCCTCCACCCCCACCCCCTCGTCCTTTCCTCAACCAGCGTCCAAGAAGAAAAAAAAAGTTGAAGCCCGGAGTGAAAGAACCGGGAATCGATGTCCCAACGCAAACAGACGGTTCCAATGGGGCGGATGGCACACTTGGTCGATATCTACAGCAGGCCCGGGTAATGTGGGGACGTGTGGGGGGTCAGTGTGGGGGGTCATTGTGAGGTGGACAGTGTGGAGACATTGTGGGGATGGTGGGAGGACAGTGTGGGGGTCATTGTGGGGGTCAGTTTGTTGATACTGTGAGGCGATGTGAGGACGGAGGGAGACATTGTGTGGATAGTGGGAGGGCAGTGTGGGGGTCATTGTGAGGGGACCGTGTGGCGATGGTGGTGGGGGCAGTGTGGGGGACATTGTAGGGGACAGTGTGAGGCGGTATGGGGACAGTTTGTACACATTGTGGCGATAGGAGGACAGTGAGGGGGTGAAAGTGGGGGTGAAAGTGGGGACAGTGTGGAGACACTGTGGCAATGGTGGGATGACAGTGTGGGGGTCATTTTGTGGGGGTTAGTGTATTTACACTGTAATACGATGTGAGGAAAGTGGGGTTCGTGTGAGGACAGTGTAGGGGTTAATGTGTAGTCAGTGTGATGGTCAGTGTGGGGGACTGCTTGGGCAGGCAGTGTGCGGGTCAGTGTGATGAGAATATGGTGTGAGTGGGATATTTGGTGTAAAATATAGAGACAGTTTCAGAACAAGGTGTTGAGGTTAGCGGATCGGTATGGAGACAGCGCGTGGATCAGAATGCTCAGAAGGCGTTCGACTTATTTTTATTACTTGGTAGTAGGTAGATAAAAACACCTATATATATATATATATATATATATATATATATATATATATATATATATATATATATATATATATATATATATATATATATATATATATATATACATATATATATATATATATATATACATATATATATATATATATGTGTATATATATATATATATATATATATATATATATATATATATATATATATATAGGTCTATAAAAAAGAAGTATTCGCGTATAAGAGTGGTTCTCCTTAAACTATTGGCACTAGTTGCCAGCTATTTGATCGCTGGTGATAAACCAGGTGAACGACAAACGGCACCGCTGATGTCTAAGATACCCCGCCAGCCCGCGTGAGAGCAGTTGACCAGAAGTGGACAAATCGATTCAGGAACCGAACAGGGGTCGGGGCACTGAATCAACAAACACTGTGGGGGGGGGGGGTCAAATAACCTGTGGGGTGAGACTGAGGGGTCTTGAGTTGTCGGTAAGATCCTGAACAGTTAATGTTTGGTGTTGATGGTGTACTGTGGTGTTTAGATGATACCGCTGATGGTGTATAGAAAATCAATGATGTTTAGGAATACGTATGATATTGGTGATGTTGAGCTGCGTATGATATCATTAATGTTTAGTTGTGTATTATATCGATGATATTTAGGTGCGTGAAAGATATCGATAATGTCTATGTGTGTATGATATGAATGATGTTTAGGGGTGTGTTTTATATCAATGATGTTTAAAAGCACGTAAGATTTTGGTGATGTTTAGCTGTGTATGACATTAATGACGTTTAGGAGTCTATTAAGTAGATGCTATTTAGGGGTGTGTATGATAGCGATAATGTTTAGGTGTGTATGATAGCGATAATGTTTAGGTGTGTATGATAGCGATAATGTTTAGGGATGTGTGTAATATCAATGATGTTTAGGATATATATGTATGATATCAATTATCTTTACAGGTAGGCCTATGTATGACATCAATTTTTGTGTAGGAGTATGCATGCTAACAATGATGTTCAAATGTGTATAACTTCATTGATGTTTGTTGTGGTGGGGCTATTAGCCACCCGTTAACAAAGAGAGGACCCACCAGAGATCATGTATTACGATGTAAATAATTTTATTACTGTACTATTTTAACAGAATTACTGTCATTCGTTTTCTTGCTGGCAACTCCGTACTGTATCAAATGCTAAAGTTGCTACATTTATGTATTTAAGCATTCTACGTCACTTTATAACTTTTGTTCTTTACCAACTTAAACAACGATAAGGCCTAAAAAATGGATCACAAATATTTCATGAATACACTCTATCACACTGTTTTAATAGTTACTTTGGATTTCAACTCGTTCCAATTTCAGCCCATCTGATTTCTCAGCAAACCACTTCCCTCCCCCTCCCCCTTCCCCCTCCCCCTTCCCCCTCCCCCTTCCCCTTCTACACACACCCATCGTCGCCAGCGCTGCATGTGTCCACCAACACATCCCCCACCCCCACCCCCCCCACCCCCACATCACTGATGAAATTCTCCATCACGAGCCACGAGAGGGGTGCAAGGCAGCCCCCCCCCCACCCCTCCCCTAACCACGCACCACTTCTTTAAATCGATGTTTCTTGAAGAGGCTGCAGGTCCCATAGAGGTACCAGAATGTCCCATCACTTCCAGAAATTTCTCTCAACGGGACGCGTTATTTTAAATCGTTCAATCAAAGTTGTGATGCAGCAGAGAAAAAGCGCACAGAATACGATGATCAGTTCAAATAATTTAAACACAATTAAACAGAATTAAATCATGAAAACATATTACAAATATTGGAAAAAACAAAAAATCTATGAACATACGTTTAATCTCTCTCTCTCTCTCTCTCTCTCTCTCTCTCTCTATATATATATATATATATATATATATATATATATATATATATATATATATATATATATATATATATATATATATATATATATATATATATATATATATTCAAACACTGTTTAGTAAGATTTTAAAACTGTTCAATGGAAAAAAGGAAATATATATATATATATATATATATATATATATATATATATATATATATATATATATATATATATATATATATATTACTGTGCCTTGGTGTAGTCATTGGAGTAATCCACCAACTGCCCACCACGCTAATCCGCACTGAACCAATTTATACTAATCTAAATCCAGAATTTGTAAAGTGTAATTGTCGTGCTGGTATTTGTTTCGTAAAGCAGCCATTAATCTAATGTTTGTTGAGTTATTCTGTTGTTATCAGAAGAGGAAATGCCAGATTTTTTTTGGTTCAACCCGCCTCGCACATGCCAAGAGGGCGTTTGACGTCTGCCTGTGCAAACAGGCCTGTCAAGATCGCTTTGATAAAACCTGGCCGCTCGATGGTAAAACAACAAACAAAGGAATCGAAACTAGGAATATAAGGCTGGACATAGCTTTCATTTGTGGTGGTCGTATACCCTTAAGATACAGGTTGAGACGATTTGATAACAGAATCTACAGGGTCTCTGGGATGTGTCCAGTCTATGAAGTCACAGGTCAAGACCGTGATTTTATGGGATGTGTTCATTTTATGACATAACAGGTCAAAATGTGTTTTTAGCTACGTCCAGTGTAAAACGCCACAATAAATTCAGCGTTATGAACGTGTTTATTTTTATTACGTCACAGGTCAAGTCAGTGCTTTTAGTATGTCCAGCATATGACGTCACAGAGAGCAGTTTGTTGTAGAGAAGGAGCTATGAGTGCCAAAGATCGATGTCGCACATTGAACACACAACCCTCATTTGAAATATTCCCATTCTTAGTTTTTTTCTAGCTGTTCAATTCACAGAACAATGAAATAAAATACCTTTAAAACGTTACAGATTTCTACTACTTATTAGTATTCATATGCGCATATATATATATATATATATATATATATATATATATATATATATATATATATATATATATATATATATGTATATATATATATATATATATATATATATATATATATATATATATGTTTAGATAGGCTATGTACCTATAGGATTAAATATGGCGCTGAAGGGTAAACATCTCCTGTTACTTTCAAATGTGACACCGTTTACGTCAAATCGTATTTTTAGCCAATAATGGCTGGAAACAACAGGATACTCCTATTAAGCGACGGAAACTTCATAAATATTTGATCACTTCTCAACAATTTCGCCTAAGCTTCTATTTTGTCTGTCGATTTTTGGTATTTCGGTTTCAATCGATTTTTCAAAATGACAATTTTTTTTTTAATTATGTTTTTTTTTTTCTTTCTAAAAGTGCGAGATACTGAATTACTTTTCAGTTGTATATTCATGTAGATAACGTTTTCCATTGAATATTTGTGTTTGTCTCTGTGTTCTCATGTGTTTTCTGCCATTGATAGTATTTCTACAATCGGTCTAGCTGCCCAAAATCTGTCTTGATATCCTAGTTTTCTACACACCCACACAACATCACACTACACACTACATACATTCACATACCACACAAGTCACACTTCCTCCACACACACACGTACCCATACGCCCTCGCCTCCATTCATGTTTCAACATTTTCACACATTATACCCTTACACATTCTACTCCTCACAAATTCGTCTACCTCCTACGCAGAATTACTCAATATTCTTTACCCGCTACATGTACTGCATTTCACTTCCTTACTTTCACACTGCCTTCTATCTCTTTACCACAAAACATAAGCAATCAGTTCAAATTTTACACTCAGTATTAAGACCACTGGTGACGGAGTGGTCTAGAGGTAGAGAGCTGGACTGCTATAGTCAGTAGATCGTCCCCGAGTCCAACCAACTCTGATGGGTACCTAAATCAAGTTAGGGAAAGTAAAGGCGGCTGGGCATATGCCGAGGTCACAGAAACAAGTGAACTCTACTTCACTTGCCCCATGGACCGTCAGGTTTGAAAGGGAACTTTACTTTTTTATTAACACCACACTCGCACTGTCACTGCCCGCCAAAAATAATGAAAAGCACCCATGTCGAAATATAAAGTACGCTGAATCAACCAAGTAAAGCTCCCCTATCAGACCTGACGATTTAAAGGGCAGATGAAGTAGAATTCATCTGTTTTACCACGGCGTATGAAGGGATGGTGTGGTTAGCACTATACCTGGCAGTCTTTACCCTCCGTGGACATGAGTCCCGTAAAATGTGGAGCTGGGCCAACTCAGGGTAGACTTATAGAGATCCGAACTCAAAACATTCGAGTGAGTAGTCAAACTCCCCTACCCACCTCGACGACGCGCTTACGCAGCATTCTTTCACATACCCTCCCCCCCCCCCCCCCCCCCCCCCCCCCCCTCCATTACTTTACCAAGAACATTCCGTTCAAAACCCGCACTCTAATCAATCACCTCCCCTACCTATTACAAGACCAGTGCCAACCCGTTCAAGCACACAGCGACCTCAACATCACCACCACCATGCTACACCAGCACCCAACGTGTCACCCCCCCCCCCAACACATGAACCCACCGAGGGAGCATCTATAACCGGTCTCACCCCCCCCCCCCCCCCCCCATACCACCGCCACTACCAATCAATAGAAATAATTACAGACTGTGAATAATCCGTGGCATTAATCAGAAACTTATTGAAAAGAGTATTTCCTCCACCCACCTCGGTCTGGCTAGCTGGCAATTGCCGGGGGGGGGGGGGGGGGGGGGGTGGGGGGTGGGACGGTGGGGGGGGGGGGGGGGAGGCTGCGTCGATTATAACATGCCACTCAATCGTTCGTGTGATCGCTTGACTTCATTAGCGGGTAATGGCGGGCCGTGATAGACACGGTGAGAGGGTGTTGGTAAACATCACGGTGGGGGTGTGAAGAGGTAGGACTTTAGCACATGTAGGACTTTGGGCTGTGTTGTGATATAGGACTGTAGGACATGTATGACTTATGGCTGTGTTGTGTTGAAGGACTGTAGGACATGTAGGACTTATGACTATGTCGTAATGTAGGACTGTAGGACATGTAGGACTTTGGGATGTGTTGTGATATAGGACTCTAGGACATGTGAGACCTATGGCTGTGTTGTGTTGAAGGGCTATAGGACTTATGGCTGTTTCCTGATGAAGGAATGTAGGACATATGTTAGGACTCATGGCGGTACAGTCATGTAGGACACGTTATAGGACATAGCGGTTGTAAGATTTAGCAGTATAAGAACCTTTAATGTATGAATAAATAAGTCTGATTGTAAGACTCTCACTTATGTTTCACGATCATGCGATATTTTTGTTGACAGACATCTTTAAAAAACCTAACCCTGTCTCTTATCTTAGTTTGACTTTCAACTGCAACACAGTCTGAACATAAAACAAGCTATGCGATGTATATAAATCTAACTTCAAGCCCGAGTTTTGCCTTTTTTTTAAAAACTCCAGCCCTAAATACCTGCCACGGGTCCAAACAACCTAATGCATTCCAAATTTTAAAAACTCAGCTCTATAAACGAAACAAAAAAAATTAGCAATATATTTTATGGCGACGTTTTCATGACGCGCCTACTTGCAATTAGCTTTCGGACAACCGCCCATTAAGCCAATCGTCCATTACGTCAATCGTCCACGAGGCATTTCGTCCATTTGGGCGCTCGTCCATTAAGTAAATTCTTTCATTGGGCTATCGTTTATTCGGGCAGTCGTGCATTAAGACAGATCTTCCATTTTGGGCAAACATTTACCTGGGCTAACGGCTTTTGGGAAATCGTCGTTTGGGCAACGTTCTGGTAACTGTCAAAGTCACATCCAAGGTAACTTTGTCTTATCTAAGGCCATAAATTTGAGGTCAGCCTTCTACCTCGTGGTCGATTCGGGAAAGCTCATAGTTGCTAAACCGAAAAGTCTCGAGTTCGAACCGCCGGGTAGTCGAGGCTCGTTAGCTGGGGACAACCACTCTTCTAGGAGAGACAACTCCAATTTCAAACAACTGCTCCCATATATATTGTTCTTGGTTGGACAAACGCTATCTATATATATAATTCTCTTCTTCGAGCCGTTAGAAAACAAGCTGCAAACGCTCTCCCTACCTCCCCACCCCTACATGGTTTTAGTGAGCTGTGTTCACTCTAAATGTTTACAAGCAGAGCCAACGATTTTAAACGTAGGGGGGGGGGGGGGGGGAGGAGGGGGGGAGGGAAGGAAGGGGGGGGGGTTATGGTCCTTAACGAGCTACTTATAGTGTTTTAAAGAAATATTTTCAGTGTCAGCGTTGGTACTGTCGAATTCACAAATTATGAATTATTGAAAATTAGAAACAACTAAATAGCGGCGTATGTTATGCCGCGGGCCGGCTCGTGGAAGTTAATCCAAAAAGAAAAGCAAGCTGAGTGAAGAAGTTGACACGTTTCTTTATTTGTGTAGTAGGAAATCCTTTCCATCATCAGAATTAAGAAAGATGAGGAAGAAGAAGAAAAAGAGAGTGCAACAACTTTAAATGGACGTTTAAACAAGGTCAAAATCATATTTTTATACACCATAATCAATGTACGCGAGTGTATTTAAATAAAACAATTTAATTACCAAATATGGACGAAGCCTCTAATGCAACATATATTTTTTTATGTCTGATAAAAAACAAAACACTTAGCTTGAGGCTGTGATGGTTAAGTAAATTCCGTTTTATTTTAAGATATTTATTTTTGTGTTAATTGTTCCGTTGGGACCATGCTAGGGCAGATCCGACATTTATACTAATAATATTATGTGTAAAACTGCAGAGGGTGATAAAAGACTAGCATGGAAATCTTGGCCTGCCCGTTGTTAAGAGAAACGGACAAAGGACACGTTTGTGGCCTAGGGTATTTTTATTTTTTTACTTTTTTTTTTTAAACCATTTCTGACCTAAACATTCTATTTCGAACTATTTATATTTTTTAAGTATTTTTTTGTGATACTTTGCCATATGTTTGTTTTCTAAACGTATGGGTATAAGTTGTCTTGAGTCTTTTAGATGTATTTAAACTAAATACTTTTATTTATATTCCATCTTAAGACTTTTAGTTATGTTTAATCTTGAGACCAGTGACGTCACCAGGTCGGGTGTCACCCGGTGTGTAACTGAGAGTGCCACCCCTCACCCCACCTCCCTTTTACAAGTTTTCATATTTGGCCTGGTGTCTCCCCCCCCCCCCCCCCCCCACTTACTATTTTATTATATTAACTGGATAAGAAACTTTCTTGACAGTAATACTAACGATATTTTCCGATTTGATGTCACCTGTTAAATGGTGTCACAATTTGCGGACCGCACCCACCCCCTCTTGAGACATTGTAATAATTCGGCTGGAAGTGTTGGGGTGAGTGGGAAAGAGAGAGGGGGTAGGGGGATGAAGCTGAAACATTGTGTAACAGATAGTTCAGATAAGACCCAAAATCTTGCCTTTTCTTTAAAAAAGTGGGTGATGTCATGCGAACAAAAAACTTAAACATCTGTAAAAAAAAAAAAGGTTTCTTGTTAAAAATATTTTTTTTTACTATTTTTTTTCTAAATTTAATCTTACAGAGAAATCGGTTTAAAGAAATTAAAACCTGCCTTCATGTTTCTTTCACTGATCCCCAAAAACTCCTAGGTGGGGGCTTGCGAGCGGGGCTTGCATGGAACTGTCACATGGGTAGGGTGGGGGGGGGGGAGGGGTGCTACGGAAAGGTTGTACTCACAAAGGAGTTTTATACCAGGTGACGCCACGTATGGGGGTGACACAAAATTTTAATTTTTTTTAGTAATATTTTATCCATGTAAAATGATAAAATAGTTGGATGAGAGAATGACAACCAAACTCAAAAGGCAACATTTCTTGCTGAGGGTAGGGTGACATGATCATTTACCGCACCGGACGACATGTTTATTGCCGCACCGGATGACACCCTTAGTTACAGCACCGGATGACACCCTCAGTTACCGCACCGGATGACACTCTCATTTACAGCACCGGATGACACCCTCATTTACAGCACCGGATGACACCCAACCTAGTGACGTCACACGGGCAAGTGTTTTTTTTTTTGTTTTTTTTTTCGATCAAAAAACTGTATGTATGCACGTTAGAGTTATTATAACAAGTTTGACTGTTCGACATAATCCCAGTTATTTCCAACGTATCTGATTATAAAACTGTATACTTTCAATGCTTTTCGGTTTCCAAGAGCTTTTTAAAACGTTCCCAAATAATGCGTAGCAGTTCAAGGTTTCTTTAAATAAATGTAAGCTGTGCGCATTTTCTTTGTAAAAATAAAAGAAATAATTCATATTTCTTATTATGGGAAATAAAAAAAAACTTAAAATTTTTTTAAAGAATAAAATAAAATAAATAATATACAAAAATATTTTCAAAAAATATTTTTTTATAATTTGCTTTTAGAATAGGCAAAAATTGTTTGTTATGTGTTTTATCTTCTTTTTTTTGCGTTTGATGACAATGATTTCATGGACAAGAGTTTTGTTGATAATAATTGTATCTGGATAACCTAGATATTTTGTTGATGATTTGATATGACCCACATAGATATTTTTGAGGATTTTAAGTGGCCCATCTAGATATTTTTGTAATAATATTTTGTGGCCCACCTAGATATTTTATTGATGATTTTAAGATCTTCTAGATGTTTTGTTAATTATTTGATGTGTTCAAAATGGATGCTTTTCTCGATATTTTGATGTAGCCCACCTTGATATTTTGTTGATGTTTTTATGTGGCCCACCTAGATATTTTTTGAAGATTTGATGTGCCCCACCTAGATATTTTTTGATGATTTTTAAGTGGCCCACCTTTATTTTGATGGTGATTTTAGTAAATTCTAGATGTTTTGTTAATTATTTGATGTGGCTCACATAGACATTTTGTTTACAATTTTATACGACCCACCTAAACAATTTACGATGGAAACTCCCGCAGTTTTCTGCGCACTTAAACACGTGAATCATCGCCCTTTAGGGGGGTGTGAGTTCATCTTCCTTGGTTAATGAATAAAAGATAAAAAAAATTGGGCACCATGCAATTTTCACTCTGGAACCCTGAGCCTAACAGGCGACAATTGGTTCCCTCTTGACAGATCAAATATTTGGGACAACGTCCCCACCCAACCAACCCCCACCCCACCCCTTCAGCGATCCATTCTTCTCCAACCCTAACGTTTCTTCTGCAAAATGAAAGCGCGCTTTAACTATCCCTACAACTGCCGTCCGGCTAATAATTGTCCGCAAAGTCCCTTAACCCAAACACTAATAACTTTTTTTTTCGGGTCCGATTTAAATTAAAAATATTCATTATAAAACGTGAGTATTTACAAACCAGGCTACGCCTTAAGATGTGGCCAATCTCTCAGAAATTGTATTCTCATATTTGAATATGCAGCTTTTAATCTAATCAGCAGGCAGAATGTTGTTGGCGGTGTGAGGAAATAATTTGTGTTAATTTTACTTGAAGTTTTTTTTTTCGTCTAATTAACCGTATCACAAATAGTATCAAAACACTGAAATATGATGAGCAGTGCTACAAAACTAATTTATATTTAAAATTATGTTGCGTTAATTAAAAGAAGAGATCTCTCAAAATTAATCTCAAAATAAAAAGTTTTTTTTTTTAATTCTAAAAATAGGCATAATGATTTCATGTTGAGCTTTAAACAATTTTAAACACCTTGTTATGAGGAAAGTTTATTTTTATAATGTTTAACTGTACTTTCATTCTTTTGTTATATTTTTATCTCATATGTATTATGCTTCTAGTTAGTTTTTTTAGTGCAACTACACATTTTCTGTTATTTCTATAATTGTCATTACTGTATAGATATTTATTTCTTAGGTGGTTTTTTTTTTTGTAGTATTTTTTAGTTCATTACAATTTTAAAGTATGTACTTATTTATGCTGTGTCTATCTTTGTTGTTATTTTTAATATTATTAATATTATCATATTGCTATTATTATTATTATTATTATTATTATTATTATTATTATTTTACTATAATTATAAGTATTATTATCATGATTACTTTATTATTATCTATTATTATTATACTAATCTTTTTATCCCTCCCAATTTTCATCAAATAAATGGCCAGATGTCGCATTGATTGTACGCCATTTTTTGACGCTATCTCCACAAAATCCCCAAAAATTGCGCCACTTTTTTCCGTTTTGAGGGGGGGGGGGGGAGTAGATTGGGGCTGCTTAACGGAATAGTTAAAAACGTTTGGGAGGAAGGCCCCGGTGGCAGAGCTTCTAAAAAAAGGCAATAATGGAAAACAAACACACTGCTTGAAAATATGAATCATTTTTCAATTTCCGTCTTAATTGAATTTTATCGTTTGTCGAACTGTTTCTGAGCGCGATCTAGAAAGTTTAATTCTTTCGGTGTTGTAGTTATGCAGGTTCCGAGTATTTAAATACTGAAGAATTTCTTCAACTGCCTGCAATTTAACACGTTTTTGAAATAGAAGATTAATCAACGGATTTGTGTTTAGAAATGAGAGTTAACTTGGTTTAAAATCTTAAAACTATGGTCTTTGAAATCTTGTTTTTTTTTGCTAGATTAAACTGATTTTAAATGTTAATGTTATATCTGTTTTTATGCAAGTCAGCACCGGATTTACGTATAAGGTAAACAATCTATGTTAGACTGCTGGGTCGGTTGGTAGAGCATACAGCTGCTAACACGAAATTCTCGAGTTCAAATACCAGGTTAAAATCTGTAAAACGTCCATCTATGTTTGATGAATACATAAATGACGTTAGGGAAAGTAAAGGTGGCTGGGGATAGTGCTGAATAAACTAGCCTTATGAGACGGTAGACGCCAAAAATTACAATCTACAAAATTTCCCAAATTTTAAAGAGCCACTTACATTAGTATGTGCACTTCGGTAGTGGAAAGCATGGAACCATTGCCACGGGGCTGGCCACATCACAGTTGTGGGGCTGGGCCTAATGCCCAGCGGCTGTCAGCTGATCATGTATGCTCTACTCCACTTATTCTCATTGTTTTTATTGGGTTTTTTTTTTTGTTAAAAAATGTTTTTGTTTTTACAGTATAATATATTTTCTTGAGTTTTGAAAACAAAATAATTCTTATGGAATTGAGAGCCTCATTTGACATCAAAAGATCCGCATGCGGCTCGCGAGCCGCAGGTTGCCGACCCCTGCAGTAGCCCGTCATATTCCGAGGACACTAAAACAAGTAGACTCTACTTCACTTGCCTCATGGGAAGTTAAGCTTCGAGAGGGGACTTTACTTACATATATCTAGCAGTTTATCAGCCGTTGGTTTTTATTTACTTTGCCGTGCATGAAAACATTAACATGGAAAAAAATGTAATGTCTTCTTTCGAAATTCAAATTTTTAATCAAAAGTTTTCACGCAGTACAATTTTTATGACACCATTTTCTTTATGGTGATTGCACGCGAGCAAGTGTGGTGCGTCCGCGGTTTCTTTTATAGTTCGGTTGTTAAAAATTGGGTCGGGGATTGCGAAAGGGGGAGGACGGGGTTAATTAAGTTGTGGGCGATTTTACGAAGGAAAACGAATAATTTTCGCATTTTCTCTTTAATTGGTTCCACTCAATCAGTTGCCGATTGTTTCTAAGATTACACAGTCTGCGTCGAAATACCCCTAAAACTACATTTTAGACGGGATAGGGGGAGAGAAATCAGGGGAAGCAACTTCTTAGTATCAGATGGAGGAGCTCGGACATGCCAGAGTTATCTGACGTGGTTCTGGAAGTTTAATTAAAGTGTTAATGCCGTTCGGCGTTTGCTCCTTTAATTTAAGCCCCCTATTGATTCCCCCGCGCTTATTAGCGTCAAGTACCGTAACTCCAAAATGACCAGTTGGCGAGGGAGACCAGGGGACGTAATTCTACTTTAAACAAAAGGAAATTCAAATCTTAAGAGATTGCGTAAACGACGGTTAATTTTATTTCCTCTGACGCCCGCGGAATATAATAGGTCGCGCGGCGCGTCATAGAGATGTGACGTCCGGTATGATGATGAGGGTGTCATGTGACCGGAAGTGGGTCGGGTACAACAAAGAGAAGTGACCAAAGCGTGATGTCAGGCAAGTTTTTGTTTCAATTCTTAAGGGGGCACAGAGGATATGACGCCACGCTATCATGGACACAGCTCATTAAAAATGATGAGTGAATTGTTTTGACCAAATGACTTCATTTGTAACTGAAACAAGAAAATGAATATTACTCAGTACGTTGTTATCTACATAAAATTGCTAAACTTAAAAGTTGTCAGTACAGTTAAATTACGCCTGATTACAGACGGGTAATTTGGAATCCACAAAATACAAAGTTTGGTTAACGGGCAAAAATATTGTTTAATCTTTTGTTAATCTTTTAGTTATGTTGTATATATTTTGTGACTACTTTAACGCCTCATGGTTTTCCGATTCTATCATTCAATACGAAATCTCTCGGTACCTGTGCAGTTCGTTATTTGGGCGTTTTGTACAATAGATTAATCATTCAGGATACCGTACTATTTACATCGTACATCGTTTGATTATTATTATTATTATTGTTGCTATTTTTCTATTCTGCTTTGCTGTCACCTTATTACTTATCTTCGAAAACTTTGTAATTTACTGTCGAACTTTTTTTAGGTTGACATTTTGGTTTATTTTTAATTAAATTTAATTGATTGTTATGTTTGCAATCAAAGGAAATTGTTTAATTTGACGGCTTTAGTATCCGATACTTTGGAATAGCGTCAATAGCGGTTACTGCCCTTTCCTCCTCAGGCATTTTACGGGAACAAGTCAAGATTTTAAAATAAACAGTGTTTATTGAAGCGTGCATCTATAGCTCATAAATAATGAACGCGGTACATCTAAGCTAATGGTGACAGAAGACTTACAGTTTTAGTTGCTGACCTATATCGTATACTGAACATAAATTAAGAAAAATAGAACCAGGGGAAGTAACCATTTCAACACGACAATACGTGATCTCCCTTGATTGTTTACATAAAAGGGCTAACGATCAAGCGGGCATTTATTATTGATAAACCAGTGGATTATGGATACTGGTTGGTCGGCGACCTGGGACAGCTTAAAGCCTGACCCGTGGGTGGGGGCGGTGTTCGATTACACATCTCTTGAGCTGACCTATTTTCGTTACGTAAAGGAAGCTTGGAAGTCCTGGTCAATAATCAGATAAAATATAGGCCACCGGCCTCGTTTGTAAATCATAGATAGAATATTTTTAAACAAAAAAAAATGTTACTGGTTATAGCGACTGGATTAACAACATTTTTTTTTACAAGGCCATTGGGTTTTTTTTTCTTCTTATACTGTTGACGTTTTAAGTAGTTTATTTATTATTCAAAGAAAAAAGATTCTAGCTTACTCCGTACATATTCCGCAAAAATTTTTAAGTTAAAACATTAACAATACGACACAAGAGACCGTTCGCATTCTGATTTAAACGTAATGACTGTTTTATGCTTATAAAAATCATGTGTTTAGCACGTAGAGCCCGAAATACAAACTATAAATCTAAAAATACTTATACTATTGAATGATACTTTATATATCTATGAAATATTGATTGTATAGAATAAATATACACTTTAGACGCTTATAAAGATACAAATATACCATACATCTGTTCTGTCTCTAAAGATTTATTACTAAATAAGGGAGTTATACTATTGCTATCTTGCAATGACAATGTTATATGATAGTTTTAAAAAAAAATATAGTTATCATTGCAGATGAAAGAGTAAATGGAGCAGGTGAAGCAGAGTTCACCAGTTTCTTAGACCTCGTCATATGTGGTTACAAGGTATATAACATAAAAAATATCATCCGTTTAACCAACCCTTACTCCAACCTACATTTTATCAACTACAACACAACCCGTTCGAAATTCCAAACTGCATCGGAAAGAATCGATACTTGGGCTTAGAATCGAACTATTGACCGCGGGCTCCGGGACCAGTGTATAAACCTTGTCTTACCCTACCAACAGTATCGATCCCGGGGTATCGAACGATGCTCATCAGTGCGGATTATTGAACAGGGGTTAAACAATATCGATACTCAGACATACACGGTTATTCTTTTAGATGTTACAGGAGAGGATTTTTTTTATACAACCGTGTATAAATAGAACTATAATGTTTGCCTTGCGCGAGTGAGGAATATCTTCTTCTTCTTCTTCGTTTGTATTGTAAAGTTGGAAAGTATTTTCTTCAACACAATTAACTATTACGTGTTAACATTTAATGCGTAATGGGCTGTTGACTTTGATTTTAGCCTGCTTTTCTTTCTGGATATGATTCCATAAGAAGAACAAACTACAAGCAGAATTTGTTTGATTTTGGTGGGGTTTTTTTTTGTACTAGTTGGGTTGTTGTCCCCAGCTATCGAGTCTCATCTACCTAGGGGTTCGAACTCGAGAAGTTTCTTTTTCGAAGCCATGAGCTTCAAAATGGTTGACCACGCCCCTTCTAAATATGTCCTTAATAAGGTTTAAATAATTTAAATATGATATGAAGTATTTAGCATCTAGTTAAGTAAAAGACAACAAAACAAATACATTAAAAAGATCAGTTGTAAAAGAAGCAGACACAGTTGGAAAACCATGGAGTCAACTTGAAGGAAACGCCATAAAGCCAAGTACGATGGAGAGGGTTTGGCTACGTCTATATGCTCCATATTATCAGGGTTGATTTTGTTCATGATGAATAGGTGCACAACATAGTATAGTTTAATAAAGTATTTCAAACAGCCTTAGGCGCAGCCAATAACACATACAAAAAAGTATTGAGCTCGTTCTAAAGAGTTGCGATTACAAGTGTAAGTGTGTTGAAAATAATGTAATAATATCGATATTTTTTACTTCTTTTTTCCAATGTCAAAATAAAAAAAATAAAAAATTTTTTTAAAAACTTTGTGTTTGAACAGCAATCATTGTGTTGATAAATATTTTCCATACCACGAAGACAAACCAAGATGCTGGATGTATATAAATATGTCCTGTTATGTGTAGATATCGAGTGAGAGGGTCTGTGTATAGAGTGCCGACTCGATAGCGCCTCGTGAATGGATCCCGACCACGGGCATTGATCCATAGAGCGAGTCTGATGTCATCAGACAGCCTGGGGTGCTATGTGAGATAATGAACAGAGTAGTGTCCCTTCCTCGGTAGGTCTGTCCATTCACGAGATAACACAGCAATCAATAACACCAGTCCGTTTATAATAACATACACACATGTCTATAGCAAGATGGGTGTGTGTAATATATATATATATATATATATATATATATATATATATATATATATATATATATATATATATATATATATATATATATACAGAGGCGTAGCGAGGGGGAGGGGGGGGGGGGCGGGGGGGTGCGGACCGCACCGGGTGACACCATTTAGAGGGGTGACACCAAGGAAAAAATTGGGGGGTGAAAATCGAAAGTTTGAGTGGGGGGTGCAAATCGAAAGTTTGAGGGGGGGGGGTGCAAGTCGAAAGTTTGAGGGGAGGGGGGTGCAAATTGAAAATTTGTCGGCGGGTAGGGTCGCTACGCCTCCGGGGGGGGGGGGGGGGGGGTGACACCATTAAGTGCCGCACCGGGTGACACCCGACCTCACTACGCCACTGTATATATATATATATATATATATATATATATATATATATATATATATATATATATATATATATATATATATATATATAAATATATATATATATATATATATATATATATATATATATATATATATATATATATATATATATATATATATAAAACCCTATATAGGGATCTAACCAGATGTGAGAGACAGAGAGGACGAAGAGAGAAGACGAGATAGATGGTGGGAGACGACAAGAAAGACGAAGAAATGTGGAGAGAGACAGAGAGAAAAGAAGAGAGACTGCGAGAGACAAGGAGAGACAACGAGAGAGACGGAGAGAGACAACTAGAGACGAGAGAGAGAGACATAGGGAAACGAGAGACAACGAGATACGGTGAGGGCACGGTGAAGGTCAGCCAGTGCTGGAACCTGTAGATCGTTGATTTATCGGCCAGTTGTCTTGGGCTATCGACGACAGCTCCTGAACGAAGTGTCCAGCAAACAGATGGACACCACGTGATACCCGCTCTAGAAATAATTAACATACCCTGGGAAAAAAACAGATAGCTACAAGTTTCATTAAGGCTCGGCTATCAGGAAACTGGGGTCATTTTTTTTTCTAATGAAAAAAAAAATAGAGAAAAAAAATGCTGGGCTAAAGGATGTGTCATTACCCAGGAATATTAATCACGTTCATTAGAAACTCCCTCGCTACAAAGAGTTATCCCCTTGCTGGCTTTTTTTTTTTTTTTTAAAGCACTAAATCTTCTCTCTGCAAACACGTCGTTTTATCAATCAAATTTTCAAACAGTGAGCTACAAGTTATAATCACGACCCCCCTCCCCCACTCGCTTCACCCTCCATGTTAATTGCCCCCGCCACCTCATCCCCCATTTTCACCCTCCCCAACCAGTTGAAACCACACCCCCAACCCCCTCCTTCAACCATCGGATTCCAAAACTCTTTCTTCCCACCAATTCACCAACACAACAAAGCAACACAGTTAGAGGCTATTTCATTTTTTTTCTCCAGGGTCAAAGTTCATCCCTAACGAAGAGGTCACCGCGATCGCTCTTGGTGCTGATGCATAAGCAATGGAGATTAATTAAAAACAGGATCTGACGACCTCGTTTCAACAGTTGGGGGAATGGATGGTCCAATGTAAAAAAAAAAATTAAACCTCCACCAACGTTTAAAGCGTAGAAGAGATAGAAAAAAAATCATTTAAGAGGATCAGTACTGTTTTTCCCCAATTAGGTAGACGATATGTTTACAATCAATGTATCTAGTGTCAACTGGAGAAGCCGGGTTCAAGGTTGTTCCATGTTGAGAGAAAGTCTTGGTGAGTTGAATAGGTTGGGGAGGTTTAGCTTGAATGTGGGCATTGATTAGTTGTTAAAGCTGGGTAATTAGAGAAAACAGTTCAAGTTATGAAATAGTAAATTTAATTTTTAGTTAACTAAAAACAAATTGCAAGGAAAACACATACACTCGCATGTATACACAGAACACTCACACACACACACACACATATATATATATATATATATATATATATATATATATATATATATATATATATGTATATTTATAAACATGAATATAAGTAATATATATATAAATATAAATCCGTATAAGTATATATATATATATATATATATATATATATATATATATATATATATATATATATATATATATAGTTACATATACATTTATATATACATAACATAACATATATGTATATATATATATATATATATATATATATATATATATATATATATATATATATATACATCTTCATATCTATCTATATATCTATCTATCTCAATCTCTCTGTATATATATATATATATATATATATATATATATATATATATATATATATATATATATATATATACTCCAACAGTCGCTTATACAAGCTTATATAACTAGATCGCTATAAAACACATGAACCGATGCACCACTGACACATGAGTCCCGTCCCATCCTACCCCACCCAGGGGACAATTCCTAACCAAGAAGACAGGTCAGTCTCCACCCACGTGATTCAGCCTGGCCAGGCTAAAAAAAAAACCCAACCTTGCCCTTGATGGATGGCAACGATATCCTAATGTCTCACAGAATATCCCGGCGAATCAACACAAGGCTCCACAATTTTCCACATCACCGTCCCTCCCCCTAATTTCCAATAAAACAGTACCTCGGGACAAAGTCGGGGAATTTTTTTTATTTTTTTTTTTTAGATTTTTTTTATGCAAAGTAATAAATTATTCAGGCAGAAATCAAGTTCTAGAACTCTTGGACGCTTCAAAGCAATTATTTCCCCCTGTCAACAAGGGCAGAAATTTCTCACAATCAGGAGAGTCAGCTGACTCCGCCGTCCATGCACGTTTGACTCGGCTCTGCCTTCGGTCGTTGAGACATCTGGGGTTTTTTTTTATACGTCGGAGTTTTTTTTTTCATTTCAATCTTTTGTAGTTTAATCAGATGGCGAAGTCGGAAGCGATTTTTTTTCCGGTTCGGACCCACGTTTCTTTCATTTTAAGACATGGGTCTGACCTACGCTTTTTTTTGCACTAAGACGCGGGTCAAACCCATCTTTCTTTTACATAAAGACGTGGTGAAGACCCACATTTTCTTTACATTAAGATGTTGGTCAGACCCATATTTTTTTGATGTACAAACTCGGCTTACCTACATACGATTTGTTTTTCTGTTTCACTGTGTTTTTACACACAACACTAATAAAGCTAACTATGACCATTCTAACTTTATATTTCTTTATAATTATAGGTATAGGGTGACATCATTATTAGTTTGACTGTTTCTTTTATTTTCATTTCTAAACAAAAAAATTATCTAAAAACCGGGATTTTAAAAAAAAGATTGTGACGCGATCTTTACAATAAACCAAAATTGAAAAAAAAAAACCGGAAGATTTTTCGCGTGCGTTTTGGGGTGCAGTGAGTCACCGCGGGGGTTTGTGTGTGTGTGTGACGGGGAGGGGTGCGCTAATGTCGTCACTCACACGACCCGTCTTTCATGCGAACACTTGAACTGAAGAGCCGCACGGCGTTTCTCCTAAAGCCGCAGCCGAGTCGGCCTAAAGTGGCGCCGATGCTGAACATGAACTGGGCCGGTCCTCATGTTTAAAGTACACAAGTCAGAAACAGGTCACGGAAGACGGAGTCGCCGGAGTATGAGCTTAGAAGGAGAGATGCTCAGCTTTGAATTGAAGACGGGGATGGGTTACAAAGAGATGGGTGGAGTGGGAGAGGGGGGTGGTGGTGGAAGTGAAATTCGATTTTCTTTTTCGCGAAGTCGATTGGACCTTAAACAATTTAGGCGATAGAGGGGGGGGGGGGACACAAAGAGATGATTTCTTTCTCGAGACGTGAGTAATTACGGACAACGTGGACACTGGTCAACGGCCGACTGACATTGAATGGTGGACGGTGGTCATCAACCTCATACCAAGGGATGGTGGACGCAGGTCTTCAGCCATCAGATGATGGGTACTTGTCATCAACCGCATTCGAAAGAGTAGTGGACATTGGTATTGGGTATAGGCCATAGAATTTTGGTCACTGGTCACGGAGCATACGGTATCTAATGCTGGACATTGATGACTGGTCATACATCATTCAGTGATGGACAAAGATCATCGGTCATACAACATTTAATATACACTGGTGTCTATCATTTGTCTAATATATAAATAACAATTTAAAAAAAAAAAGTGAAATCGGCTTTGTAATTCTAACACTTGAAATTTTCTGAATTAATTATTAAAAAGTAGAACGTATTTTAAAACCAGGATTTTAGATTTAATTTGTTATTTGTATGGAGTTCCAGAGGCTCTCAACCCATTGGCAGTTTTTTTAACGATCGCTGATTTGTTAGAAATGTCTCATTTGTGGGAGAAGTGCGGCATTCACAGCAACAGCGTCAACATCAGCAGCGCCAACATCAACTTTACCAACATTACCAACGCATACATCAACACCGCCTACATCAACACAGCCCATATCAACAGCGCCCACATAACCCCCGCCCACACCAACAGCGCCCACATGAACAGTAACAGCACCAAAAAGCGCCTTACAGCAGCGCCCACATCAAGACCGCCCACATAACCCCCGCCCACATAACCCCCGCCCACATCCACCCCGCCCATATTACCCACGCCCTGCAGTTCTAACAAGCGCCCTCGTTTATCCCAACACCGCGTTAATTTTCCTTGAGTGCACCTTAACCGTGTTTTAACCCACGGGGGCACCAGCGCCTCAAAACAGCGAAAACAGCAAATTGTGTTGATCTTGGGGGATGTCCCCCGGGACATATTGCGTCTTTTCTCTAACCCCCCCCCCCACCCCTACACCCCCCACAGCCGTGCACTGATTGCTATGGAGTTTACTCTGTTATTATCTTCGGGGCAAGGTTGTCTCTAGAGGGCTAAAACAATGTGATTGTAATATCTAGCGCTTACTGAACACGCTTCAGTGAACGCCAGAGCAATTCGGCACAAACACATAGAGCTATTAGAAGTTTCCAACACTTCAAGCAAGCATTTTTCACAATCTGATCTTTTTCTTATCATCTCAATCTAATCTAATCTTCTGTTTATTAGATAATAAGTGTGGATTTTTTTTTAGTTTCTTTTTATATGTTTCTATTGCGCTAATAAGCCAATACGTCTGCAACAAAAGAAGAACACTAATTTAAAATATAGTGAAATACAAAAAGGAATCGACTTTTACCTTGACCTTAAACAATGGAAAATAAACGAAACCCTTTCCAATAATCAATTAATTAATTAATTACCCTTAAGCTCGTGACGCCATTAAACGGTTTTAAATTTGTTTTTCTACAATAAACGACGTCGTCGAGTCAGCATTCTTGCAAACAATTATCACGCCACACTTAATGATCTTTCACTAATTAACCTGTTGATGCGCTGTTATTTATTTTTTAAAAAATTCCATCCAGTGTGAATTGTATTTTGAAATAGAAACCTGAAATTGTAAAAGTTTTGAAAACCCAACGCGAGTGAAGCGGGACGATTTTTTTTAAACGGCGTATTAGCCGCTCAACATGTGTTGGGTGAAGGCGCTACAATCATCCAATTACATTACCGAGGACAGGAAAATTACACCCCCGACACACAATACTCAGCGGACGTATCTATAACCGGCTATTTCCGGTTTCATGAAACCGGAAGCGGTTTCATGAAACTGGAAGCGCAATAGTCCAAAACACCAAAAATAAAAAAGCGTTCTGGTACCGTAGTATGCTATCAGCTTGACAATACGCAGGCATTGAAGCTCACGTGACTTGCGATGACAAGATGGGGTGGGGGAAGAATGGCCTCGGTGAAAACAACTTCCGGTTTTTCTTTTTCCGCGAAGCTACACGCATATTTTTTTTTTCAAAAAAACATTGCCGTGGACGAAATGACATTTTTGCGGTGAAAACGCACATCGCGTGCAGCTGGGCCTTAAAGCAGTTCGATTCAAGTCATTAATAATAGAAACCGGTGCCCGAAACTAGCGGTCCGAGGATACATTCCGTTCTGTGTACGGGAGTCTTCCATGGCGTTCGCGAACTCATCTCGTACAAAATTTTCGATAGCTCCGTCACCCACCGGCCGAAGATTGCATGGAATAATTTAGTTCCATTGAACGAAATGAAGTAAGCTTTTAAGAGAAATCTGGGTCAAGCTTGTTGCTAGGGGTGGAGCAGCAGAAAACATGGCTGATTGGTCGGGTGTGGTGGTTGCTGTGGCAAGATTAACCGGATGTCGTGGTTACTACAGACTCAAATTGTTGCTTGTAAACACAGAATTTTTTTTAAGCAAGGAATTGAGCCAGAAAAAAAAATTCATGACAACATTTGTTCTATAATTTAAAACACGATATGATTTTTTAAATCGATTGACAATTAAATTATATTTTTAATTTTTTTATGCTTGGTAGCCTACAAACTGAAAGCCTAGAAACTGGGAGCCTACAAACTGGGAGCCCACAAACTGGGAACCTTCAGAGAGCCCACACACTTGATACTTACAAACCCTGATTCGGTACTACTTTTGTTTATCGAGTTAGGCCCTCGTCCCACACCACCCCACCCCTCAAACTCTACCCCCCCCCCCCCCACCTCCCCTCAACCCAATCCTATTACAAAGCAGCTGTTTTAGTTACTGCTAACGGAAGCCTCACCACCAGTGGGTTTAAAATATTCATGTCTATTGATCACTAGCCCTACTCATAATTTGGACTTCTACATTTCGCTGAATACTTCTTTACAATACATACAAACAATAACCATGTTTTCTTCTATTGTTTTGTTCTTTACATATACAGAAACGGTAAATGTATCGTGCTGATCCGAAAGATTGAATTCCCGTTTGGCATAATACAATCGCGTACATGGCATCGATGTTCAAACTATTGAGAGAATTTTTTTTTTAAAATGTATAACATAAAACAGCACTAGACAACTTCCTGTAGTAATATCACGAACAGGCTGTTTCTTTGTTCCAACAATGTAAAATGGTATGGTAGATTTTTTTAGAGGCGTTGTAGAGGCATCAAGCGTAAGTTAAAGGAGGGGGACATGTCAATGGCATATGTCAGCTTAACATGTAGAATAGACATGTCAACATTACACGTCAACTATACATGTCAACTATACATGTCAACTATACATGTCAACTTTACATGTCAGCTTTACATATCAACTTTACATGTCAACTTTACATGTCAGCTTTACATGTCAACTATAAATTTAACATGTCAACAGTACATTACATGTCAACTGAAAACTGTCATATAAAGCAGATATTTCTTTGTAAAATGTAAATGTATCAAGAGCTTGTAAATGAGTCATGTTGTACATATTTATTTTTACTAAATATTTTAGGTATGTCTAAAGACGAATTTTTGCTTCAATACCAAAGATGTAATGGCTTTTTATAATTTAATATAATATCTAATGTAATACCAAATACTACAACTATTGATTATTAACATAGATATATAGGTTTGTAGTATAAAAAATTATCTGTGGCTAAGATTGTAGTTTAGTTTGCCTCTCTTATCTCCTGCATGATGAAGGTTTAACATCGCAAAGCAAAATTCCCGTATTCGATATTCTAAACCCATATTACAGTCAGAAACGTAACGAAGGGGGGCGGGGGGAGGAGGGGGGGGGGGGTTACATATGTCTCCGGTCGCCGACGCTAACGGCACCAAAATGGAAAAAAAAAACTCATTTAGCTGCAATTTTGAATTATAAACATAAAATATATATGGGGGGGGGGGGGGGGGGGGAATTGAAAATTTGACCCTGGGCGCCGAGAGAGGTCGCTACGCCTCTGATTACAGTAAATGACGATGACCAAAGAAACGGCCCCTGAGTGACCTACATTGCTACCAATATCAAAGAAAAAAAAACGTGCATCGAAATGTATTCCAAAATTAAAATCGATGACACTACCCCTGACGCAATCCATTTATTATTTATTGCTGAAGTGCTTCGTCCCCCATCAGTGCGTATGAATATGAAAACTCCATGCTCGGTCAAAAGCTTGAGCGCCATTAAAAGATTCCGAGAGAATAAATAATTCCGCTAAAATCTACAGTAAACGTTAGGTTGATTAAGTAATTTTCGGTAAGCTTTTAATGGATAATCGACGCTTTCTCCATCTATATGGTTTTACTTAGAGTGAACTTGTTATTTACATCAATTACATCATGCGAACATGTTACATTTTATAATGGTTATTTTACAAAATAATATAATGGAGTAGCTTCTAAGTAATGTAGTTGTAATTTTAAAATGGTTTAACAATTTGTTTTCATCTATTATCAGATATTAAATGTGATTAGAATAAAAACACTTGTTTAGATTAGTTAGCCACACTATTTAATAAGCGTTCATTAATTTTTGTATACTCTAGTGTAGATTGAGAAAATATGCCCTATTATTAACAGAGATCTACCTAAGTTAAGAGATTAACATGACTCCACCCGGCTATGATGGGCACCTTATTCGCGTTGGGGAAAGAAAAGACGGCTCCGTATAGTTCCTTCACATGCCAAGGTCATAGAAACACTTCTACTTCACTCGCCCCATGGACCGTCAGGTTCGACAAGGTAACTTAACTTTTTAGCAGAGATCTTCCTAATTATAAATTATTAAACATATCTAGGAGCATTTTATTGTCAAGATAGATTCAAAAACTTTCCCAAAGTCGAGACGTTCAGCTTGACTGCTCCATCTATTTATTTAATCTTCTCCATCTAACTACACGTCGATGCTTCGTGCAGGCTCAGTACGAAACTCTAATCAGAAACACATACATCGTTGAGTGGAAAGAAGAATTAAAGGGGCACTTCCACGTTTTGTTCACTAGAGGCCATCCGATCCATTGCAGGTAAAAAAATACACACACACACAGACTCACACACAGGCTCTCACACACACACAAACACATGCACGCGCACACACGCATATATATATATATATATATATATATATATATATATATATATATATATATATATATATATATATATATATATATATATATATATATATATATTTATGTGTGTGTGTGTGTGGGTGTGTGTGTTGGCACACACACTGCGTCTTTGAGGTAGATTCCCCCCCTCCCCACACACCATTATTTTTGCGTCCCATGGTTACATATCAAGTTTCTAATATCATCCTCTATAATGTAAGCAGCAAATATAATATGCTCAGGGGGATACCCTTGAGTCAGAACTCTGTGTTTGTATTCTTAAATATCAGATTAATTTTTTTTATAACTGCTGTACAAGACGCACCCAGCTCGAAAACATGTATTTAATAGGCACTAAATCTTTGTTGGGTGCGTCACCCTAACGCCCTCCGTCCCCCCCTCCCCCGCCTTCAACTCAAAAACATAAATTATTCCGCCACACTGTCCTCTAACCCCTAGTCCCCCCCCCCCCCACCCCCCCCCCCCCACCCTGGCAAAACTGCCTCACCCATTAAGGGACCGGCTCTGGAATGACAAGAGTTGAAATCATCAGCCTGGTAATGAGATTATTTGAGGCATCAGCTGATACAAAATCAGGTAGGGGGGTGGGGGGTGGGGGGTGGCGTGGTTGACCGGCGAATAATATATTTCAATGCGAAAAATGAAACTGGCTAAAAATGTAGATAAATTGTTTAAAGGAAGGAGCGAACGAGATTGGAGAGAAAGAGCGTAATGACGTGACAGATAAAAGAAAAGAGTGAGGGTCGAGGGACAACGGTAATTGGGGCTCGGGGAAGAGTGATGAAACGACAGTCAGAGGGAGATGGGATATGGGATGAAAGGATGGGAGGCCGGTTGTAATAAACGATAACATGTAGTGCTCCAATGTAGTATCTCTATTCCAACATGCAGAAAACAACCCCCCCCCTCTCTCTCTCTGTCTCTGTCGGTATCTCTGTCGCTCTGTTTATATATATATATATATATATATATATATATATATATATATATATATATATATATATATATATATATATATATATATTATAATAAAAAATGCAAATACAGGCCAATTCTCTATACAGATAAATATACAACTTTATAGGCGTATACTAATTTATTTCTATGTACATGATGTAAATATACATTTAAAAAAAAATTCATAAAAAACGTTTTAATAACAAGCTTTTATGTAATGATGCACTAAAAAGTAGAAAATAAATTATAGACTACTATTTAAATAACTATAAAGAAAAGCGTGGGTCACTTTAGTATCTATTGGATACCTTTACTAATGTTAAGGAAGACACCCACGCTTTTCTTTATAGTTATTTAAATAGTAGTCTATAATTTATTTTCTACTTTTTAGTGCATCATTACATAAAAGCTTGTTATTAAAACGTTTTTTATGAATTTTTTTTCAGTACTTTACATGTTTTATTTACAATAGAGTTACATGACTAAAAACCATTGCGCGCCTACTGAACATCACGTTCAGTAGGCGCGCAATGGTTTTTGAACGCAGCCATTACGTGATGGCGCAGCTATTGAAGGTGATGACGCGTGTGGTGTGGTTGGCTAGACATGCCTTCTAATTCGGTCCAAATTTTTATTAATTCATAAAAAATCAATTAGGCATCCAATTAAGTCAAATTTTGTTTCAGATGGCATTGTCTTCATGTCTTGACCCACGTGCCAACTGTGAATCGTGTCGGTCAAGTAGAACTGTCCGAATTTTCACTCCTGCGTTTCCGTCTAGACTGACGACTGACGACAGACTGACGAGGAAGTGAGTTAAATAAAAGCTTGTAAAAATGCAATTGTCTCTATAAATACATAAATGTGTATATAATTAAATTACTTTATATATATATATATATATATATATATATATATATATATATATATATATATATATATATGTATATGTATATATATATATATATATATATATATATATATATATATATATATATATATATATATATATATATATATATATATATATATATATATAACATACATACGGACAATAATATGTTACGGCGTACTTAAAAATTGATCATGACCGAGAGATAAATGTGTCGACAACCGCTATGAACTTGACGATTTAATATTAATACTCTCATTATTATTTATCTCCTCTTATAATCACAGACGCTCGGAAAAACATGATCTCGAGAACATTTTTTTTTCTTGAAAACAAGAGGGAATAGGAATTGTTCATTTTTGTAAACATGTTGAATGTAGTTAGGACGGCCTACCAAAATCTTGGCCCTTTCTTTTTCTGGCCAACACAAGCTAAACATTTTTTTTCAAAGCAAATATAAATAACTGAAACTAAAACAAAGAGGGAGGGATGAAATATCGCAAATGCTAACTGAATAATATAAATAAAGCAGCGTTTAATCAAACGGCTTTTATTGAATTTCGACAAAAATCGTTTAGATATCTCAAGTAAAGCTCTTTAGATTCGTCCATAGATGACATCAAACATATTATGTATAAATATATGAGAAGTGTGACGAATATCTTTATGTATGAGATAGGGAGAAGGAGGGGGGGAGGAGGGATAGAAAAATGTGAATCAGATATTGTGAATTTATAAAAATCCCAAATTAGAACTTGTCATAACTTTAATCTTCGCATAGTTGTTTTTTATAGAGCTTTCTATCTCTTTATCAACGCATTCGACATTAGGGGAGGGGAGTGTGACCTCTTCGCCACAACACTTCTAGTTCAAAATTTGTTCAAAATGAGTTCTTGCATGAAAAAAAAAAACGGAAATTCCCGTTGTTTCCTCCATTAAAAAAACAAACAAAACAGAAACAACAACGCAATAGTCCCGCGTTACTCACACTGAAAAATGTGTCAATTGGCTTCTCTGACCGGAAGTGACTTAACACCCACTGAACCCGTAGACCGTGTAATTCGGTCTCGACTGACCCCCAGTCACACCCATACATTATGCTGGGTGTGTGGGATCTATTTGTTTAAGCAGACACATTCAGAGGGAAAGGGACTTTTTTTTTTAATAATAGTCGTTTTTTAGCCGTTTTTGTTTTTTTAGAAAAAGAGGGGGAAGTATTTTTTGCACTTTACTTATGAGACGTTCGCTTTTTTGGATGGGTGAGGGGGTGGGGATGGGAGAAATATTTTTGTACTTTAAAAGTACTCTTTATTCATTCACTCTATCTAGCCCTAACTTTATCCCAATCTCTAGCTTAGGCCCACCCTAATTCTATCACTAAATCTTTTCCTAACTCTATCCCTAACTCTATCCCTAGCTCTATCCCTAACTCTATCCCTAACTCTATCCCTAGCCATATGTCTAACTCTATCCCAAATTCTATCACCAACTCTTTCCCTAACTCTATCCCTAAATTTGTCTCTAAATCTAACCCTAAATCTATCCTTAACTATATCCCTATCCATCCATAACTCTATCCCTAACTCTATCCCTAACTATATACCTAACTATCTATAACTCTATCCATAACTCCACCCTCCCTTTAGTCTACCGCTAACTTTACCCTCCCCCCCCCATATTTATCCCTCATTGGCACAAACAGTTATCCTATTTTAAATTACTCACCTTTGTATTTGATGTATTTGAAAAAAAAACAATAACTACTACACGGCACTGTTTTCTCATAACAGCTGTGTAACTATGACAAACACTAAAGAATCAAGCAGCTCTAACCTAAACATCAATATTACACTGGACTTGAAACATTCCACAACTTGTAAACATTACTCAAAACTCTACACCAAGACCGCCCATTAACAAGTCAATCAAGTTTTAAATTAGCATTTCACGTTCTTCATTCGTACACTAGTTTGACAAACTTAAAATATTCTTACATATTTTCAAAATGTATTTTAGTTACACAAACAGTTTGATGACATAATCCACTTAACGTAACGAAATTAATTAATTATTAAAAATGGTTTACTCATTAAATTATAAAATACCTAGCTTGGTCCTTGCTTTGAACCAACGTTCGATAACGAACTTCGACCTGCACCAACTAATTAAACCAGTCTTAGCCCTGCATGTGATATTCAAATTTACCCGGGGGAAACCTGTCTATAAAATTTATTTGATCTCACAATAATGAAGATGGATGCGCGAAAGGCAGGCCTAGCTACCAGCGTCCCATACTCTCAAAAGGTTTCCTTACGCATAACATACTCGTCTTTATAACTATGTTTTTTTTTCTTTAACTATGACCTTTGAAATCAATAATTCATGACCTTTTGACCTTTCTGCTCGTACAGTTTTGTTTTAACAGCTACATCACGTGCTATAATCTAATTCAATTATTACGTGAAAGCGTGGATATCTAGGTGAGATTTTACTGAAGTGGGGCATCCGTCTGATATAAATAGAGAACCTGTAGCTACTATGTACTTCATCATCTTTTCCCGTAAGTGTCCAAAACACACGGGGCAGATGAAGTAGAGTTTATCTGCTTCAGCAACCTCGGCGTATGAAGGTATGGTAATGTAAGCACTATACCCAGCCACCATTCGTCTTAACTTGAGTTAGGTACCCATCAGAGCTGGGTGGACTCTGGGACATTCTGCAGAAGTGAACCCATTATGTAATTAAGGTTAATTAATGCTTTGTTGATGATATAATGAATCTTTCTAAGGTCTCTACGATTCGGATATACTGATCTGCACTCTATCATCGGGCAGAGGTTAGATTGGAAACTCCAAAGAAAGGGAAAAGCGAGTTGGACAAAAGAAAATTGGAAGTGTTCAGTTGTTTGTGAAGCAGAAGCAGTAGGAATGTCGTAGACCCAACTTTGAGGAACCGACAAAAACCTACTGCGATGGATAGGTGTGACTGCTTTCCTAGGTTCCACTGAAAGTCCACGGAAATAGTGATCTGCAGTCTGAACAAACTCTCCATAATCAAAAGACAACACAACTACATCAGTACTTACATCCCGGCTACACATTACCACTACATAACTAACTATATCCTGGCGTCACAACACACCTACACCCATACCTTCTGTGGTCGTCACGACACACCTCCATTAGTGCCTAGAATCACAACACACCAAATCAGTGCCTATAACCACAACACACCTACATCAGTACCTAGAACCACAACACACCTCCATCAGAGCCTAGAACCAATACACACCTCCATCAGTGCCTAGAGCCACAACACACCTCCACCAGTGCCTAGAACCACAACACCGTTCCATCAGTGCCTAGAGCCACAACACACCTCCACCAGTGCCTAGAACCACAACACACCTCCATCAAGGCCTAGAGCCACAACACACCTCCATCAAGGCCTAGAGCCCACCTCCATGTGCCTAGAACCACAACACACCTCCATGTGCCTAGAACCACAACACACCTCCATGTGCCTAGAACCACAACACACCTCCATCAATGCCTAGAACCACAACACACCTCCATGTGCCTAGAGCCTCAACACACCTCCACCAGTGCCTAGAACCACAACACACCTCCATCAGTGCCTAGAGCCACAACACACCTCCATCAGTGCCTAGAGCCACAACATACCTCCATCAAGGCCTAGAGCCCACCTCCATGTGCCTAGAACCACAACACACCTCCATCAATGCCTAAATCCACACCACACCTCCATCAGTGCCTAGAGCACACCTACACCAACGTGGCACCGTGAATGAATAATTCAAGCTCCCGGCACCAGCCCCCGTCCCACGGTGTCACAACTTAACACGTCACTGCCGCGCCCGGCTCAATTAGTCCCGAGGGGAGCGGCAAGATGGACGACGATAATTGTTGGTGTCCGGCATATGTGGGGTCAGTACACACACTGGAGGGAGAGGGGTGGGGGGCAGGTGGCGAGGAGGAAGAGTGGAATGAAGATATATTGGCGGAGTGAGAAGGGGGTGGGGCCCCTGGGGAGATGGGCTCGTCATGTTTTAAGGTGTGGGATTAAATGTAGGGGATGAAAATATATCTGTGCATGCGGTTTGTAAAGCCACACACACACACACTCATACACATTTTAACACCCTAGTGTTATATATATATATAAATATATATATATATATATATATATATATATATATATATATATATATATATATATATATATATATATATATATATATATATATATATATATATATATATATATATAATACGTAAAATATAATGAAAGTGAAGCTGGTCATTAGACTGGGAAGACCGTAATCCTTCTGCAAAATGTCTGATTGGATAAGTAGTTCGCTTTTAACGATATGCATATTTAAAAAGAGCAAAGTGAAAATGAGAGTAGTTTTTTAGACTAATTGGTTTTGTAGACAAGCCGAGAAACACTCTCACATATTGTATTGCTGCAACATTTCACTCGTACATTTAGCCTATCATTTACAAGGCGCCGGTCGGTCCCGGCTCGTGACTTAACCAATGTTTAAAACGAGAGGACAAATGTACCGGTTTTTTTTAAATTATTGACCTTGACAGCAGACACCCAGGGGTCAATGTTACTCACACCTAGTTACTCACACCTAGCAGGTATTGATTAACAGATCCACTAATGCGCGCTGTACAATTTACCTCGAGCTTGCTGTTGAGTTATCCAATACATGTACTTTAAAATCGTCCTCAATTCATACTGATATTGTTTTATGTTTGGCCTCTGATAGTATTTCTTAGCTTAACGCTAAAGCTTAAGCCTAGAGATTCATAAAGCTCTAATCCTAAAAGAATTAGCCCCTAACCCCCATCCCTAACAGCCATACAGATAGATATCAAAATCTCGTACCCCCAACCCAACAGCAAGACAGATAGATATCAAAATGTCAGACCCTAACAGCCATACAGATAGATATCAAAATGTCGGACCCTAACAGCCATACAGATATATATCAAAATGTCGATATGACGCTTTAGAATTAACAATCATGCCAGATTTTATATTGAGGTGTACGAGTTTGTGTGGGAGGGGGAGGGGTGGAAGATTGATCCGTCTGAGATCTGCCAAAAAATCAAATGTTTTCCTGGCAGCGAACAAGTTACGTCACTGAGATCTGCCAAAAAATCAAATGTTTTCCTGGCAGCGAACAAGTTACGTCACTGATTGTATACCTGGATACAAGGTCAACGTGAAGCATCACGGGAGTTCAAGGTAGTCTCATAGGCAAGTGTGAGTAGAGAATCATATTGAATGTAAGGCCTTCTAATTCTACACAAGAGTTAGAAAACATCATATGAATTCACGGCCTTCTAATTCCAACAAGATTTTAGACACCATTTGAATTCAAGGCCTTCTATTTCTAGACTAGAATTTTAAGACATCATTTGAATTCACGACCTTCTAATTATACACAAGAGTTTTAAGACGTCACTTGAATTAAAGACCTTTTAATTCTAGATAAGAGTTTTTCAGATATTATTTGAATTCAAGACCTTCTAATTCTAACAAGATTTTAGACACCATTTGAATTCAAGGCCTTCTATTTCTAGACTAGAATTTTAAGACACTTTTTAAATTCAAGACCTTTTTACTCAAAACAAGAGATTTATTCAATGTCTTCTAATTCTAACACGATTTTAGACATATTTGAAATCAAGATCTTTTAATTCTAAAAAAAGTATTTTTTTTACATTATTTGAATTTAAGACCTTCTAATTCTAAACTAGAGTTAGCAGACCTCATTTGAATTTAAGACCTTCTAATTCTAGATAAGAATTATCAGACGTTATAGCGAGTTTAAGGCCATCCCGTACAAGACACCAGTGAGCAACCACGATGGCCACACCATCCTAGGCATGAGTCACGTGACCCGGTGTGTATCGTTTCGTTCAACTAACGATCACCCGCGCCGTGTTTTCAATTAATTCATAATCTGTGCTGTTCTATTCGGCTTGGGGGGGGGGGGGGGGTGCGGGATTTTATGTTAAATATTAGAACAAAAATAAAGAAAGCAGTTTTACGTTTCACCCATGTATCAAATATAGATTATATTTTTCTAGCAATTAATGCCTTTCAGCATTCTCTACTTTTTTTAAGGTTCGTTAAATTATTTTAATTTCGTTAACATTATCATTATATTTTCTCTTTCGTGCTTAGGAAACATGTGACAGGTGAAGTAGAGTTCATCTGGATCAATGACTTCGGTATATAACGAATAATGTGGTCAGCACTGTACCTAGTCACCTTTGTTTCCATAACGTGAGTCAGGTACCCATCAGAGCTGGGTGGACTCAATAATATCCCACAGCCTCGAGTCGGTCTTTTATTTGTAAACTTCTGTCGTATTACACAATCAGGAACTATTTTTATTTTGTTTAAACCGCCCTTTATCAAAAACACTATGAATGTATTTTCTGTTTTTACTGAAATTAAAATTACTTGAAATGAAGAGAAGAAAAAAGTAGATAAAAACTATAATTAAAAAATAAAAACTAATACCACAACACACGACTAAATAGTCACCGCCACACTGAATAGTGGAATCGATTACGTTTCTATAGTGACGCAAGCATATTTTAAAATGCCCGGGCATAACGAGGCGGGGGAGGCAGGCAGTTTAAAATTCAGCTGTTAATCTCCCTGAAATCAATGTTATGACACTAAGTAATTTCATCCAGGCGAAAACTAATTGCTGATGTATAATTAATTACATTTTAACTTTCCGAAATAGCAACCGTGGGAGGGACGTAGGTGTCGTAAATAATACAATTCACTTGTATGACATTTTTTTTGTAAAATATAAAGACAACTGCACAGAAAAATAACTGCAGGGTAAAAAAAAATCTTTAAAAAGAAAGCAGTCGTGAAAATTGTGTCATAATTTTAAAGCAAATGCTGACACAGCTAATATCGTATGTTTGTCTACTATACCGTAGACCTACGGTTTGTCTATACCATAGCTGGATCAAATCCAATTGAGCAGAGAAAAAAAATTACTGATTACAGAAACACATGTTTAATTAAAATAGCGGTGTAGAGATGGGAGCATATAGCGGCTAATACAACCTATCAGGGGCGGAACTACCATACCTCCAGACCCCGCAATGCGGGGGGGCCCAGGACGTTTAGGGGCCCAGTTCCGACCAAAAAACAATGAATTTTTTTTTCAAAAATTATGTTTTTCATGCATCTTGAAAGTGGTTTTGTAAAAAAAAAAAAAACAGAGATAGCAGAGATTGTTGCGTAGAAAAATATTTTAAAATCTACAAGAGCTATAGTTTGAAAGGTAGGTAAACATTCACACTACTTGCATGACTTACTGCCCTTCTTTAAAATAGGGATGCCCACGAAGCTCATTTAAATAGTTTTGTACTGTGTATATTAAAAAGCAATTGATTCTCTGAATTGTTACTTAAATAAGACGTACTATATAATAGTATAGCTATAAAAATCAACGTTTTCAAAATTGATATTATAAAAGCCGAAAATGAAAAAAATAAACATAACGCGAGAAACCATTCACGAATCAAGCTAACGTCTTTATATATTTTTTACCAGGGTATTTAACTCCTATTTAGTTAGGACTAAATTTTTTCTAGTTTGTTCTCTCAGAATGGTTAAAAAAGTAATGTTTAAAAAAAAAAAAAAAAAAAAAAAAAAAAAAGAATGGTTATATATTGCAATGAAGTTGACTAAATAACTCATTTAGGATATAGATTATATATATATATATATATATATATATATATATATATATATATATATATATATATATATATATATATATATATATATATATATATATATATATAGGGGGGCCCTAGTTTTTTCTTTGCGGGGGAGCCTTTGATTTCTAGTTCCGCCACTGCAACCTATATATCTATATATCTAGATAAAAGTGGCATAAATCCTCCATTTATACGTTATATAAGTACTGTTTAAAAAAAACAATTAAATGTGTCTTGATAGAATTGACATTTCATAAAATTTTATGCTTTTTTAATAACTTCTTTTTTTTTTTTTTCTTTTAATAAAATTTCTTTGCTCAAAATTTAAAATCCTTCACTACACGTATACAATCTCATACACTCTCCCCCTCCACACACACACACACACACATACAAAGTCTGTCTACATCATGGAGAGTGCCACTCAGAATCGCATGCAAGCATGACTACAGGTAAACAATGCTATGACCGCCAGATAGAACAAAACAACCCGTCCCGTGGGAACATGCGTTAACGTGCATGTCCCGTGTCTGTAGGTGCAGAACGCTGGTGAGCACATGTCCAGGTTACCACCTACACAACAGCGCGCGCAACAGCTTACATGCAGGTAGAGCCAGGTAACGTTAATTACCGCCCCACGTGCTGTCAATTAGTCGGCAGTGGTATGGGTGTGACTAAATGAAACCAACGGCAGTAGGTAGAACAGAGATCTATATTCACAAATAAACACACTTAATCTAAAGACTAATGCATTCTCGATTATCTTGTAGATGAGTGCAAAATAAAAAGATAATAAGGTGCAATAAATATTTTGAGGTCCATATATATATATATATATATATATATATATATATATATATATATATATATATATATATATATATATATATATATATATATATATATATATATATATATAAACATAATGATGGTATATTTATTCTACCGATATTTTACTCAGTTTTAACATTGAAACTATGAATAACGACCTTCCTGTTAAAAATTCATCCACCGTCTCTCGATGACATCAAATGAATTATAATCGATTTTCGTATCGCTTCACCGAAATAATCGTTCGGCTCCATAAAGCTTCAGACTGAATCCCGATACCTCTGGACACGATGCTAGATGATGGATTGAGACTTAATGAAAAGGCAGCGATGGGTATCGTTCTTCAAACACTGGAACTAGTGGTACTTGAAGATGGTACTTGAAGGTGTATCATACTGCTATATTTTCACGGCGTTGTCACGTAGGTTCTTTTTTCACGTGACAGTGTCAACTGACACGATACGATACGGTCACGTGGTATCCTTATATTACAACGATATGTCACTGTTAAATGTAAATGTTATGTAAACAAAGTAAATCTTAAATTCCGCCATTGTCACATTATATGAAAGTATCACTGAGCAATGATACATAGCACTGTTGAATGCCTTTGCTATGTAGACAAAATAACTGTTTACATCCAGTTATAGTCACACTATACGAAACTTTCAATGAATAATGGTACATTGCACTGGTGAATGCCACTGCTATGCATACATAGTAAATAGTATTGCTTTAATTCACTCCATTTTTGCATATACGAAACTATCCATTTACATAGACACAAAGCACTGACGTAGACCACTCTAGTACAATAGTGTCAAAGATAGTGTCATATTTTACTGAAATATGGTGTCATATGTCACTTAACTGTCAACAACAGACTGCACTAACAACAACTCTTGGATCAGTCACCAATGCTTGTATGCTTGTATTGTTTTTAGAACTTAAGCTCAAATATGTTGAAAGATCTCATGCAAGAAATAAAACAAAGAACAAAACCTCAAATAACTTAGAAGTTGAAGGGGCGTGGTCGAGCATACGAATTCTAAAGTAAATATTTCGACATCGGGTACACACCCATGTTAGATATTTTTTCTAAGGCGAATTTAAAGCCTAGAACTTACCGCATCATCCTTTCAATTACCTAGGCCACTTACTTCCTCTACTTCCCCAACCTTCTTGGACATCAATTCATTAGGGATAACTCTCCCTGTTAGTATAAAGACAAAATCACACCAAATCAGAAAACGTTAACTATACCGTAGCATTACCACGTGACTTTTGACGCGAAACCGTATTGATGCTGACATTTACGTTACGTCATTAATGACATTTCGTCACACCTACGTTGTCATTCCATTTTTAATAATAATGGGGGACGAAACATCAATTCGAACTTTCGATGCCAAATCACATCATTTCCAATTTTTAAGGACGAATCACAATTTTTCAACTACTCGAGATTTTAGTTTTTTTTCTTTTTCGATAATTGCAGTCCAATTTTAACAAATCCAAACTAATTTCAATCATGACATTAATCAATGTCGATAATCGATCTTGGTGAAAATATTCCATAAAGTCGACATTTAATATGTCATGTGTGAGTGATAAAACTATTAACTCCTTGCTATAGAAGACAGATCATTTATATTATTGAAAAATCCAATGTAAAAATCAATGACGGTGAAAAAAAATGTTCATGTATTTGATCACTTTCACTTTTAGAAATGTCTCTTCAAGCATCAATTTGTAGAATAAGTATATCCTTGAGCTTCAAGTATTTGTTGAATGTTCGGGAAATCCCTTTTTTATTTTTAGATGTTGCGCAGTAATTAAGAGGCGCGGAGTAGCGTGCGAGACGCATTAAAAAATAATCCCAATCCCAAATTTCGAGAAAACTGTTAAAAATGGCTTTGAATACTAGATACGGAGTGAATGAAAGCCCTTCAATCCATTCTGCGTTAATTTGCTGAACGTCATTATAAAAAAATATTTCGAGAGATTGAGCATGAAGTTCAAAATCTAAATTGACATTTTGTCAAATGTTCATGTCTACTTTAAAGAGGGTTGAAATGTCCATTTCAAGTTCACGAACATTTCACGTTACAAGAAAAGACATTTATTTCTGAGAATATAAAAAATACAGATTTTTTTTACAGGGGCAAAAATTTACTTCCGGTATCGGAAATAAGACAGGACGTGTGTTATGGAGGACATTAAAACTTTTTTTATTGGGGTGATGTTGGGGGGGGAGGGGGCGAGGGCTAAGATGGCGTGCGTGGGTCTTGATGGAGACATGTGGTCAGATGGCCGTGGATCTAGAAGGCCATGTTTTAAACAGAGGCCATGGGTTTAGATGTAAGTCATGGGCCTAGATAGCCAAGGGTCTAGATTGCCATTGGTCTAGATGTCCATGGATTTTGATGGCCATGGGTCTAGATAGCCATGGGTCTAGATTGAGGCCATGGGTCTAAATTTCCAAATTTCTATATGGCAATGAGTCAAGATGGCTATAGATCTAGATGGAGGCCGTGGGTCTAATGGCCATTTGTCTAAAAATTTGGATCTAAATGAAGCCTATGCGTTTACATGGAAGCCACGAGTCTAGATAGCCATATGTCTATATGGAGGCCATGGGCCTACAAAGAATATTGTTGTCTTGATAGAGACGTAGTATTTTCAAGACCATGGGTTTTAGACGGAGGCCGTAAAGTGTGTCGTCTGTTACTTCGAACTGTCATACCCCATAAAATACATAGCAAGTAAATTTATACCAAAACTAAAATAAATCATAGTGTTAGCGATTATTGCTTTAGAATTCAAAATTCTTTAAAGCTAACAAAAAAGGCTATTAATGGAACAAACGTTTTCGTAAAACCACAAAAATTGGCTATGGATTAAAACAAAAATACATGTATTTTAAAGGGAAAAGTCGGTTTTAAAATCTCTGTCATGCTCTAAATGTTAGATTGTTTTTTCATTTATAGTTCACTGTAACTCAGATCATACTAGGTATTTTCAGTTTACTGAACAATACGTCTCAGTTGTCAGTATGTTTATACGAGGGCTTGCCTGCACGTCTTTAAGTATTATGCAAATCGAAGACGCAATCAATAGGATACAAAAGGGATGAGTTGGCTAAACCCAAAGACTAACTCTGATGAAAAACAATCCCAGTAACTCTAATGAAAAAAAAAATCCCAGGAAGGTCAGATATTGGTACGGCCCCACACAGAAGAAGAAAAAAAAAGATGCAAATGGAAATCAATAAACACCCAACTGGGTAAGGTGACACAAGTTCAAATTTTTTAACTTCTTTGCTATTTCTTTCCTCGCTTAACTAGAGGCCCTTTAGGTTTTTTATAAACTATAACCAACGCTCCCCCCTCAACTCCCACAAGCATCCAAGTCAGGATATTAACCTCTCCCCCCCCCCCCACTTAGCTACTGAATATTGTCCTGCATCCTCAACCTAACACTGGGAATTGCCCCCCCCCTTACCCCTCCCCCCCACTTCTAAGTGCACGCCTGCTCTCTTTTCATCTTCAACATGGGAGGTGATCGCGTGCAATCAGCCGTTAGATTTGTGAATTTTAAAGTTATTTAGTGCTTCGGTATTGGCTCTCTCGTGTTTTTTTTAAAAACCTTCTCACCAATCAAGGCCCTGATTCCAATAAAAGCGGACTTATTAGTTTAGAATTAAGTGTGTAAACAACTTGCTCATCTTCATGGCTATAAATCTAACCCAAACATATACGTTTCTTTACTGCTTTACATTCATGCACATTTTGTAAAGATCCATTTAATGATTACTTAAAATTTGCTTCGTAGTTTATGTAAAATCTAGCCAAGTCATCAACATTTTAATGTCCTATTATATAAAACCTAGCTAAATCATCAACATTTTAACGTTCTCTATGTAAAACCAAGCCAAGTCATCATATTCTAATGCCCCTGATGTAAAACGTAAAACCTAGCCGAATCATCAACATTTTAACGTCCAATATTTAAAACCTAGCTAAATCAACATTTTTACGTCCTATATGTAAATCCTTGCCAAATCATCAAAATGTTAATGTCCTATATGTAAAACCTAGCCATATCATCAACATTTTAACGTCCATTGAGAATAAATCAAACCACGAACAGAAGGATGGCACCAAATCCGCAAATCGCGATGCCATGAAACAAAAAACTTGCCATGGAGCCTTGCTAAGTATGTCTGGTCACTTGATCAATTATTGACGCGCTGGGCTGCTCATCAAATTGATCGGAGCAATCAAGCGTAACACGTCTCTCCCCCCTGGTGGTACGCTTGAATGGCACCTGATTGAAAAATATTTTTGCACGTGTGTGACGCGCTTGACTGAATCCTGACCGAGGCATGTTAAATGCTGGCAGTCATATGTTAAATGCGGACAGTCGTATGTTAAATGCGGACAGTCGTATGTTAAATGCTGGCAGCTTCACGTTAGTTGCTTTCAGTCATATGTTAAATGCTGACAGTCATATGTTAAATGCCGAAAGTCGTATGTTAAATGCCGACAGTCATATGTTAAATGCCGAAAGTAGTATGTTGAATTAAGATAGACATATGTTAAATGCTGACAGTCATATGTTAAATGCTGACAGTCATATGTTAAATGCTGACAGTCATATGTTAAATGCTGACAGTCATATGTTAAATGCTGACAGTCATATGTTAAATGCTGACAGTCATATGTTAAATGCTGACAGTCATATGTTAAATGCTGACAGTCATATGTTAAATGCTGACAGTCGTATGTTAAATGCTGACAGTCGTATGTTAAATGCTGACAGTCATATGTTAAATGCTGACAGTCATATGTTAAATGCTGACAGACATATGTTAAATGCTGACAGTCATATGTTAAATGCCGACAGTCATATGTTAAATGATGTCAGTCATATGTTAAATGTCAGTAATATGTTAAATGCCCAAAGTTATATGTTAAATGCTGACAACTCCATGTTAAATGCTGTAAGTCATATGTTAAATGCTGGCAGTCATATGTTAAATGCCAACAGACGTATGTTAAATGCCAAAAGTTATATGTCAAATGCTGACACTCTTATGTTAAATTCCGCCAATCGGTGCGAGGACCTTTGACCATAGGAGCTTTGACCATAGGGGCTTTAACCATAGGGGGTTTGACCATAGGAGCTTTGACCATAAGGGGTTTGCCCATAGGTGTTTTCTCAGCAGAGGGTCTGTGATCACAGGTGGTTTGTCAACGGGTGTTTGATCACAAGCACTGTGTGTGGCTTTGATCACAGGTGTTTTGTCCATATAGGGTCTTTGATCACAGGTAGTTTGTCCATTGCTGGCGTTTGATAACAATCGCTTTGTCCATATATGGTAAGGATTAATTTTAAAAGTTGTGTAATTATAGGACCCGCCAATCATATGTTAAATGATGTCAGTCATATGTTAAAAGCAGACAAAGCCGTATGATTGCCGTCATGCTGCAATGTTGACATAGACCTGTTTTGTTATATTATATATTTTAAGTATCGTAATTAATCTGCCATATACCATTATAATATATTGTATATTTAGTTGAGGTGACAAAATATTCTCTTTGAAAGTCACGCTTGACTGAATCCCGACAGAATCAGCTTAAAGTTAACTTTTTAAACATAAATTAAGTTTTGATTAACCTGCTCATAAACCTTGAGCTTCTTCGTAAACATCTATTTGGGGTACTAGCAATTACTCCTTTTTTTTATCTACTCACAAGAACTACCCAAATTACAAATTTCATTACACAAATTACATTCCCGTGCGACTTTTCTACTTTATTCCTTACATCGCGATTTCGTTTAGTTAACCACATCAAAAGAATGTTCTACTTCAAAGGGGGAATTTTAAAAAAAATAAAAACCTTATCGGTGAGTACATTCAAACATTTTCTACTCATCATCGTCGGTTTTATGTAAGGTCTCCGGGCTGTTCGCACTTCCTGTGGTCCGATTTACAGCGATACTAGCGTTCGATTCCGGCATCGATCTGATGGTAAGCGCCCCATCGGATGACCCCCAGCCAGCGTTCCACAACTCGGGTAAACAAGCAGGGCGAGTTGCCCGCCCCTGATTCAAGATGGCCGGCGTAATCAGTTTAACTCGGGCAAGTTCATTAACAGGTTGATTGTGTTGTTGGGTGCGGTACAATCGTGTGTGATTGCGTTTTGATTGTGATACAATCGTTGCTGGTTGTGTTATGGTATTGTAACATATACCATGGGTTACCAGTCAGGGGGATAATCTACACCTTATTGGGTTGTGGGGTAACAACTATTGATAATATTTTCATGCTTTTCGGTGAGCGATGTTTCACAGTGTTTCCCATGTCGTGTGAACTCTAGGACTGAGGGTAGTTACGACTGTGTTGACGTCATTCAAACCCCAGACTGCCGGTGACGGGGACAGTTTTGCTGACATGGGCATAGACAAACTTTAGTAATAATATATGGGCGGAATGAAGGGCTAAATGAAATTGAAGAAAATGAAACACTGCCTCAGTGGGGATAAAGTACAATGATCACCCACTGAGGTGTAGTGTGTTAACGGGCTGACCCCTGAGAAACAACAAAAAACAACGATGCTTGTTTCTGGATCAGCTTTATGACTTCATACAGACTTCATTAGAATTCCAATTACAATTTCCTTAAAACTGCAATTTTAACTCCAATTTAAACATTTCAATTTCATATAGCCCCTGGACGCCCTTCAGTCAACCAATCGCTGATGGGTACCTAACTCACGTTATGGAAAGGAAATGTAACTGGGTATAGCGCTCACCACACAAGTTCTTTATACGCCTAGGTCACATAAACAGGGAATGACCGTATTGTCCTTTGCATGATGCCTGAAAGCACCAGAAGACAGAGAAAGTTGTCAACGCATGGTGAAAAAGTCAAAAGCGTTGCCCCGGCAACCAGAGTTTCTTCCTGGCATCTCTTCGGTGGGGGGGGGGGAGGAGGGGCGGTCCCCGAAAAAGTCTACCGCCCCCCCCCCCCTCCCCCCGGACAAAGTGGAATTTATTTAGAAAATATACTTTTAACAGCGTCCGCCCCCCCACCCCGGAAAATTTAGTCCGCTCCCCCCCCCCCCCCCCGAAAATGTCAAATGCCCACCCTCCTCCCCCGGAGAAAAAAGTCAGAAACAAAAACACTGCTAACAACCCTCTTGAGGTTATGAGATAGACATACAAATGTACTAGAATAAGACTTACCCAAACAGATAAATACCAAGATGGGGAAGTCTAAACCCAAAGATAAAACTTAAACTCTACTTCACCTGTGTTGTTTGACCATCCAGGTTAAAACGACCAACCTTTTACATTCATTATGACTGCTATAAAATATCTGAAGCACTGGACGTAACATACACAACCGTGGCTTCCAATAAAATCATCTCTAATCAATATAAAGGATAGGCGGAACCCTTTGTAATAAGGACTTGGGCCACGCAATCTTGGATCTTAATATATAATAAAGCAGTAATCAAAGTATAAAATCGGTGCGCTATTGATTCGCCATGACAATAAAAAAAAAATTCCACTTCAGTGTGGAATTATTTCAACCTAGAAGAACAGAGCGGCACTCGTATATTGAAGGTATTGATTTGATTTCCTACGGTCTTTGTATCACGGCCAACAATTCAATAATACACCGGCTGTAGTAAAGGATGTAAAATAGCTGACAAAGAAAGTCTGAATGTATTAGAAGAATTAGCAAGACGTTTACAGGGAATATGGTAAAAAGGTAAGGAAAAAGGGGTAAAGCAGATCTGATAATATGATAAATACGTTAAGTAGAGTAAAAGTTTAGTTAAGGAGTATTAGGCATACGGAAAAGGAGATGTGTAAATATTTACAGGAAATACTATTCCTCCCCTCTGAAGAAAGTCTACCGCCAGCGCCCCCCCCCCCCGTACAAAATGGAAGTTACATAGAAAACATATTCTTTTACCAGTGCCTCCCCCCCCCCCCCCCCACCCACCCCTGGAAAATTTAGTCCGCCCCTCCCCAAATATTAAGTCCCCCCCTCCCCCCCCCCCCCCCCCCCGGGAGAAATAAGTCTGGAAGAAACACTGGAGAAGATGAGAAAACAGTTACAGGGAGTGTGATACAATAGGATGGGGGGGGGGAGGGAGGGAGTGGTCGTAGAAAACTGAATCGCGACTTGAAAAAGAAAGTAATAATAATCGAATCGCGGCTCAATGAAGCGATGGGGACGTCGGCTGATCGATAGTGCATGCGGTGAGGTGGGCACCTCGTCAGGGGTGACGGAGTGGAATAATTGGAATACCTGGGTATGGGAATGTTCTAGAATAATTGGAATACCTGGGTATGGGAATGTTCTGGAATGATTGGAATACCTGGGTATGGGAATGTTCTGGAATAATTGGAATACCTGGGTATGGGAATGTTCTGGAATAATTGGAATACCTGGGTATGAAGATGTTATGGAATGGTTGGAATACGTGTGTTTAAAAATGTTGGAAACAGAGCAAAGATATTTAAGTAAACATCGCCATCAGAAGCGACACAAGGCGGAGGCACGGCGTGCGGTACTCACCGGGTGACACCGTGTAGGGGGTGACACCAAAACTCCTAAAACATACTCTTAAAAACAATTGTGTATCGAGTTCAATCTAAGATAAAATCGTAGTGTGGATAGGTGACACCAAACCAGAATTTCCTCTTCATACACCGAGTTCACAGAAGCAGGTGAACTCTACTTCATGGGGAGTGAACTTGTGTGACCTCACCTTACGATACTTGACTTGGTTACGTCACTGATTGAGATAAATTCTGTCTGTGTCGTTGCTTTCAATTATCTAGCAGCCGCTTTAAATGATAAACGTTCACATAGTTTATTTCCCTTAAACTTATACAACAGTCTTCAAGTGGGTAATCTGTTAATTAATCTGTACATTGTAACGTCCATTATTTGTTTTAGTGCTAGACATAGCATGCATTAAAATTTTAACTTAAAAAAAACAACGCTAAATTTAATACTAAAACCACAAATCTTCTGTTCTATAAACTGATTAAACTCATTAGTCCCATTTAAATTAAATTATCCTACTTTCAAAGATACAATTTTTTTTTTAAACACTGAAATCGGCGACGCGCTTCTAAAAGCATAAACGCATTTTTAATTAAAAAGAACTTGTGGAGTGTAATATAAAAAAAAAAATGAACTCTCAGTACGAGATTATGAATGGAAGAGAAACAGGGAGGGTAGGGGGGGGGGTGATCGTATTAGGACGGACGCCATTATTGTAGGTAATTACTCTTTAAATAATCTCGTGAGACAGCGCTTGGCGGTGAACACAGAAAAAGATGAATCGTTTTTTTTTTTTACTTGTGGTGGAAAGTCCCTGTTGATCGGCTCAGTGATGGCTGTCGTAGTGGCGTAGAGAGTAAGGTCTTTATTAGGGCTGGGTGTTGCACTAGCATGACCCGCACACCGCCTCACACACACCGCCTTACACCATTAGCTTTCATCTTCGCGAATCATTATTTTTTTTTATAATACCGTTATATTTGTATCATTACCTTTTTACAAGATTTCGATTTTTTGAAAAATGTATATATTTTTGTAAATATTTTCTTAGTGCTAATTAAATAATATTTTTTTTTTACCTTACGGAGACATAAGTTTAAAAATCATATAAGGAGACGTGGTAGGATGGTAGAACATACGACTGCTAACCTAAAAGTCTAGAGTTCAAATCCGAGTTCAAATCTGTAAATGTTGCTGAGTCCACCCAGCTCTAATGTTGGGCAGGCTTACCTAACTCACGTGAGGGTTGTGCATAGTGCCGACCACGCTATCCCTTCATACACCGAGTTCACAGAAACAGGTGATCTCTACTTAACTTTCCCCATAGACCGTCAGGTTTGAAAAGGAAACTTACTATTTTTACTAATGTAGAACACAATGCAGTAGGTCTACACTGTTCGAATTATTTGATCTACACATATGTTACATGTAAAAGAAATAGAAGGAAAAAATATGCTTACATTACTATCTACGAGTAATTTTACGCCAATTTTTACACTATTTTTGCTATTCATTTTACACCAGATAAATCTCAAATAAGAATAAACATTAAGTTAAACCATTCTTAAAATTGTGATCACTGTCTCTCTGTTCACGGAAAAACTCTCAAAAAATACTACTAAGTTGGCCCTACTTTTGTAAGATAAATTAATATAAAAACAAAAAGTGACACTTAATGCTTGCAAGTTTAATCCCATTCTTTTATAAAGTAAAACAAAATTGTTGCACATAAAGCTTTATATTTTATGTTTTTTTCCAGTTAAAAAACATAAGATTAAACCTTATCATGTGATGGACCGAGGCTTTATTATTCCAAAAAAAAAGAAATTCAAATAATTACTATGATCAGTCAATTTAATCGAGTGGATCCTGATATTATATTTGTTTTCTTTTTAAACGGAACGTCATTTTTTTTTTAAATTATGTCCCATTTCCTCTGTTTCTAATCAATTCAAGCAAAATGTTGTTTTTTTTTCGTTTGGCATTCAATAAATATATAGTTCTGTAATATATATATATATATATATATATATATATATATATATATATATATATATATATATATATATACATTGTGCTGTGTATATAAATAGAAAATATAGCCATGCTCAATGTTACTTGCTATTTACTTATATCAAACTCATCTTTTATAAGGTTCTATTTTCACAGCAACATACGCTTTAGATATTGTGATCAAATCAGTTATCTTAATAATACTTACTGTAGAACGGGATCCAGGACTTCAAAGCACTATCAAAGAACGTTCACAAGTACAATCCCCAGTGAATAAAGTCCAACTGTCAGTGTACATGTATTCACACTAAGTACATCGAGTTATATTGAGTATATACCATGTTACATCGTGTACATGTAGTGTACATGCGAACAGTTCTCTTTATTTTTTGTCACATGGCGCGGCCTGAGTGCTATCCCCTTGGTCCGGAATGTAAAACTATGCAACAACTGCTGGAAGCAACAAATGGCAGTACTCACTTCGAATTTCGCGCATCGCCGTCTGCAAGGGGCCCGCACGGCGCGTGATACCGCCGGTTCCACCCTTGTGTCCTCTCCCCTTCCCTCCCTCCCCTCCCCCTCCTCGTGTCTCGGGTGTCTGATGGTACCAGCGTGGGACACAGTGCCGGGACTCTACAACGGTTATGTCCCTTGTTATCTCATACTTATCTCCCTTGGATGTTTTCTCTCTCGCTCTCTGTAACACTTTGTCGTTCTCTTTATCACTGTCTATCTCTCTGTAACTGTCTATTTTTCTCTCTTTGTCGCTCTCTCTTTCTGTCACTTTTTGTCGCTCTCTCTATCGTTCTCTCTTTCTCTTTGCCCCTCTCTCTCTGTAACTGTCTATTTTTCTCTCTTTGTCGCTCTCTCTTTCTGTCACTTTGTGTCGCCCTCTCTTTCTCTCTTTCTCTGTGTTCCTCTCTCTCTCTGTAACTGTCTCTTTTTCTTCATTTGTCTCTCCCTCTCTTTATCTCTCTATCGCTCTCACTTTATCTGCTTGTAGCTCTGAGTCACTCTATCTTTATAAATCTTTCTGCCTCTCTCTCTCTCTCTTCGTCGCTATCTGTTTCTCTGCCAACCTCTCTCTCTCTCTACTATGTATTTGTTCCTTCTCTATAGTTTTCTCTAGCCCCCCCTCTCTTTCTCTATTTCGCTGTTCTCTATCTCAGACACTCTCCCTCTGTCTCTCTTTCCTTCGTGTTTGAACCGTTCTCCATCTCTTTAGTTTTTCTTTCTCTTTATTTCTCTGTTGCTCACTAAGTCAATAGATATGTGTCTGGGTCTAGTTCCCTCTTTCTATCTCTTTAGTTCTCTATGTCTATCTCTTTCTTTCTTTCTTTCTCTCCCCCCCTCTTTTTCTCTATATGTTTCCCTGTTTCTCTCAGTGCCTCTCTCTTTCAGTTTTTTTCATCCTCTCTTTCCCTCTCAGTTTTTTCCCCAAACAACATTTACTCTTTATTTCAGGGTTACCATAATCACTTGTCTTCCCACAAATAATATAACTTCATTAACTTCATTATGATCTGAAACTAATTTACTAAAACAAGTTTTTTTTTCTAACAAGCTATATAAATATAAATATAAATATATATATATATATATATATATATATATATATATATATATATATATATATATATATATATATATATATATATCTGCGTATGTGCGTGTGTGTGCATATATATATACATCAAAATATATATATATATATACACATATATATAGGTATATATATAGGTATATATATATATATATATATATATATATATATATATATATATATATATATATATATATATATATATATATATATATATTTCTTATTTTTTTTTAAATGATTTATTTAGTTTGTAAGAAAATATATTATTCAATTATTTAAAGTATTTCTTCATGGCAATAATAAAAGAAAAAAAAAATCAAGCAAACGAAATTAAACTTGATGTCGTCATTCCAAAACCTGTTAATTCTATTTCCTCCGTGAAACCGGAACCTGGAGTTTATTACATTATCCCAAATCAGCTGGGCGGGATGTTTAGTGCGCACATCCAAGAGGCTCATAAAAATTAATTAAGATTTTAAAAAGCAATCGCTGTGAGCGTGGGCCAATAAAACACATAAGTGTTCACAGAGAGAGTGTGTACGCTTGCGTGAGGTGCGAGTTGTTGGAATCTAATGTTGGCATGTTATTTTGTGCGCATTTTGTATTCGATTCTTGTGTATGTATGTGTTTGATGAGCATTCTTGTATCGATTATTGTGTATGTATGTGTGCGGTGCGCATTTTTTATTCGATTCTTGTCTATGTATTTATACGGTGCACATTTTGAATTCGATTTTTTGTGTATGAATGTATGCAGTGCGCATTTTGTATAATGTTCTTCTGTTGACATGTTTGTTGGTGCGCAATTTCCTTAGATTATTTTGCATGAATATATGTGGTGCGTATTTGCATTATGTTTTTGTGTTGATATTACTGTTGGTGCGCAATTTGTATTACTTTATTCATTTGAGGAAACGAATGTTGCTGGTCCTAGTATTGTAGTTTTCAGATGTGCACGCTGTGCCTACACTTAAATAAAGTAAGAAAGTTCTGTATTCCATTAGAAGATATCCATCCCGGGGACGATGTGGTCTAGCGGTAGAACAAGCGCTCGCTAACCTAAACGTAACGAGTTTAGATCCTGGGTTCGAGGCAATAGGCAATCCCTAACTGTCCTTCCTGTCCAAACCATGTTGTGCCATGCACTGGAGAGGAAGCAAAAGCCAGGCCAAAACACGTGGGTCTAGTTGTTGGTAACATGGGTGGGAAAAGTGCTCGATTCCATACACTTCTCCGGTCAGCCTGACTAACATAACGAGACCGTTATAAACAAGAGTATCTATCCCCTCCGCGATGTTAATACGCAAATGTCGGAGAAGCAGGTTTGTTGTACTCCACCTACAACAACGACTTCTAAAACCTTATTGCCGTTTTTTTTTATTGCGCCACATGTTTGTGATACATTTGTGAATGTATGAGAAAAAACATAAACAACACGATATAACACAACGCAATACAACCGTGACATAGCTTGACAATGCTTGACATGAACGTACGAAACAAACAAGATAATATACTACGATAAAGATTTAATATACATCATCCACACAGAAAATTATAGATGATAATATGAATTATAACATGATATTCCTTACACACTGCAGCGTATTCGTCAAGTAAAGCTTATGGCTGCTAACAAGAAAGCTCCCTAGTTCGTCATCTCTGAGTCCACTCAGCTCTGAAGAGTACCTGACTCACGTTCACAAGGACAGCTGGGCAAAGTACTAATAATACAATCCATATTTTTGCAGGTGTCCAACTACAAGAAACAGTCCCCTCGAAAACTAACCACTACTTAACACTAAAATAAAACACTGACATAAAATGTACTAGTAAAAATAATGACGTTTATGCCACAATTAACATTTGTAACGACGTTACATACACGTACGGCGAGGCAATACCGTACGCTCAGAAAACCTGACAAACACAACTCACCGAACAATACGGAGACAGCATTCCAGGTCATAGAGTACACCGCGCTAACCCATGAATTCCCATTTACTCTAACTAACAGGTGAATCTAAAATGTGCAGGGATTTATTATTGCCCTGGTAAACAAAGCCGGCTGTTTACTTTAAAAACAATCACCTGCATCACGTATTAGTGGCGATAACAAACGCAATCAGACAAATAAAAATATTTTACTGGTTTAACAAGGTTGTTCTGACTTTATTTTTACTTTTTTGTCCTATAATTTAATTAAACTCTAGGTAAAATAGCTTTTAAATCATTATACGAGCAGGTGAATTTTCAATTAAATTTAACTGGGAGTAGACACATTTTTCATAGCTCACAGTTACAATGCAGTTCAAGTTGAAATAGAATAAATGGACATCGTGAGGCGATAGACACTATGAACAATGATTGACACTCCAGTTAACCAAGATTTGAACTTGAGATTTTCGGGTAAGCAGCCCAGCTCTCTACTACTAGGCCACGTCGTCCCACGATCCTATTTATAATGAACATAATTGTTTCTTCCAAACGTAGTTCATAAATGATCTATACCCACAAAAAGAGAAGTTCAGAGAGTTTAGGACCAGAGTTTCTTCCAGGCATCTCTGTCTACTGCCCCCCCCCCCCCCCGAACGAAATAGAATTCATATAAAAGATATATACTTTTACCAATTTCAGCCCCCCCTACCACCCGGAAATTTTAGCCCCCCCCCCCCCCCCCCCCCGAATATTTTAAGTGCCCCCCCCCCCCCCCCCGGAGAAAAAAGTTTAGAAGAAACACTGTTTAGGTCTGGCTAAGATTAGGTATACGGCTAGAGATCTTGACAATCGTTGGTTTACAAAGAACTTTATAAACAAAAGTAACTAAAGCAGCCGTTAGAACCTGACGGTACACGAGACAGGTGAAGTAGAGTTCACCTGTTTCAGTGACATCGGCATATGATTGGACAGTGTGATCAGCACTTTGCCCAGCCGCCTTTACTTTCCCTAACGTGAGTTACATACCCATCAGGGTAGGGTGGACTTAGGTACTTTCTACTGATATGAGCCCTGAATTTGAACTCGAGACTTTGGGGTAGAAGTCTTACGCTCTACCGGTAAAAAGGAAAAAAAGTCACAGGAAAAGAAAACACAGAAAAAAAGTCACAGTTTTTGCTAGGAAAAAAAGTCACAGAAAAAAAGTCACAGTGGAAAAAAATTTTCGGAAAAAAGTCACAGAAATAAAGTCACAGAAAAAAGTCACAAAAATCTTTTTAGAAATATTTTTTTTTAATTTGTTTAGAATTGTAAAATTTTGTATGTTTATTGTTGTGGGTTGTATTTTTTTATAGCATAAATTATTTATAGACGTTAAAAGCTTTATGGTTTATAACAATTGTAAGTAAAAATACTCTAATATAATTTACACAACAATCTCAACTTTTGTTACGTATTTAGTTAAAAACGCGGTAGAAAATTTAATTATAAAAGAAATTTAGGCAAATTTTGCCGTAGGCTATTCTCTGGTCGGCCTCTCCTCAGTAGGCATTGTCTGAACATATTTTGTGTTGTTGACGTTATGCGTCATCGACAGCCTTTGAACCTTTTCGGCTTTCTGTTTTGATCCTAAGTTTTGTTATGTAATGAGCGTGATAAATGTGGGCAGTAAAGGTGGTTGAACTAAACATAACTATTGTTGCCATGAGTTGAGGGCAGCAAGTCAGATGAACTTACCATTTCACGGTAATTAAATATTGGTATTTTTAAAAAAAAGCACGATAAAAAACGTGGACTTTAGAGCATTCTATTAAATGCTACTTATCTTAAGTTTAAAATAATTACAATCTACATACTTCATAATAAATATTTTTAGATGAATTATAAAAATTCCTGTGCGTATACAGCCTACACATATCTATCTATATACTACTAAAAGTCAAGTTTGTTTACATGTTTGAATATTTATTTGTTTGCCTGATCGAAAATTGTGATATGTTCGACTCTATCTGGAAAGCTGTAAAATGGTATGCAGGTAGAGAATAATTTTTTAATGCAGACAGACTGTTGATCACAAATTTATTTAAAGACGTTAATTAATTAATTGATTTATTCATATGCAGATTAACCCATTTTTTTAAAAAAGATTTGAAAAGCCACTAGACTCGACGGAAACAGTGACGTCACATGATGTGTTTATTTTTTTACATCGATAATGGCGGCCTATCGAAGAAGATTGTGTTCCCATTCCAATGTTTAACGCGTTCTAAAGCTAATTTTCTGTCGGCTTTAACTTTAACAATACGTCCGTTTGCTGTATTTATTACGTTCCAACACTTATATCAATTTTCAACTGTCTTTTTCATTTAGTTTTACAATAAATTTCTCTAGGTCTAAAGATCAGCTGTCGAAGGAAAGTTATTTATAGATCTAGATCTAGAATCTAGAATCTAAAAATCTAGGTCAAATCCAAGATTTATTAGTTATAAATACAATAAAAAAAAACGAAACTTTAGCAAACCAGTCGTAGATCTAGAATATAGATAATTCTATCGAATTATAGATAATAATGAGTTTCTATATACTAAACTATTTTAGACCTTTATTATTTTATATAAATCTTTTTTTGTATAGCTATGAAATATGCTAATTAGGAAATGCTGGATGCGGGGCCTATTTGCATAACTTAAGATTCATACGCGGCTTCTATACCGCTAAGTGTGCAAAATTATAGACGTAAACTCTAGATATAGCTCAGTCGTAGATCTAAAATATAGATAATTTTCTATCTAGATTTAGATAATAATGATTTTCTATATACTAAACTATTTTAGACCTTTATTATTTTATATAAATCTTTGTTTGGAATATGGTAATTTTGAAATGCTCGCTCCGGGCCTATAAGCGTAGCTAATGATTAGATCTAGATTCTAGGTCTAGCAAGAAAAACTAAACATAAGAAGACTTAAGCAAAAGAGTCGTAGAATCTAGACTAGATCTAGATAATTCTATCTAGATCTAGATAATTTCAGACCTTCTTTATTTTATATAAATTTTTGTTTGGCTAATTTAAGATAAAATTTAATTTGAAAGTTACTACTACTAGAGTTAGATGTAGATCTATGCGCGTAAGGAGACTCAAAGTATAGTATAAAACTTCACTTGTAATGTCACGAGTAAATAGCTAACTTGGTAGTGAGGTCGGCTCTCATGTGGGTGGCACAGATTTCTTTTTTCAATTTTTTTTTTTAGATGTGAATAATAAAGTTGCCTATCTGAACTTGGCAGGATACAGGGCTGGTGAAGTAGAGTTTGTCTGTTTCTTTGTCTAAGCATATGAAAGGATAGTGTGGTCAGAGACATGCTCGGCTGGAATCGGTTTTTTAAACGATAAAAACATGTTGTCTGAGACTTGGCGGGACACTGGGCAGGTGAAGTAGAGTTGAGTAGGTCACCTATGAAGTCAGTATATGAAGGGATAGTCCGAAATCGGTGTTTTCGGTGTTTTTAAAAGATAAAAAACAAATTTTTGAAAGTGGGGTCTGTTTTTTTTTGACGATAAGTGACACTGCAGTAGCGTAGCGAGGAGGGGGGGGGGGGGGCGGGAGGGGAGGCGGGGGGGGGGGGGAAAGGGGAGGTGGAGGGGGGAAGGGGGGGGGCGGGGGGACATATGTTGGGGGCGCCAAAATGGTTTGGAAAAATAAATTGAAAGGTTGAGGGGGGGGGGGGGGGTTCAAATCGAAAGTTTGAGTGGGGGGGGGGGGGGGGGGGTGCACATCAAAAGTTTGAGGGGGGGAGGTTGAAAATTGAAATCTTGGGAGGGGGGGTTAAAATCGAAAAGTTTGTCCCCGGGCGCCAGGAAGGGTCGCTATGCCTCTGAGTGACAGACGTGATGTTTTTTGATGGATGACCCCCGAAACCCACAGTTATCCAACGGATGACGGGTATTCTAGTTACATTTAATTATCCTAAGTTAATTTGCACTATCTAAATATTTAATACATAACAGTATTAACAAATATCATGCAAATATATATTTGTGACTTTTTTTCCTGTGACTTTTTTTCCTGTGACTTTTTTTCCTGTGACTTTTTTCTGTGTTTTTTTTCCTGTGTTTTTTTTTTCCTGTGACTTTTTTTCCTACAATCTAATCGCTCTACCACCAGTGGCGGAACTAGAAAAAAAAAGGCTCCCCCGCAAAAAAATTTTTAGACCCCCATATATGTATATATATATATATATATCTATATATATCTATATATATATATATATATATATATATATATATATATATATATATATATATATATATATATATATATATATATATATATATATATATATATATACATATATATATGAGTAGCACGCTTCTCAAAATTTTAAATAGTCTATTACCTGAGTATTTTAATCTATTTTATTGCATTGTATAACCACTCTGAGATAACGAACCAGACAACAATAATTCCGAACTCATTTCGGGCCCGCAATAATCGTGTTTTATAAATGTTTGTATTACGTTTTCATGTTTATCGTAATTAACGACTAATTGTTGGCTGGTCAAAATTATATAAACACGTAAGCTTGATTTTGAAATGGTTTCTCGCGTTATGTTTATTTTTATGATTTTTTGTATTTATATTATTAGTTTTGAATACATGCATTTTTATAGCTATAGGATTCTTTAATATGCCTTATGTAAATAATAATTAAGAGAATAAATGGCTCCTTAATTTACATAGTACAAAACTATTTAAATGAGCTTTATGGGCACCCGTGTTTTGATGAAGGGCAGTAAGTCATGGAAGTAGTGTGAACGTTTGCCTATCTTTCAAAGTAGAGCTCTTGTAGATTTTATAGTTTTTTACGCAACAGTGTGTTTTAGTTACTGTAGAACAATCACTGCTACAGTAGACCTGTTATTTTTTTTACAAAACTACTATCAAGGTGCACGAAAAACATTATTTATGAAAAGAAAATTCATTGTTTTTTTTGGTCGGAATTGGGCCCCTTAACGTCGTGGGCCCACCTGCATTGCGGGGTCTGGCGGCACTGTAGTTCCGCCCCTGTCTACCACCCAACTAAGCCTGTCGCTAAAAGGTTTAAAACCGGACAATACTATAAAATATACCTCCTCTACAAATGTCATCTCTACGTTATTAGCCATCACACATCAATATTATCAAATTGGATTTATCATTAAACTCTGACCTTGACATTGTCCGATTCCGGGTTTCAAAGTAGTCTCTAGGAGGGGTGAAATTTACTGGAAAAAGTATTCCCCCAGGCCCATCCCCTCCGTCCCCCCCCCCCCCCCTCTAAATTAAGCTTTATGAGATGTCGTCAGCCATCAAAGTTGAACTCGCTATACCACGGCCGTGTCAACAGGCTGGGATAACTCCGAGCGACCAATAAATTTCTATTCTGCTTTATCCGCCCTTGAGTAAGCACCAAATGAATGCGGGGACGGTCCCTTGTTTGTGGAACTCTCCTCCCTATAAATCAGATTGTGTGGAGAAATTCTTATATTTGATGGGAGCCAGATCAGGACGGTGGAACCGCGTAGATTATGGGGGCGACTCGCGCAAGTGAAGTTAACAAGATTTCTTCACTTTTTGCCTTCTTTTTTTTTTTTTTAAATTAAAGGGAAAAGACTCGTTGATGTAACTTTTCTCCTCCTATTTGTCTCCCTTGGGTTTTTTTTTATGTAGAAGACACGAACATAAATTCTTTCCTGTTTCTGTTCAACAGTAAGTGAGTGCTAGAGCCATGGATGTAAGGGGGCAGAAGAACATTGAAAGAAACAGGAAAATAAAAGAAATGGGGTGACACAGAGATATGCTAAAAATCAACAAAGGAGTACATAAATATATAAATAGAAATAAAAATAAACATATTTTAAGCATAAAGAGACTAAGGGGGGAAAAAAGCAGAACTGTGTAGAATTAGTCTAACGCAGAAAATATAAATAAAGAAATATTATCTGAAATGAAATAAATGAAAGCAAAGAAGCAAAGGGTATCAAATATACCGAAAACAAAAGCATAAATAAAGGTAAAAAAAAATAAAAAGAAATAGATAGGCCTACCCATTTTTTTTTTGGCTACATACAATTACTGTGGCTTACATTGATAATAATATTATTAAGTATCAAGTCTCAATATATATCAAGTTTCAATATTTCATTATAATTTATATAAAAGCAATCAAAATAAAATGGTTAGATTGAAATGTTTTACGATGTAGGTTGCAAAATTTCAAATTCTATTTAGAGTGAGTTTAATTTATATTCAAAACATAATACATGTTTAGAAAAATAAAATTACAAACGTATTTTATAAAGATTAACAATTTAAAGAGTAAAAATAGCTTACTACCCAAGTTATAGGCTATAGGATACGGCTCTGCCACATTAAGGTAGAAAAAACTGTGCACTGCTATGCACTTCCTCAGTTTATTTAAGTCGACATCGTAGAACTGTTGTGTGGGGATGCTAATTATAGCAAGGAGACAGAGGCTTACGGTGGCGTAACTTAACGCAGTGCACTGTCATGGATCCTTCCAAACCTACCCAATCTGTACCATACACCTTCTTAACCTACCCAGTCCCTGACACCTTCTAAACCTACCCAAATGTGTACCTTACACATTCTAAACCTATCGAAAGTGTCACTGACTGCACCAAAACCTACACCAGTCCATAACACCACCTAAACCTACCCTATGAGTCCCTGACACCATCTAAACCTACCCCAGTCCTTGACACAATCTAAACCTGCCCTATGAGTCCCTGACACCATCTAAACCTACCCCAGTCCCTGACACCATCTAAACCTACCCCAGTCCCTGACACCATCTAAACCTCCCCAGTCCCTGACACCTTCTAAACCTACCCTATGAGTCCCTGACACCATCTAAACCTACCCTATGAGTCCCTGACACAATCTAAACCTCCCCAGTCCCTAACACCACCTAAACCTACCCAATGAGTCCCTGACACAATCTAAACCTCCCCAGTCCCTGATACCACCTAAGCCTACTCTATGAGTCCCTGACACCATCTAAACCTACCCAGTCCCTGACACCAACTAAACCTTCCCAGTCCCTGCATATAATGCAGTATCGTGTGCCACCACCTAATCCACTCCTAGATCAACACCTCCCCAGCCCCGGCTAACAGTGTCATGATTAATGGGCGCCTTTAACCATGTTGCGCACGTGCAAGGGTGAGTAGATTAAGTTAGCCGGGACCGATGTAAATTAATTACCGATGCAGTTCAATGAAGAAAGCGGGCCCGAATTAATGGGAGCCCCCACTTTGGGTGTTAATGTAATATATTGCTGCTGATCTGAATCTATCGAGTTGTTTTTACCTCGCTCCAGCCCTCCAAGGCTTGACCTTTGGTACTTTTCGATTAGACGTATCACTCGCAAATCAAACAGCTGCTAACAAAGTTTTAACTATAAAATAATTTTCTGGCTCGGCTCAACGCAAGCATTAAAATTGCTTTTAATGTTATGTTTAGTGGTTAACAATTGAAAATGTAATTCCTCTTTAGTCGTAGTAATCCATTAAACTGATGAAGTAGAGTTTATATGTATCTTGAAGTCGCCCGCTTTTACTGTCCCCAACGTAAGTCAGGTACCCATCAGAGCTGAGTGGACTCAGGTACGTCCTATAGACCTAAATTCACAAGCCCGAACCGAGGTCCGAACTCAAGACCTTTGGGGCTAGCAGTTAAAAGCTCTAGCCTTAAAACACGCCGACCCACACTTAAAATGATAGTAAAATATAAATCACGGTTGGGGGAGGGGGTAATAGTCGAAAATGTATTAATTTTCAGGCACTATTCAATGCTAGCATTAAAATTGCTTTTAATGTTATGTCTACTGACCGTAAAATTTAAGGGGATGGAACGGGCGTGTGTGTGTTTTAAGATAAAAAGATTGTTATGAAAAACTCAAGTAAGTATAAAATAAAAACATTAAAACGTTTAACTAAGGCAGACATTTAAACTAAAAAAAAATATTTTTTCTTGAAATATGCTATGAGTAGGGCAAATCAACATCAATAAAGATTAATGAATTCTGCTGAAGAATAAGAAAACAGGAATATCTCACTTTTTTACTGTTTTAATTACATTTATTTTGGATAATGTTCAAGATTTAAAAAGCTTTGTAGTTCGCTTTATTTATTGATGAGGTTTTGTTAATTAATCATTTATTGTACTGTAAGTATTTTCTAGTAATTGAAAGAACTGAACGATTTCTAAAATAGTCCCACATTGTTCACAAGAGATCGTATCTTTCACCATTACCCCCAGCTTAGACAAAAATAACAACACCAACGGGAGCTCACCCCGGCCTAATTGTGTTGATGTAGTGTGAATCAGGTCTGGAAAGTTTCCCCCTGGAAGACAGAATACTGTCCAGACAAAGGACTAGTTGAATTCCTGACCACTGTACCCTGGTCTTGATGAAATTCCTGACCACTGTACCCTGGTCTTGGTGAAATTCCTGACCACTGTACCCTGGTCTTGGTGAAATACATGCGGCTAGTGTCCAGGTTGTTCTGAAAATTCCAGAAATTTGGAATGTGGTGGTTCGTTCAGTACTCACGGGGCTAGTAATGAAAGTGGATATTTACAACTTGTATTCAGATATTAGTGGAGAGAGGCATTTGTAAGACAACTATAATTATAATTTTAATCAAAGATTTTTGTTAGTTTTTATGACGTAAATAATTTAATGTAGCATAATACTATTAATTATAATTACTGCAGCACTTATCTGAGTCCACCCAGCTCTAATGCGTACCGGACTCGTGTTAAGGAAAGTAATGGCGGCTGGGCACAGTGCTGACCACACCATACCTTAATATACCGAGGTCAAGAAACATGAACTCTACTTCTACTCCGCTGTAGATTGATAAGTCTGTATGCGGAAGTTAGTTTACTCTATTTACATCAATACAAACTTGAAACAATCCTTTTAAAATTGTAAATCAAATCCTCACATTGCGTGGACGTAGACTTACATCAGTATGTACCAATATGTTGAAACTACATATAGAAAAAAATATCTGCAAAACTCGGACATAGGAGGTCGAGTTCAACCCAGTCAGCACAACACCAATCCACGTCCCAATTTGTTTACTTTAGTAATTGTCAAGATTTCATTGTCTTAACATCGTACGAATTCTAACAGCAGTAACGTGATAATTACGAGTAAAATTTACAACCATCCTTAGCTGTGTGTAGGCCTATAGGGAAGTGTGTAACCTAGTCAAAGTTTCTTTCAGACGTTTTCTTTGCATTTTACTACTTCGTACGGACGATAGAGGGGGGGGGGAGACGGTGGACTTGTTGTGTTTCCCCTAACTACTTCCGACAGATGCAGGAAAGAAACACGGATTGTAACCTTTAAAGGTAGTAAAGTACTGATGTTAGTTGAATGTTTTTTTACTTTCTCTTATATACGAAGTAAAGAGAAAGTCTTGTAATTGTGCAAAAAAAAATCGAGATTTTTACAAATCTCGACGTTTTACACCTCACAGATACGAAAAAACATAATTTTGCAATCTTGTCCGTATGTCTGTGTGTCTGTGTGTGTGTCTGTGTGTGTGTGTGTGTGTGTGTGTGTGTGTGTGTGTGTGGTGTGTGTGTGTAAACACGACAACTTGAGTACCGTTACAGCTAGGTTGATGAAATTTCATATATAAGTATTTTATCAAAATCGTAGATACTGATCAACTTTTGAGCGATTTCCGATAACCGGAAGTGGTACTTTTTCTACTTTGAATTTTTCAAAAGCCTATGACTTGAGTAAGCTACTATTTCAGATAGATAAATGAAATTTCACATGTAAGTAAAAGATCTAATTCTCTACCTTCTGTCAAATTTTGAGTAATTTCCGTTGACCGGAAGTACTAATTTATGCTATTTCCGATTTCTCAAAAAACGCATGTAAATTTATAAAGTACTAATAATATTGCGCACTATTATGCACATTTTGTTTTGGTGTTCGCTTGGTGCGCAATTCTTTTTTCTATGAGATTATATTCTATTTTTAAACGTTTAAGTAATTAAAAATCATTTCTATATTCCAAGTCAAATAACAATATTCGAGAAAGTTTAGGGGAGATCACTCCCGGCTTATTCCATATGTATTTAACTGCGAGCTGCTTTCACTTTGTTTTATACTTTTGTGATACACTTTTCTTATACACTTTTGTGATATACATTTGTGCTAATCTTTTGTGCTATACTTTTGATATACCTTTGGGATACACTTGTGTGATATCACCACACATATTAAACTTTGCAATGATAAGATTTTTAGAGCTCAATATTACTAAAACGGTTGTATTTTATAAAAAAAAATTTTTCAAGATCTTAGCATTATTTCTTTTACAAAATTTTAATACCACAATCTCTTTATAACAGTGAGAAATTTTTTTGTTTTTATTTTTGCTACGCTTGAGAGAGAGAGAGAAAAAAACCCAAAAAACAACGAAGTTAAGAGAAGTAATCAGAGATTCGTCCAGACTTCCCTTAAGAGTTACAGCGCTTTAGTAAAAGCATTTCTTTGCTCTCCCCTCGTCTGTTCTGTATGCTAATTGTGTCTCGGGGATGCCGGTACCTTTTTCTTTTCTTTTCCAGCACGGGATGTGCCAGATTTTTTAAGGAACTTTACTGCCGAATTCTAGACCCCAAAATTTACATTTGGCTCCATTGAGTTGATCTTGGCGCAGCGAGATGATGACTTGCAATTTACACATGAACCGAATTGTTGTAGGGTACATTTTTTTTTTACTTTCTCGTATATACGAAGTATAGAGAAAGTATTGTAATCGTGCAAAAAAAAAATCGAGCGACGTTTTACACCTCACTGATACGGAAAAAACTTACTTTTGCAATCTTGTCCGTGTGTCTGTGTGTCTGTCTGTGTGTCTGTCTGTGTGTAAACACGATAACTTAAGTACCGTTACAGCTAGGTTGATGAAATTTCGTATATAAGTATTTTATCAAATCGTAGATCCGTATCAACTTTTGAGCTATTTCAAAAGCCTATTACTTGCGCACTTTTTAGATAGATGCATGAAATTTCAAGAGTAAGTAAAAGATCTAATTCTCTACCTTCTGTCAAATTTTGAGTAATTTCCGTTGACCGGAAGTACTAATTTGCGCTATTTCCGATTTCTCAGAAAGCGCATGTAAATTTATAAAGTACTAATAATATCCCGCACTTTTATGCACATTTTATTAGGCGTTCACTTGGTGTGCAATTCTTTTTTTACGAGATTCTATTCTATTATAAAAAGTTTAAGTAATTAAAAATGGATTACAAATCTATATACTACTAAAAGTCAAGTTTGTTTACATGTTTGAATATCTATTTGTTTGTTTGTCCGATCGAGTACTGTGATATGTTCTACTCTATCTGGAGAGCTGTAAAATAGTATGTAGGTAGAGAATAATTTTTTAATGCAGACAGACTGTTAATCACAAATTTATTTAAAGACGTTAATTAATTTATTGATTTATTCATAGGTATACTAACCACAATTTTTTAAAAAGATTTGAAAAGCCACTAGACTCGACGGAAACAGTGACGTCACATGATGTGCTTATTTTTTTACATCGATAATGGCGGCCTATCGAAGAAGATTGTGTTCCCATTCCAATGTTTAACGCGTTCTAAAGCTAATTTTCTGTCGGCTTTAACTTTAACAATACGTCCGTTTGCTGTATTTATTACGTTCCAACACTTATATCAATTTTCAACTGTCTTTTTCATTTAGTTTTACGATAAATTTCTCTAGATCTAAAGATCAGCTGTAGAAGGAAAGTTATGAATCTAGCCTAGATCTAGATCTAGCCTAGATCTAGGTCACTAGACTCAATGTAAATTCTAGATCTAGACTTAATGTAAATTCTACATCTAGAATCTATTTCAGGCCTTAATACATCTAGAATCTATTTCAGGCCTTAATTATTTTATATAAATCTTTGTTTGGCTAATTTAAGATAAAATTTAATTTGAAAGTTACTACTACTAGACTTAGATCTAGATCTATGCGCGTAAATCAAGTTGCATAAGGAGACTCAAAGTATAGTATAAATATTCATTTGTGACGTCACGAGTAAATAGCTAAGTTGGTAGTGTAGACGGCTCTCATGCGGGTGGCACAGGTTCTAGACCAATATGTCAATGATATTTTTTTTCAATTTTTTTTTTAGATGTGAATGATAAAGTTGCCTATCTGAACTTGGCAGGATACAGGGCAGGTGAAGTAGAGTTCATCTGTTTCTTTGTCCTAAGCATATGAAAGGATATTGTGGTCAGAGACATGCTCGGCTGGAATCGGTTTTTAAACGATAAAAACATGTTGTCTGAGACTTGGCGGGACACTGGGCAGGTGAAGTAGAGTTGAGTAGGTCACATGTGACGTCAGTATATGAAGGGATAGTCCGAAATCGGTGTTTTCTGTGTATTTAAAAGATAAAAAACATATGTTTGAATGTGGGGTCTGTTTTTTGTGACGATAAGTGACACTGCAGTAGCGTAGCGAGGAGGGGAGGCGGGGGGGGGGGGGGGAGGGGAGGCGGGAGGAGGTGGAGGGGGAAGGGGGCGGGGGGACATATGTTGGGGCGCCAAAATGGTTTGGAAAAATAAATTGAAAGGTTGAGGGGGGTGCAAATCGAAAGTTTGAGTGGGGGGGGGGGGGTGCACATCAAAAGTTTGAGGGGGGGGGGGGGGGTTGCAAATCGAAATCTTGCGGTTGGGGGTTCAAATCGAAAAGTTTGTCCCCGGGCGCCGGGAAGGGTCGCTATGCCTCTGAGTGACAGACGTGATGTTTTTTGATGGATGACCCCCGAAACCCACAGTTATCCAACGGATGACGGGTATTCTAGTATTGTCTATGTTCTGAGTTGCCATCCCTCGTAATTTTATATTAGAATATTCGAGAAAGTTTAGGGGAGATCACTCCCGGTTTATTCTGTCATAGGACGTATAGCCGTATCTGTATCATATACTCATCTATACCTGCATGTTAAATAAGAATAAACTAAAATGTTGTCAAAAAGTCCTACTTAGCGACTAACTCCCAACTTGTATTCACGGGAATATATTCACAGGTATTATAGAGGCCATACATTAAATCACAATTCAATTACTTTGATCTTAAGACCGTAGGACGCCCATCGCATGAGTCCACCCAGCTTTTATGGGTACCTGACACACGTTATGGAAAGTAAAGGCGGCTAGACATAGCGCTGACCAAGCTATCCCTTTTAAATGTCTAACCCACACTGCCCCTTCAAAGACTCAGTCACAGAGACAGATGAACTCTACTTCACTTGCACCTAAAAACCGTCAGGTTCGAAAGGATAACTTTATTACAATATCATCTATAACGTTTATTTAGATACTGATCACAACTTACTAGCTTACAACACTATATATATCCCCCTACCAGTTACTAGCACTTGTTCTAAAGGTTATTTTAAGCTCAGGCTGAAAATACACGGATTATATAAATATCCGTTACTTTCAAAAACAATTTCAAATGTTAATTGGTTTGGCGATTTTTTTTTAAAGTGGCGATTATTTTGAATGTCTTACAAAAATAACTGCTTTAAATTTTTGTTAGAAATCTAAATTACAAAGTTCACCAAATTTAGGATAATTAACATTAAAACAGCAACAGATTTTAAGTGTGTGCGCTTAAGATGGTTTCCTCATTAAAATCAACATCTGAAGTGTGTATAATATAAAATAATAATAATAATAATAATGATAATAATAATAATAATAATAATAATGATAATAATAATAATAATAATAATAATAATAATAATAATAATAATAATAATAATAATAATAATAATAATAATAATAATAATAATAATAATAATAATAATAATAATAATAATAATAATAATAATAATAATAATAATAATAAGCGTTATTTTAAACGGTTACACCAGTAGGCACGTAGGTCTTTTTTTACACATTGGCCTTTATTTAAGAAAAACAAATATCAGCGACATTTTAATTTAAAATATGTAAAACATTGTAGTTAAGAGTTTTTTCCAGGCATCTCTTCGGGAGGGGAAGAAACTCTGCCCCCCCCCCCCCCCCGAACGAAATGAAATGTATATAGTAAATATATACTTTTAACAGTGTCCGCCCCCCCCCCCTTCCCACCCGAAGAAAGTCTACCGCCCCCCCCCCCCCCCCCCTCCCCCCCGAAAATTTCAAGTGCCCCTCGGAGAAAAAAGTCTGGAAGAAACACTGATTGTAGTAAAGAAAAACTATTAACAAGTTTATATCACACAGTTAAAACGAATGATAATAGAATAGATAAATGAAAAATGATGAGATGACTTTGTTTAAAAGATCGTGAAAAAGTTGATATTTTCGGTTTTTTAAATTATATTTTCAGTCGTCGATAATTTTCTTTTATTAGGAAGATTGTTCTGCAATTTGGCACTAGAGTTGGAATTCTAAGGTGAAGGTAACTACACGAGGTAATTTTTTGTATACAGTTTGTAACTGTAAATAGTTGCCTTTTTAAGTTTTTCTCCTGTGTCAAAATGTGCGAAATCAAAAGTAACTTTAACTTTATGTAAAACGGTAACAACAGTAGGTATGTAGCATATTTTTTTCCCAAAGCAGAACCCATGAAAGCAAACTTCCACCATCATTTACCATCGAGACTTGTTGCGTCAGCTCTCCTAATTCATTGGAAATCTGATAAATTCTTGAAAAATGATCTTAAAAATATTAAAAACTTTAATCCTAATGGAATTATACAATAAAAACTATTATTTCAGCTGCATACATGTTGAAATTATCTGGCCATTTTATTTTTTACAAAATTAAATTTTAATAATTTAAATTTTAACCTGGATATTTCTTCATGAATTGTTAACTTTGAGTGAAATTGTTAGCTATCTTGGAACATTGAAATGAAAATTGCTCATTTATTCTGTTCATGTTATTATCGAGTTTGAAATAAAACGAAAGTTGACACTTCCTATTTCAAACTTCGCTAGGTCATGGAAACCTTACCCTGTGGTTTGTATGTTTCTTTGTGTGTTTGTGTGTGTATCTTTATGTGAGTTTGTGCATTCGCTTGTCTGTGCGTTTGTGTATGTCTTTATGTGAGTTTATGCAATCGCTTGTTTTCGGTATATGTGTATGCATTTCTGTTTGTGTGTCTGTGTTCATGCGTGCGTGTGTGTGTGTTTGTGTATGTGTGTATGTGTGTATTTGTGTGTATACATGCAGGCGTCGATGCGTATGTGAAGCATGTTCATGTGTGTGTTTGTTATGTATGTGCATGCATGCGTGCGTTCTGTGTGTGAGCGTGCATGCATGCGTGTGTTTGTGTGAGTCGCTTATTTTTTTTTTTTATCTTCCTGTCCTCACAAGAAAATCCATGAGAGCGCGATATTTTTTTTTTCTTCTTCTCCAGGAAAATTGAGTTTGCACATCCCACCCCTAGAACGTCCGCGCGCTGGTAATCAGATTCCCCGCGACGCGAGCGTCCAGCCCCTGAGCTAAAATTTTGGGCAGTCTACCCTTATGCAAATTTAGCCCAATCAAAGAGATCGTTACGATGTCCCTGTCGCAGGTGTTAATCAAGTACAGACAACTCGGGGGGAGAGGGGGGTGGGGTTCGATGCTGATTATCTTCCCTTAAGGGCTTCGGACACCGTTTTATTGCTTCGTTATAATATTTTTCATTAGACGTTTTATTGATATATATTTTTACCTAATGTATAGTATTACATGACATCAGCTTATTTCAGGGTAAAGTTGTACTGTAACGTAACTAGGTTCAAGTGACGTAATATTTTAGCAATGACAGTTATTACGGAGTCGTTAGATTCGTGGATAAAGATACGATGTAAGTTATAGTTAGTGGAAAAAGGTTAGCACAGGTTAGAGTTATGGCTGAAGTTTCAATTTTTATTCTCGTAATAGCATGTCTACAAGAACGTTTTTACCACCGTAGTCAGCAGAAATTAACTACAACAACTTTTACACTTCTAACCACCATCACTTTTTTTCATTTTTATCACCATGACAATCAGTATTTTACTGCCATCACAACCATTAACTATTACCTATTATTTCTTATCTTTTACCAAAATATAAGTTTTTTACTTTCTGAAACCACATACGCTTTTTTCTTTTTAACATCTTTTCAACTTTTGCTTTTTACCACTAAGACTTATCGACTTTTACTTTTTAACAAAATTGTAAAAATTACTTTTTATCACCATCTCAACTTATACTTTTCATCACCATTATGAATTTTACTTTTTAACAAAATTTCAAATTTTACATTTTACCAAAATTTTAAATTTTACTTTTTACCACCATTTTAACATTTACTTTTACCACCATCTCAAATTTTACTTTTTACCACTATTTCAAATTTTACTTTTTTCAATTTTTACTTTTTACCAAAATTTCAAATTTTACTTTTTACCAAAATTTCAAATTTTACTTTTTACCATCATTTCAAATTTTACTTTTTACCACCATTTCAAATTTTACTTTTTACCGAAATTTCAAATTTTACTCAACATTACAAGTATTACTTTTTACCATTACAACAACTAAATTGTAATTTTCACAAATATCCCTTATCCCCCCACAATCTCCATGAAATTTTTTCAAAAGTTGCCTAACCTGTTGACAAGCCACACTTAACCAACTTAGCCACATTAACCAGCGTTGAAAATTTGATGTCGTCTTCTGCATAAACCGCGACTAATTAAGTTACAAGTGTTACTTAAATGCTACAACGTGCTCAGAATCGATTTGTGAAACACTGGTTGCAGATTATGTTAACATATTTAACAATTTAATATTTTTTTAAAACCATTTATTAGATTAGGATGAAGTTGCGTTGTGGTTAATGTAAAGCGTTAAAATCAATGACTTGTATTTTGGAATATAACTAAATGTTATGGTAATGTTGAATACCATTTAAACAGCCAGTTTTTAGTTGTGTTCGTACATATAGTGTTGATCTAATAGCCTTAAACCTACATGGTTGATTCTATCCGTAATACTTGAAACTACACAAGGAGGAAGTGGTCGGGTGATAGAGCTTACGACTACTAACCCGAAAGTCTAGTGTTCGGATCCCAGGTTCGAGTCCTTGTGATGTCCCTCAGTTCAACTAGCTTTGATTCGCGACTCAGAGAAAGAAAAGCGAATGTTCATAGTGCTGATCATACTATCAACCTTTTATACCGATGTTAGTGAAACAGATGAACTCTACTTCATCTGACCCATGTGTCATTGCCAAAAACGGGGAAAAATTGACCACACAAATCTACACAGCGATCTTAAATCTACAACACATTTTGACCAACTTTTTGCCAGATTTTCTGTAGACCTTTTGCAACCCCACATCCTAGGTCGTACAAATCTACAACATTTGATTCAGCTTTAAAAATATTTGCATCTGTTAGACACGCCATTTCATTAAAGTTATATCTGCTAAAAATTTAAATTGATTTCTCAATCGAGAAAAATGTACTTACATTTGTAAGTGTAATTATTTGTTATTGTAATAATAAATGCAAGTGGTTCGAAAATCAAAAGACTAAAACAATACAATGAGTACAAAAATCGAAATTGTAAAAATAAGATAACACTCAGTAACTTGATAGGTACCTAACTGATGTTAGGAAAAGTAAAGGCTTCTGGTCATAGTGCAGACCATACTATCTCTTCATATGTTTAGGCCACAGAGACAGGCGAACTCTACTTCACTTACCCCCCAGACCGTCCGGTTTGAAAAGGGTTCTTTACTTAGTTACTTTACGGTAACAATGCTACTTTAATCGTAAACTGGAGTTGTGTGTTTTTAAATGTTTTCTTTTATTATTGTATTAATTTAGCATTAAAATTGTAAATTAGCGTGCTCTATCAGATCTGATGGACTATAAATGGAGTAGATTTCACCTGATTATGTGACCATGTAGGGATGCTGTGGTCAGTTCTAAGAACATCCATCTATATATTTAATTCTCTTTTTCGAGACGCTAGAAAACAAGCTGTAAACGCTCTCCCTACCACCCCACCCCTACATGGTCTGGTGAGCTCTGGTTCACGCTAAATGTTTATTTTACAATCGTAGAGCCGGGTTTAGTGACGGCTATTAGGGGCAGATAATTTAGTTTGAAACGATTTTAAACTTAGGGGATATAACTAAGAGGAGGCTGCTTTCACGGGGGGGGGTAGGGTAGAGGTTGGGGGAAAGGAGGGTGGGGTAGTATCGTCCTTAACGATCTACTGATAGTGTTTTATAGCAAATATTTTCAGTGGCAGCAGTGGTACTGTCGAATTCACAAATTATGAATTACTGAAAAGTAGAAAATAAAACGGTTCGTCTTTCATATTATGGGGCAGGGAGTGACGTAGCCCACAGAGACGTACTATAGTCAGGGAACCAAACTCGAGACTCACAGGTCAACTATTGTTCGTTCTGTTGCTCTACCGCGCTCCACTAAACATAACGCATACCTTTTTGAATAGTTTATTGAGCGTGTATTCTATTATAAATATAACAATAGATCAGTGAGCCTTGAACTGTTCTGAAAGAATTCTAAAATTTTTAGCGATGTTTTATTTTTACTCGATTTCCTTACCTTTTTTTTTCCCGATACAACTAAATTTTCATCGGAATACAATTCTCGATATTTTATTCGTGCCTAGAAATCTTTTTTTTTTCTGGCAACCTCTCCCGGCTGATTTTATTCTCAACCCTGCCAAAGTGGACAATAAAATGTTCAAATGTCCCCGTAGCTTCTGAGACCCCTTTCATCTCCCCCTCCCATTGACTCACCCCCCCCCCCCCCCACCTCGAATCTCCCCGAAAATTCTCCCCAACTTCTAGAAAACTGTGTTATCTCTAGCAGTCCGGAGCCGGCTCTAGATTTAAGAGTTCGACGCCGACCGCTTTACAAACGTTGGTGATTGAATTTTCTTCCAAGTCGGAGGCTCAGCCCTAGCCTCTACGTTTTGAGGAGAATTTGTGTTAGGGGGGGGGGTTGAAGTGTTAAAGTGGGGGGGGGGGGCGTGTAGGATATGGGGAGGGGGTTGTTTAGGTTGTGGCTTAGCAAGTAAACCGGTGTAAGAACCCAGGAAACGGGTTCTTAATGTAGGGAGATATTAGGTTTAACTAGGGATTAGCGAAATCAGAAATGCGAGCGTCGTTTTCGCTTTCAAATGGAATTTTTGGTTTGTTTTACAAGCAAGACAAATCTAGAGAATAAATCAATGAAGTATTGAGAGATCATGCTTTAAGTACATCGGAAAAAATAGTTTCAATGCCCATCCCTTTAAGAGATCCATACGAAATGTATTTTAAGATACTCGTTTTTCCATCTTCTAAAAAATTAAGGCTGATCGTAACAGTTCAAATAAATATCTGATACGTTTTATATAGTGTTCGGTTTTCGTGAGATTCGTTGTTACTTAAGAACGAGTTATTTCAATGCATTTAAAAATAAATCATCGCAAAAAAAGAATTTGTTAATATATCTCTTTATATTTACTACAAGACAAACAAAATAGCATGCATCATTAGCCGTGATATAAAATAGGTCGGTGTGAAAAAATATATGTCTACTATTGCCATATGTAAAGCAGATAAAACACAGGACATGTAAAGCTAGTTTTACTGGGGGGAAAATTACGCTGCCTGGGCATTCAATGCAAGTTTTACTTGGAGAAAATACACACACTTACCAGGGCATACATAGTTTTACTGGGAAAAGACACGCACCACTGCATACAAAGTTAGTGTTACTTGGGAAGATACTTAACTTATCAAGGCGTACAAAACTAGTTTTACTGGGAAAATACACACACTTACCAAGAGATACAAACTAGTTTTATTTGAGAAAAGACGCACCACTGCATACAAAGTTAGTTTTACTTGGGAAGATACATAACTTACCAAGGCGTAAAAACTAGTTTTACTGGGAAAATACACACACTTACCAAGACATACAAAGCTAGTTTTATTTGAGAAAAATATCACCAAGGCTAACACAAACTAGTTTGACTTGGAAAATACACGGACTTACCAAGGCAAACACAAGCTAGTTATACTGGGAAAACACACACACTTACCAAGACAAACACAAGCTAGTTTTACTGAGGAAATATACGCGACACGCAGCTGAAATGACGTCTTTCCGGGGATTTCCCGTGACTTACTACCTGAGCCTGTCTGACAATTGGGGGGCACGGATCTGGCGAGTCCTACCAAAAACTTATCCCCCCTCATCTCCTGCTTAAATCCACGCCGAGGGTCGCTAACTAGCGGCTTCGTTGCTTCCATTTCCTGTTTGCCCAAATACGTAAGGAACTAGGGGCTTGTTTTTTTCACTAATGATACACGTCATTAGTTTGGGGGGAATTTTATCAGGTCTGAGTGACCTCATTTTGAGTGCAAAACAACACTCAATAATGAATTTAAATGTTTATGTCTTGCATTTAATGTTTTCTAAAAATCAAAATCGGTAGACCGTTCTACGATAATAAAAAAAACTTTGCTTAGTATTACTGATACTTAGAATATCAGATGTAGTTAAAAGTAAAGATTCAATTAGCACATCTTGTTTCGTTTAGTAAAGTAAAGATTCACGAGCGCTATTAAGTCTAACCAATGGCTGTAACTTTTCCTAAAAACTTTTAATAAATACCAAACAAGATAATAACGATGTATTTCTTCACGTTATTCAATCTAACAATTAGTCTACATTTTCATTAAATTATTTTGTTAGTAACGATCTTTAACTAATTTTATTGGACGGAAACGGTAGATCCTATTCATTGAGTAATATAGCCAGTGCAGTTAAACCCATACGAACAGATTTAGATATTCAACCATCTAAATGATGCTACAGCTAACGTCAACTGAAATTAACTGTCACCAGCTATAGAAAAACAAATGTATCTTCTATAGAAGTTACATGCTACTAGCTATAGAAACTCTAGAGCTAAAGACACAATAGGCTACCAGCTATGAAAACTCTAGGCTACTAGCTATAGACTTCCAGCTATAGAAACTAGGTTACCAGCTATAAAAACTCTAGGCTACTAGCTATAGTAACTAGGCTACCAGCTATAGAAACTATAGGCTACCAGCTATAGAATCCACCTGCTATCACCCCCCCCCCCCCAATAACACTCGTCGTGAGTACTTGGTCACCAGCAGTCATGCGTGACAGCTTCAGGTCAACGACCGCTAGTGACCACACGACCACCGGGGACAACGTCTTCAAACCACCCGACCGTTGACGTGTTGCTATAACTCCACACCTCACCAAACCCGCTATTGATTTCCCTGGAGTGAATGCATTGACACCCCCCCCCCCCTTTCCACCCACCCACCTCTTCTAGCGCTTTAAAAAAAAAAAAAAAAAAAAAAAAAAAAAAAAACAACTACTAACTCAATTCTACTTAACTTTCAAGAATATTCAAAAAGTTTAAATTTTATAGTGTTATTTCGTGTTTCATCAAAACTCAATCACTTTTTTTTTAATCTCGCACGAGTACAATAGAGGTTGCGATGGAGTGCGAAAATATTAAAAGCGCATAAAGATGGAAAACGATCGCTGGTTTCGATTGATCCGTGTTTACGTGCTAAAAGAATCGATTTTAAAAGGCTATCAAAGGGTATCGATTAGAGTTTAGGCAACTCTACAGAAGAAAATCATTATTTTGATGGTAAATTATGTTATTTTATTTTTATTTTAATGTTTCATATTCTAGAGGTTGTATTTAAAGGCTTTTATTATTCAAAGGACCAACAAAACATAATAAAATGTTACATGTTGTTTAAAATTTCTGTTAATATCTTGTATAATAATTCTTCTTACACAAGTAATGAAATGGAATTTACTTTAATTTTCTCATATATATATATATATATATATATATATATATATATATATATATATATATACATATATATATATATATATATATTGTATTGCCTAGCTGTATCAATAATTGTACGTCTTACTAGTTAGCAACCTACCCGATAAACACAATCTTGTGTACACTACCACACACCCTGGTAACAAATGTGACACACATAAACTTTTACTTACTACCACACCCCAAATTGACAAACACCAACCTCTCTATACTACCACAAGTGACATACACCAACCTATCTACACTTGACAAACACTACCCACTCTACACTAAAGTGACAAACACTACCCTCTCTACACTACCACAAAGTGACATATACACCAACCTCTCCACACTACCATAAAGTGACATATACACCAACCTCTCTACACTACCATAAAGTGACATATACACCAACCTCTCTACACTACCATAAAGTGACAAACACAATCCTCTCTACACTAAAATGACATACACCAACCTATTTACACTTGACATACACCAACCTCTCTACACTATCATAAAGTGACAAACACTACCCTCTCTACACTACCATAAAGTGACATATACACCAACCTCTCTACACTACCATAAAGTGACAAACACAATCCTCTCTACACTAAAGTGACATACACCAACCTATTTACACTTGACATACACCAACCTATTTACTCTTGACATACACCAACCTCTCTACACAACCACAAATTGACATACACCAACCTCTCTACACTACCATAAAGTGACAAACTACCACAACCCCCAAGTGACCCCCCTCAGATTGCGTACGGCTGCAGCCATTAACCGAGTTGGCCAAAGGTCATCCAGGCGACAAGCAGCGCCACCTAGCAGAAACAAGGCCGAGAATCTAAGCAGTGGTCTAGCCCCCATGGGACATGACCAGTGCTGCATTTGGTTGATGGGCGGGGAGAGGAGGGAGGGGGAAGAGAAGGGGGAGTAGCCGGCTGAATGGTTGTCTGATTTTATGACAAATTTGATAGAGAAACAACCACCTCGGTGGTTGTGTGATGTGATCACATGTGTTTTGAAGGAAGAACCACTTCTGTAGTTTCATTATAGTGAAGCGTTTATTTACGATTTAACATAATATTTTAATTTTAATTTTGATAAGCTTAGTAAATAAAGTATATTACAGTCTTGCATTACGTGTATAAGATATATATTGTTCGATTAAGTGTTGAGATGGTTTATAATTGTGATGGGACATTGTGGTCGAATGGAAGAGCTTGCTACTGCTAACTCGAAGCTCTTGTGTTCGAATCCCACGTTTGAGTCTATAATATGTCCGCGAGTCCACCCATCTCTGGGTACCTAACTCACGTTAGGAAAACTAAAGGCGGCTGGGCATAGTGCTGACCACACTATCTCTTCATATGCCGAGGTCACAGAAACAAGTGTACTCTACTTCACTTGCCCCATAGACCGTCAGGATTGTAAGGGGAAACTACCCATCTCTGGGAGGTTCTTGACTCTCGTCATGGATACCATGGTGTCTGGTCAGAGTGTTGACCACACTATCTCCCTATATGCAAGGGTCATTGAACTCGATCCTCATCTTGGACACTATTGGGAAACGATGATGATGATTATTCTGCTCATAATAATGTTCATAGCTTTACAAATTTACACAATGAACATTTATTTTTAATAATGATCCATTATAAAGAAGTAAAGATTTTTTACTCAACAACTGTAGTAGTGCCTATTCATGTATGATTTGAGCGCCATGTTGGTTATGAAGACAACAAGATTCTGAATTTGAGAAAAAGTAAGGAGTACTCCTGCTGCATATACATTCAGTATAACAAGCATGTTGGTTTCAACACAATTTTGCATCTTTAAAGTGTACACATATTTTGAAGAATGTGACATCATAGCCTTAGACAAAATGAGACAGAAAGAGAAGTGCGCACATCGTATTTTACATGTTAGGTTTATTGTGTTAGAATTGCTGTATATGTTGCAAAGTGTGAGTATAATGTAAAATGCGCTTATTCTACATCACTAGATGTCCCTTTAATCTCGCTAGACCAATTGTCTTTATGCGTGGTTTTGCATGCTGGAATTAGGTTCTACGTCAATTAAACGTACCATAAACATACATTCAGTGGCGTAGCGAGGTCGGGTGTCACCCGGTGCGGCACTTAATGGTGTCACCCCTCAGAGGCGTAGATAAACTTTTAATTTTCGATTTGCACCCCTCCCCCGTCAAATTTTCGATTAGTACTCCCCCTCAAACTTCGATTTAACTTTGATTTGCACCCCCCCCCCCCTCTCAAACTTCGATTTGCACCCCCTCGCCTCAAATTGTTCTCTATATATCTTGCTATTTTTTGCCTTGGTGTCAACCCCCCCCCCTAAAAGGTGTCACCCGGTGCGGTCCGCACCCCCTCCCCCCGCCCTTCCCCGCCTCTGCATACATTATATGTAGGGTATTGTATTGATTTTTAATGGAAGGGAGTTAACTCTCTGCACAAGCAATATATGTACCTCCCTTGTTGGTGATGTCAAGTCTCACACCATTAAACAACACAACACCATCAGATATCAACAATTCTGTTTGATCAGAAGTTGCATTTCACATCACATTTTACTTGTTACAATTTAGACAAAAAACTTTATGCTTCAGTGTTCTGGTCAGTAAAACAATAATAATGATAATAAATAATAGATCAAAATTTAAAATGACTGTTTGAAGATTTGTGTAATTACTGCTCGTCGTTTTCCTTATAGTTTAGAGTTCGATAAATTGTGTGATAGTGTATGCATGGGTGAACAGGAGTAGGTGTGGTGAGACGAGGTGATGTTGCGTGTTTTGTTTGTTGTTTGATAAGATGTGATATAGATGTGGGAGGGGAGAGAGCGGAGATGAGGAAAGGGGGAGGTTTCCAATTTTTACCCGGGGACAAACTTTCGATTGCACCCCCCCCCACCCCTCAAACTTTCGATTTGCACCCTCCCCCTCAAACTTTCGATTTGCACCACCCCTCTCAAACTTTCGATTTGCACCCCCCTCATACTTTATATATATATATATATACCGAGGGGTCTATGGGGGGTTATGACCCCCCTTAACCACCCCCTGCCTACGCCACTGAAAGGAAGAGAGTGGGAGGGACAGGGAAGGGAGCAGAGAGTGGGGCGTGAGAGGATTAAAGTAGAAGAGAGGGGATAAGTTTTGGAGAGAGGGATTGGGGACAGAGAAATGTTGAGGGAGGTAGGAAGAGAGGATGGAGGGAGTGAGTGGGGTATGAGAGCGTTGAGGTGAAAGAGAGGATGAGGCTTTGAGAAGAGGGAGTGAATGAGGCAGAGAAAGGATAAAGGATAAAAAGAGGGAGAGTGGAGGACGGAGAGATTAAGAGGTGGGAGAGAGGGAGATAGGGAGAGAGAGAGAAAAATATGGTGGAGCAGAAAGATATTAGAAATTTTGAGCGTATCTCTTTTGAAAAAAAAATTCAGTTGTGGTTCAAAATCTATGTTGGTGCTTTTAAATGTTGACACGCCTCTACAGCCGTTGTTAAACGATTACTACCATACACTTGACCGCACCAGTTTATTGTGGTGGTATTAACTTTTAAATTAATCAAAGCTCACTAGGGAGACACAACAGTTAACCAGACCATCATATATGGAGGTTACTCGTCTTCACGGCCATCGCATGTCAAAGTAGATTAGTAAATGTGTGAATTACACTCTATACAGTGTTCTGACTTTTGGATTTACAGTTTTTCATAAACAGTTATATTTACGACAAATGAAAATGTTTTTGATATTTAAATGGAAGAAATTATATATATATATATATATATATATATATATATATATATATATATATATATATATATATATATATATATATATATATATATATATATATATATATATATATATATATATATATATATATATATATATATATAACTGTGCAAGAATGTCTTAATGAAATATTCGTTAACTGCGAGTGATCATGTCTAATACCCAAGGCTTAAATTACATTTTCAAATCTTATTGCAGGACGGAAGAAGCTTCGTTACCTTTCTCTTTTTAATCCATTTCCAACACCGGAAGCATTTCTCAGCCCAAATGTACAGGCTCTTAGCCCTGACTCGCATGCTGAATTACAAATTACGTCCCCCTGTTTCAAGCCTCTCTCTAATCAAGTTCCATAAACCTTCTGCAAAGATAAGTTGTGTCCCAAGTTATCACTCAACGCCACGGCAACCCGTCCGTGATTTTCAAATCGATCCACGGTCAAGATTGTTGACCGTCCCCCGTACACGTTGACACATCCAGTTAGATCCGCTCCGGGGGGCCTGATTGAGTTTGTCTTTGAATTAGAATTTTCTGGACCTTGGCCGGGGGTGTCCAGAGTGGGATCCTTGGTACCGTGCCGGGACTGATCTGTCTGGCAACAAATGCGGTATGATGGGGGGGGGGGGGGGGACGGAGTTGACACGGTGGGGGGATTAGTGTCCGAGTTGGACCATATTGACCATCCGATATCTCCGTCCAGTCTCCTGCCTGTGGTCATCTGGGTTAAGTCTGGCATTGAACTCTTCATCTTAGAGTATATTCACGTATGGGTTTTTATTGTATTATCCGCGAACATACTGTTCTTTAATAGTCTATTTATTGTTTGAAGAATAATGAACACGATGATGTATTGACTCTGGGATCTATCAATGCTACAAAGTGTTAAGTAGATCTAGCTTTAACTTTTTAAGTCAGAGAAGGAAACAAATGTTATTAGCATTTTTCAAAACTATTTAAAAATGTATATCGACATATTGTTAAGCATGAAGTTTAAATCAATAATGACAATATTTCAAGACTGACCTACAATAACAATTGTAACTATCATGTTTTAACTTTTGATATACACGCTAGCATTCATAATCATAAAAGGAAAACATCCCAATGGTAGTCTGACACACACACAAATTACACAAAAGACAACGCATTTTCGCAAACGATCACGCCAAAAACAAAACACTATCTTCAGACTTAGAACAGGCCACAACAGATTGAAGCAAGACATGTATAAAAACTAAAAGTTGTCGAAACTTGCCCTTGTGACATGGCCCAACTTACCCTTGTGAAATGGGTCAACTTGCCCTTGTGAAATGGTCCAACTTGCCCTAGTGACATGGCCCAGCTTGCTCTTGTGACATGGCCCAACTTGCCCTTCTGAAATGGCCCAACTACCCTTGTGAAATGGGCCAACTTGCCCTTCTGGCATGGCCCAACTACCCTAGTGACATGGCCCAACTTGCCCTAGTGACATGGCCCAACTTGCCCTAGTGACATGGCCCATCTTGCTCTTGTGACATGGCCCAACTTGCCCTAGTGACATGGCCCAACTTGCCCTAGTGACATGGCCCATCTTGCTCTTGTGACATGGCCCAACTTGCCCTAGTGACATGGCCCAACTTGCCTTTGTGACATGGCCCAACTTGCCCTAGTGACATGGCCCAACTTGCCCTAGTGACATGGCCCAGCTTGCCCTAGTGACATGGCCCAACTTGCCCTAGTGACATGGCCCATCTTGCTCTTGTGACATGGCCCAACTTGCCCTAGTGACATGGCCCAACTTGCCCTTGTGACATGGCCCAACTTTGTGACATGGCCCAACTTGCCCTAGTGACATGGCCCAACTTGCCCTAGTGACATGGCCCAACTTGCCCTAGTGACATGGCCCAACTTGCTCTTGTAACATGGCCCAACTTGCTCTTGTGACATGGCCCAACTTGCCCTTGTAACATGGCTTAACTTGCCCTTGTAACATGGCCCAACTTGCCCTAGTGACATGGCCCATCTTGCTCTTGTGACATGGCCCAACTTGCCCTAGTGACATGGCCCAACTTTGTGACATGGCCCAACTTGCCCTAGTGACATGGCCCAACTTGCCCTAGTGACATGGCCCAACTTGCCCTAGTGACATGGCCCAACTTGCTCTTGTAACATGGCCCAACTTGCTCTTGTGACATGGCCCAACTTGCCCTTGTAACATGGCTTAACTTGCCCTTGTGACATGGCCCAACTTTGTGACATGGCCCAATTTGCCCTTGTGACATGGCCCAACTTGCCCTTGTGACATGGCCCAACTTGCCCTTGTAACATGGCCCAACTTGCTCTAGTGACATGGCCCAACTTGCCCTTGTGACATGGCCCAACTTGCCCTTGTAACATGGCTTAACTTGCCCTTGTAACATGGCTCAACTTGCCCTAGTGACATGGCCCAACTTGCCCTTGTAACATGGCTTAACTTGCCCTTGTGACAATGCCCCCCGAGTGGGCAGAGCACATCCTACCGGACTGCTGCTTAATAAACAAAGTGACTGAAAATTTAAACTGCTCCAAATTGCTGTTTCTTTATGTTTTAAAATGTATCAAGTTAGAGCAGCTATAATTAAATCTCCAAAAACCAAATAGGAAGTATTTTTATCAGGATGACGGTTTAGCACATTATTGCGAAATGCAATTCGATTAGGTTTCAAACATAATTTATAACATTAATTTTAATTTTTCTATAAAAAAAAAAAGGCGAAGTGTGAAAGTTTGATAAATTCTTTTTAAAATTATTTTAAGTGATAGCACAATTTAGAAGAACCAAATGCTTTAATTTTGTAACCCCTAATTATCCCGTTTCAATTAGCAATCTTCATGAATCTTTTAGGGTCATTTTCTTTTGTTGTCATTTGTGTAGCTATGTGACTAAACAAGTAGCACTGTCTATAACTAGACACATGAAAAATATACCCATAACAAATTGACTCAAAAGTTGCAGTCACATATTCTCAAATTTGGTTGCAAAACGAGAAAGTAAACAGAGAAAAGATAACTCTAAAAAGTGATTATCTTCTATTTCATCAACTTTTCTCATATTTGCTCGAGACACATGGGGCAGAAGAAGTAGAGTTCACATGTTTGAATTACCTCGGCATGGAATGGGATAGTATTTAACTTCAGCGCTCTACAGGTAAGCTAAGAAGTCAGATCTACCATTCAGCAAAATCTAGAGGCAGCTAAGTGGTTCTATGACAAATGATCTCAGGATGAATGATCTAAGACAAAATATCGAGACAAAATTTTTACGGACAAATGATCTCAGGACAAATGATCTCAGGACAAATGATCTCAGGATAAATGATCTCAGACAAAATATCCCTTGAAAAAATATTTCCGGGACAAATGATCTTATGGCAGGGACAAATGATCTTATGGAAAAATGATCTCACGGACAGAAGATAACAGGACAAAATATATCAGGACCATGGACTAATTGGTTATGTTTAATGAAATAAATATCTTTTTATATTGGTTCTGTATCGTGAATTTAAAATCTAATAAATTTAGTCTATTACATGATTTCAATGCACATTCATATGGTGTTGGTTCTGTATCGTAAGTTCAATATCTAGTAAATTTACTCTATCGTGAATTCGATATTTTAAAAGTTAAACGCACTGATCACGTGACGAAGATTAGAATTTCAAACGTCAAACAGAAGAGCCGGCAATGTGATGAAGCCGGTGTACCCATCTCCAGACCACAGCACCCGACCACAGCTGCCTACCACAGCTCCCGACTTAAGCTCCCGACCACAGCTCTCGGCCACAGCTCCCGACCACAGCTCCCGACCTAAGATCCCGGCTACAGCTCCCATCCACAGCTCCCAGCCACAGCTCCCGACCACATCTCCCGACCTAAGCTCCCGACCACATCTCCCGGCCTAAGCTCCCGGCCACATCTCCCGGCCTAAGCTCCCGACCACAGCTCCCATCCACAGCTCCCATCCACAGCTCCCAGCCACAGCTCCCGACCACAGCTCCCGACCACAGCTCCCGACCACAGCTCCCGACCACAGCTCCCGACCACAGCTCCCGACCACAGCTCCCGGCCACAGCTCCCATCCACAGCTCCCATCCACAGCTCCCAGCCACAGCTCCCTACAACAGCTCCCGACCACAGCTCCCGACCACAGCTCCGGACCACAGCTCCCGACCACAGCTCCCGACCACAGCTCCCGGCCTAAGCTCCCGAACACAGCTCCAGACCACAGCTCCCTACTACAGCTCCCGAGCTGCCGGCCACAGCTCCCGACCACAGCTCCCGACCACAGCTCCGGACCACAGCTCCCGACCACAGCTCCCGACCACAGCTCCCGGCCTAAGCTCCCGAACACAGCTCCAGACCACAGCTCCCTACTACAGCTCCCGAGCTGCCGGCCACAGCTCCCGACCACAGCTCCCGACCACAGCTCCCGACCACAGCTCCCGGCCTAAGCTCCCGAACACAGCTCCAGACCACAGCTCCCTACTACAGCTCCCGAGCTGCCGGCCACAGCTCCCGACCACAGCTCCCGACCACAGCTCCCGACCACAGCTCCCGGCCACAGCTCCCGACCACAGCTCCCAAGACTGTCCCTGTCAGACAGCCGTAACACATGACCGGTCGTTCGTTACGGCGGGCAGACGAGTGACGTGATGGGAAATGAGACGGTGCTACCCACGGGCTCCGTGAGACGAGGGCATTAAAGCCAGGCCGGAGCCTTGTCGGTACGGCACGCACGTTCTCCGGGACGGTATTCTCTTAAATAAACTTGTACTCACGCCAAGCATGATGTTCACGGGGGACTCTCACACACACAAGAAAACACTCATACACACACATACACATACACACACCATGAGAAATAAATCGTTTTTAAATAACGGAAATTGCGGTAAAAAAATATTGTAACTTTTGATTTCGTTAGCTACAATTTTGGGGAGATATTTTTTCGGTACAACATCTCCCTCGCAATTTTTTTTTTTAAATAGACAAATACACATACATATAAAATATTTTAAAGACTATTTTAAAATGTTCACGAATACACAGTAACAAATATACACAAATACACAGATACAATAACAACAACAACAGCATCAACAATATTTCATACATGCGAAATAGATGTTTTTAGATGTTTTTAATTTAAAATATGGGAATTCAGTAAACAAAATGTTATAGAAATTAATAAGGTTAGTTGCCAGTTTGGGCCAGTATTCTCTTAAGAAAATAATCAGTTAACTTAGTATAAACTAGTGCAAACAACACATTTCAATAACCCACTATCCCACTGGTAAATTAAAATGTGTGATTGCTGTTAAAAACATATTGTATCATTATGTTTGATTAGCTAAGTTTGGAAAAGATATTTTAAAAAAATAAACCAACAATCAGGCCAACAACGAATTTCACGAAAACTGACTCACTTGAGAAAACAAAACAAAAATTATCAAACAATTTTTTAGATTTCGCTTTTGTTGATACGTCTGTTTATATTCCGATCTAAGTGAGATTGAGTGATTCACATTTACCTTTGGGCATTGAAACCCTCGAATATTTCAGAGCTAAGTTCTTTGCAATTAATTTTTTATTTCACTTAGCTATCTTAATTCATGTTCTATGTATAAAAATATAATAATGAAAGTTTTCATCTTATTGCATTTTATTTTCATTTTATTGAGTGATAATTACTTTTTTTTAAAAATCCATTTTGTTGTATTATTGTAGTATTGTATTGCGAACCCCTTCTCTCCAATTTTCAACATTCCGCCTCCATCTTAATGTCCCTCAACTTACAACCGCCGGCTAGAGAAATATCAATTATCAGAAATCAATTAGGCCACATTCCCACATTTGACAGCAACTGGTTCATTAAAATAATGATATAATATTATTATAACATCGCCACAATTCGTATTTTTTTTTCATTATTCCAAAATTTTCTTTTTTTTTCTCCAAATCTGGAAGCCGTAATGATTTCAGCATAAAAATAACCCAGCTTCACAGCTCCCCAGCTTCGAACCGCCCCTCACACCCCCCACCCACACATACACACACACACACACACCTCTGATTTACTCTGGTTTCTATATTGAACTTTGGAGTGAAACCCCTTAGGGAAATAAGACTGCAATTTAAACAAGATTTATACTTGTTCAACCTATCATTCTGATCTGTTTAAAACTAAACCTCTCCGATACTGTGTTTTTCTGTGAGGTGGGCCTCGAGGTCTGTAAGCCCTCTGGAATATCTCTCACCGACTTCCCCGGCTAATGCTTTGGGTGTGGAGGGAGGGTGGGGGAGGGGGGGTCAGGAGTTGGCGTGTTTTTTTTAACCGAATGTTCTAGAAGACTTCGGTTGTTTTTTTTTAAACAAAAGTATCTTCGATTTTGATGCAGTCTAGCTCACACTTGTATCATTAATATATTTGCCAGAGAGTAGTATTGTTACGGTGCAGTAGAGTTGATCTGTTTTTGTGACATCGATTTATGAAGGGATAGTGTGATCAGCACTATAACCAGCCGTCTGTAATTTCCTAAATTTAAGACAGGTATCCATCAGAGCTGAGTGGACTCAGGGGCGGGCTATTACTCTAGCCAAAGACCCCAACTCAAGATTTTCGAACTCTGCAATTCAATCACACCGTTCCGACATTGTTCAACATGGTGTCTTTTATGTGTGTCGTATAACAGTTCCCTTTCACAAACATGACAGTCGGTGGGGCAAGTGAAGTAGATTTCACCTGTTTCCTTGACATCGGCATGTGAAGGGATAGTGTGGTCAGCATTATGCCTAGCTGTCGTATACAATTATTATTTTTTAAATGGTTTAGCCTGGTTCTTTTTTAAAATGGAAATTACTTACGTGCAAATAATTATTTTACTTACATAATAATGTAATAATACTAATTACGTTATATTATAATATAATAAAATACCGGTATAATATACTGTATTATTATACTTTAAATATAATGCAATATTACCATTACCATTTAGTGGAGTATCACATGTACAGTCAACGCACTTCCCAGAGGTTAAATACAATTAAGTTTAAAAAATTTGATGCTCTCTTCTAAGCATGAGCGTTTTACTAGGTTTGATTTCAGTAAAAAAAAATACATTTTCTACGAAAAATAAACATTAAATTATGTAAAGACTTTTCATTGCAAACGATATATAGAATTATTACTTAACTAGACCCTGCATATTTTTATTAATGAAGGCCTACGGGTCAGGTGAAGTAAATTGAAAATGTTTCAGCTACATCGGCGTATGAAGGGATTGTGTGTCGGCAACAATATGCCGAGTCGTATTTACTTTCCCTAACTTTGGTTCAGGTACCCATCAGAGCTGGGTGGACTCAGAGAAGTCGAATAAACCCAAACCCGGGATCCTAGACTGTCGTATTAGGGGTGTAAGCTCTACCACACAACCACACTGTCACCACATGAATTTTCTTGTATAATTATTTAAAATCTTGCAATTTGAAATACAAATCTTTGTCTCTAAACAACAAGTGTCTAGACTACTATCGTCATAATCTTAATGTCAACAGTATATAATGGTTGAACCATAATGTCATCTAAATGTCAGCTAATTAATGGGTAAGTCAAAATGTCAGACATTGATGCACAATAGTTATAAACAACGAGACAGTATCACAACCTCGTTGTTATTATTTTAATTGTCATTTTTTAATAGCAAGGATATAAAATTCGTTTATGTTAAAATGCTTGTAAGTAAAGTTAACTTAAGTAAAGTTCCCTTTCAAACCTGAAGTAGAGTTCACTTGTTTCTGTGACCTCGGCATATGATATGCTTGTACTATCATTAAAATAGGAAATGAGATTTTAAACTACGACTTAGAAATAATAAAAAATTTTAATTACTATTTTTGTTTTAATACAACATTCCATTGACATTATTGCATAACCAGCAGATATATTTCATAACATTACGGGTTTTAATTTTTTTTAAATTCTTTTTCTTGCACGTAATGTACTTTTTTTCTCTTTTTATAAATGATAGTCATGTTTCATTCTACAATTGTTATTGCTATCTATTTAAAAATAATGAACTATTAATAACTAATTATCTTTTACTCCTTTTCCCAGCAAGAAATTTAAAATATTCGTAAAAAAAAAATACAGTGCTTCACAATTTTTAAGCTAATCCAGGTTTTCAAAATAGTTGTTTGAAATACAATACCATATTTTAATTTAAAATTCCGAAAATATCACGTGTGAAAACCGTAAACTTTAGTTTATCTATTGCGAAATACCAAGTGTTTGTTTACAGAGATAAGATTGACATTTGCAGCGAAATTCTTTTTAAATAATTAACCATGTTAATGACAAAAAGCATAGATTTCAAATTGTTTTTTCTAATGGCTTATGCAGGGGTTATAAGACTAGTGTCGTATTTAACTAGGCGAACTTTAATGTTCATTTGCTCCGTGTCATAGGCAGAAACTTATCGAAGGGGATGCTTAAAAGACGTTCACATACACAGAAATATATATATATATATATATATATATATATATATATATATATATATATATATATATATATATATATATATATATATGTATATATATGTATATATAAATATATATATATATATATATATATATATATATATATGTATGTATATATATGCATATATATATATATATATATATATATATATATATATATATATATATATATATATATATATATATATATATATATATATATATATATATATATATATATATATATATGCATATAAATAATAACTATCCAAAGAACATGACAAATTTATTTTAATTACATTAAAATTTGTGAAATTTTAAAAAGGCGACACAGCCGTACCATCACCAATACCTATAAACTAACACCCCCCCCCCCCCCCATCAACAGAGCCCCACATATAACCTCCACCCCTCAACTCTACTGGTCATATTGTATGTTTATAAATTTCCTTTTACGGCGACTCCTTAAAATCTAGACCATACGGGTTTTGTATTTCACGCAACTAAAAGTGTCTAGACATCGAACATAGTCAAAAGGAAATAAAATACAAAATTGGGATTTCACTCAAAAAGCAATCTTACGAAACTAAAAATATATTCTACTTTATGACTAGCACTTGAAACCCAATTTTTAGCACCACTTCGATTCTTCGCCTAAAAAAAAATCAAGAAAAAAAAGCAACGGAGAATAGTTTTTCAAGGAAATGGTTTTCCGCTAAACTAACTTGTAGTCTAAATTCCACTTTCTTGAAGTTGTGCGATTTGTATCGGCTTAGCGTTTAACGTTTTTAAACAGCAGTGAATGGTAGTTAGGAGCGGTTTTCAATTTTCGATGTTAGCCTAGGATTTGATCGAATCAGCAGGGGCGTTAATGACAGTGTGTGTGAGGGGGGAAGAGGGGGGGGGGTTCCCGTCAAGTGGGAGGCGGGGCGCCTGATGGATTCTCTTTGAATGACTACTTGTGGGTCTCTAATACCGTATTCCTAGGGTTAAAGTGCTAGGATTGACCGACGGTTATTCCGTCTGAGACCCGAAATAAACACGCCGCTGACTTATGTACGGTCTGAAGACCGCGCGTTCCCCGCCTCGGTGGGTTGTGAGTGATGACGGTGACACGTGACAGAATTGGGCCCATTCGATTGGCTGGCTGGTAAATCTATTGAATTGATTGTTTATGTGGGTGATTTTTTTTTATCCTTGTGCGTGACGTCAGTTTACTTTGGGAGGAATTTGGTGTTTGTTTAGACTTTCTTGGCGTTATAAACCTCACCAACAGACGTAAACAAAGTTAAGAATAACCCCTATACTTTCTTGTAAGTAAAGTAAAGTTCCCTTTCAAACCTGAGAGTCCATGGAGCAAGTGAAGTAGAGTTCACCTGTTTCTGTGACATCGGCATATAAATGGATAGTGTGGTCAGCACTATGCACAGCTTTACTTCCCTTAATTGAGTTAGGTACCTATTAGAGCTGGGTGGACTCAATGATGGTCTACTGACATGAAGCCGGATTTAAACTCGAGACTTTCGGGTTAGCAGTCCAGCTCTCTAACGCTAGACCACTCCGTCCAACATACATTGTAATAGTTTTTTTTTTTTAAATTGTGAATTTGTTCTTAATTTTAACATACACCTAGACTTAGACCTCGACCGTTATCTATCCGTAGTTTGAACCTATTGCAAATTAAACCTATTTCACACTGCATAGGAAATTACAAAGTCGAGTTTGTATTAGGGTTTTAACTTGCAGTTTTAGGCAGAGTTTCTTCCAGGCATCTCTTCTCGAAGAAAGTCTACCGCGCCCCCACCCCCCCCCCCCACCCCTCCACCCCGAACGAAATGGAATTTATATAGAAAATATATACTTTTGAACAGTGTCCTCCCCCCGAAAATTTTAGTCCACCTCCCGAAAATTTAAAGTACCCCACCCTTCCCTTTCCCCCCCCCCCCCCCACCCCCCGGAGAAAAAAATCTGAAAACCTGAAAGAAACACTGGTTGTAGGTAGGACTTAAACCCTAGCTAAATTAAACACGTGAGTCTCGTTTCTGCCCCCCCCCCCTCCCTGTCACACACACCCATTATGGTCCAACACCAACCGCTCCTGGACTAAATTAATCAGTGGATCGTTAATTAGACACCTGGCCGCGGACTAAAGAGAGGAAAAGCAATTAATTCTTGAGGTTTAACAGGTGTTGTAAGGACTATACGTCACAGAGCAGCAATCTCAGTGCAACACGAAATAGGCACACCTGTATGTATAAAACAAAATTTCACCTAGATTCTAATTTTAGCATTAAATTATTAGTTATATATACATATGAAATATATGTGTATATAACTAATTTAAACGCTAATCATCTAATCATGTTCCTAGCTTGTATTAACCTAAGCTGAAACTTAAACAACCCAACATCAAATTATAAGCATATTATTATAAATACTAACAACCCGACCAAAAAGCTAAATGCACATATCGTACATAGGTAGTAACAACCGTTCCCATTGTAATGTTTGACAAAGAAGCATATTCATCATCTTCTCCCGTTCGTGCCCAAAACACAAGTAGAGTTCCCCTATTTAATTGACCACAGGGGACAGTGTGGTCAGTACGATTCAGGTACCCATCAGAGCTGGGTGGACACAAGGCAGTACGACATCTTGAGATCCGAGTCCTCAGCTCTACCATCCGACCCCTGCCATCCATTTATAAACATATTAAGTATTACCAAACCATAAAATTAACAACAGTACAATTTTACTATAACACTTCACGGAGTATTTGTTCCACATTTAGGCGTCAACAGGATGTATCTATTTTAACAACAAGCGTTAGTCTAAAATTAGCCTTAGTTAAAATTGCTTATTTCGGCGGACTAATCTCCCACGACACGTTCTCGCGAGTTGAAATCTCCGAGGGGGAATAAAAGTCATTAAAGATTACTTAAAATACCCGTTCCTGTCAATGTAAGATTCTCTAATTCATCGGAGAACCGTAAGACACGAAAATGAGGCGATAAAAACGGAAATCTCCGGAGAAAGTCCCGAAGAAAAGTAATGACGAACAGCAGCTTTTGTAGGCTAGGGCGAGGCGAGTGAGCAGGATACGGGGAATTCCCGAAAATCGCAGAAGGCGAGAGTGAGAGAGATAAGCTTACATATAAAAAGCAATCTCCGGAAGCCCTCTATTAGCTGACCACCGGAACTCCATCAATCCGGGAGAGATGTTCATTTTGGTAATGATTTCCCTTGGGAAAAGGAAGGGGAGAGAATGATCGTATTCCTATAAGAGTAGCCTCTTCTTGGATTTTTTTTTTTTTTTGAAAATTTAGCTAACGATAAATCTAAGACTAGGCTTTGACCCCCGGATAGAAAATTGTGATGGGGCTCCTGACAGAGGCTATCTTCGTCTTCCTCATTTGATTTTAATAACATAAGCCGCAATTTTCTTCGCCCCAAGAAATTGGTTGGTTCTATTTAGATTTTCTTGAGAATTTATTCCTTTTTGTGCTCTTCAAGATTTGTATTAATTGTCTTTTTTTAGAGTAATGTATTAAGTTTTTTTTTTGTAATTGGTAGTAATTTTTACCTTGTTTTAATGGAATTTTCATGTGTACAAGCTAATATAGGGACAGCGTGTCCTAGCGATGGAGCACTAGATTGATACAATGAAAGTCTGTGGTTCAAGTCTGTACAACGTCCCTGAGCCCACCCAGCTCTTACGGGTACCTAACTCACTTTAAGGAAAGTATAGGCGGTAGGGCATAGTGCTGACCACACGATCCCTTCATATTCCGAGGTCATGGAAACAGGTGAACTCTAATTCACTTGCACCATGGAGTGTCAAGCTCGAAAAGGTAGCTAAACTTTTACAAACTAATGCTTCAGGTCAAGAGCAGCTGTTGCTTTAGTTTCTAAAATGTGAACGAAAGATGTATGTCTACATATAATAAGTGTACAAGCCACAGTATTAGCGTGTATCAATTACAGCTTTGACACTAACTTAGCCTTGGAACGGATATGTTTTATCATGACAGGTACTGGTGTGCGAGTGGAGACAATGGGGGGACAAAAATGGTATTAGCGATATGGCGACGGACACTAAATGTTGACGTCAGTGCTTTAAGTGTACCAGACAACATATAACCTCACTCATTATATGACACATTTGACTACTGACATGCTACAAATGGCATGACATAGTTCACAACAAATTGCTATATGTCAGTGCTTTAAGCGTACAAGATGACATGCTGCTAATGACATGTCATAGCCCACATATCGGGGCCTTCTAAAAGTCAAATGTCAAACTCGTAAAAAAAAATTTTTTTATTAATCTTGTTACACCACACATCAATTACAGTCAAACGAAATTCGTTTAACTCGTATATTAAAGCTAATCTTAATCTGATTTAATGAGTATTTCGCTGCACTAATTTCATGACTCGTATAACTGAAAAATAGTTCACAAATTAAAACAAAGCTTAGTTCATTAAAACATGATTTTGTGTTACTTGTGTTTTTAATTCACTAATCACTACCTTTATCATGTTTAAGAGACATTTATTTACCCGCGAGCCCGTTGCTAAAACATAAACCATTCTTATGCAAAAACAATACAAACAAAGCAAAATGAAAGACAATTATTTTCAGTACTTATTTATTCAATAAACATTCATCTTTCTGAAAACCAAAACCCAAACCCTGTAGAATAGTAAAAAGTCAAGTTGTGTGTGTTGTAAAGAAACATTAGCTCAACTATGATCACGAAGGTAAACATAATAAATTAAATGATAATCCGTGGTGTATGAAATTTGCTTCGTGTAAAACGTATGTTACTAGAAGACTTACGAAAACTGCACAATAAACAAGACCGAATAATACAACTGAAATGATTGTTTAAATACAGATTATTGCCGTTTACAACAAGATTAAAGACATTTTTTGTATTGTTTCTTATAAAACCTACCTAATCGTGATTATAAATACGTTCTCGTTTGATCGATAAAAATAGTTTTAAGACATCAAACGTGTTTTTGAAAGCTTAGTCATGTTGGATTGCGTAAATTTGCAGTTGAATGAATAGTACTCATGATGTATCCAGCATAGACGTATTGAGTTAATTTGTAGCTGAGTGAAATTCAATTTAAAACAATTGTATTAAAGATGTACTATGTCAATATGTGTTTGAATGAAATATTACTAAAATCACAGTTAACCAAGTTAAACTGCGTCATTTTTTAACTGAGCGAAATGTTTATAACACATTCATCAAATGTGTTTTAATTCTATTTGTAGTTGAGGGAGATATCATAAATTGAATTGCTCACTAAGTTAGACTGAGTCATTTTGTAATTAAGTAAAATATTACTTTTACTACATTCAACCAAGATAATTTGAGTCTTTTTGTAGCTTAATAAGCTAGAGTGAGTCATTTTTAGCTGAGTGAAATCTTACCCAACACGCATCTATCAATTTCGGACTGAGTTATTTTGTAGTTGAGTAAGTTATAACTCAACTCAACATACCCAACCCAGACCTTTCAACACACACGCTTCAGATTATAAGCTAATAAACCCTCAGCGAACCTCCGAGGATCGATCTTTCAAGAAATGTTATTTTTCTAATGTAGTTTCCACGTCCACGGCCCTTCACGCCGACCTGAATGAGTTTGTCCGTGGGTCGACAGCCTGGCTGGACGAAATGAAAAGAGATTGGCATTTGAAGGCGACGTACGGTCAATTTCAAGGTCTGCTGGTGAGAAAATAATTCGGGGGGATCAATTTCGGGCTAGCGCATTGTTTCTAGTGCGATTTATCGCGTGCGACGAGCGGTGAGCAGAAAAAAACAATAGATCCCACCGCATGCTGAGGTGAGGGTGGGGGGTTAGGGGGGGGGGGGGGGGTGGGGTGAAATGGGCAGTTCTCTCAATGAATTGAAAATCCCAGACCTCATCACGTTTGCTGTGTTAGCAATGCATCATTGGAAAGTAAATATTTTAAAACAGAAAAAAAAAATGCAAGCTTCGAAACGCAAGATTAAGATTTATTTTTTTAACCTCAACGCTGTATTAGCGCGTATGTTATTTCGTTTCGAAATCACAACTTGAAAACATTAATTTTTATCAACGAAAAAATTCTTTGGTCGTTTGAAATATTTATAAATTAAAAATGGTACGTAAGTTAAATAATAAACAATAAATATATTTAACGGAAGTTGAAATCAATGTGACGGATTTAATTTTTAAAATGTTCCGCCTAACTTTAACAGCACAAATTAATAAAAGATTAATAGAAAAAGATATGTTATTTTTTTCACAATCGTACTTTAAATGAACCCCAAAGAACCTGTCTGTTAGCAAAATATGTGCTTTATACATTCCTTTATCTGTCTTTCTCTGTGTATATGTTACGGTCAAAGCCCAAATCCCGCATTGGCTGGCCAATGTGCGCATTGGCCGGCTCTCTTGGCCAAAGCCCAAAGAGCTTAACACTGAGAGCGTATTTCGTACATTGGCCGTCCAATGCGCGTATTGGCCGGGACGTACTGGCCAAAGTCTGAAGCGCTTTAACTTGAAAGCGTATTTCGTACATTGGCCGGCCAATGCGCGCAATGGCCGGGAAGTCCTGGCCAATGTCTTATCTAGACTCAATTGTGATTGTGTTTTCTTTATTCTGGGCGCGGTTTCATTGTGAGTAACGTATTGTTTGGCTCTTGCCTGTATAGCATTCTATATGCATTGAGACATGGACCAAAATGGCCGTAAGATTAAAGACAGACATACCAGATGGCTGCCAAAATATTTCTGAAATAAAGAACATGTGGCCTAAACTTAAACTAGTTCACGGAATACCAAGGCATAGCCAAAGCCAAGGTTCAATAGAATGTACAAATCAAGATGTTCCAATAATGATGATTGAATGCAGACAAACGAATCAGCTCAATGGAATCCAACATCAAGGAATCCAACAATCGCCGTACGAAGCTTTGTTTGGATGCAAAGCAAAATTGGGACTTAGCACTTCAAATATAATAAGAGAGGCTCTCGATAATTTAGTTACCGAGGAAGATCTTGAGAACATTGAACAAGAAATGGAGGTTGCCATAAATGCAGCGACATCCTCAGCTAACACAAATGCTGCCATGGAGGAACGTCCTGACCAGTTGCGTGACAATTATATGGCCAACAGATTATGTGTAGTTTGTGAGAAATATTGTAGTGCAATATGCGGAATAGCCAATGAAGCAGACAAAGGGTGCGGTGGGAACATTACTTGCAGATTATGTCACAATAAACAAGAAATCACGGACAACAGGTCAGCAGCTCATGCTAGCTTACAAACGTGGGAGATAATGTTCGCATCCGTATTCCAGATGTTGACAGAGGTCGCGGTGATCCCCGACGCGTCATTGCAGTTGTCATGAGCGTCGAGGGCGGTTTCTACAAATTAGGAACGGAACATGGTGTTCTAAAACAACTGTATGCTCGTCCGTCGGCATTGAGAAAAAATCACTACGAACCATCACATCTTCACAATCACCGACCGGCGGCCAAGGCTACATTTGCTGCAATTGCACAACCAAGTGCAAAACAAAACGCTGCAGGTGTAAAAATAGAAAGCTACTATGTAATTCTAAATGCCATACAAGTTCAACTTGTTGTAACAAGTGATAATATTAATTGAGACTATAGTACAATAAAATAATTTGAACGAGCCGACCCGCGGCGCTATTTAGTTGTTTTATTTTCTACTTTTCAGTAATTCATTATTTGTGAATTCGAAAGTACCAAAGCTGTCGCTGAATTTTTTTTGCTATAAAACTCTATCAGTGGGTCGTTAATGACGATACCCCCCCCTCCTTTCCCAACCCCCCCCCCCCCCCCCCACCTCCCCCGTGAAAGCAGCCTCCTCTTAGTTACCTCCACTAAGTCACTAAGTTTAAAATCCTTTTAAACTAAATTATTTGTCCCTAATAGCCGTCACTAAACCCGGCTCTACGATTGTAAACATTTAGCGTGAACCACAGCTCACCAGACCATGTAGGGGTGGGGGTGTAGGGAGCGCGCTTACAGCTTGGTGTTTTTTAGGGTCTCCAAGAAGAGAATTATATATACGAGCCGACCCGCGTCATATCATACGCCGCTAGTTAGTTGTTTTATTATCTACTTTTCAGTAGTTCATAATTTGTGAATTCGATAGTACCAATGCTGCCAATGCTGCCACTGAAAATATTTGCTTTAGAACACTATCAGTAGATCGTTAAGGACGATACTACCCCCACCCTCCTTTCCCCCAACCCCTACCCTACAGTCCCACCCGTGAAAGCAGCCTCCTCTTAGTTACCTCCCCTAAGTTTAAAATCGTTTCAAACTAAATTATCTGCCCCTAATAGCCGTCACTAAACCCGGCTCTAGGAATGTAAACATTTAGCTTGAACCACAGCTCACCAGACCATGTAGGGGTGGGGTGGTAAGGAGCGCGCTTACAGCTTGTTTTCTAGCGTCTCCAAGAAGAGAATTATATATATAGATAGATGTTTCTGTCATTTACTTTGATTAATGATCAATAAAGGCTTAATGTCATGATCCTTACGGTATAAAAAAAAATCTGCTCATGATCTTCTAATTCGGACTTTGGCCTGTCGTCCTTAGGCAGATGATCTTCTAATTCGGACTGGCCGGCCAAAGGCCGAAATCAAGAGCCATTTCAGACTTTGTCCGGTCCACCATGGCCAGTCCGCAGATTGGCCGGCCAAAGGCCGAAATCAAGTAAAGTTTCGGTCAAGTTTCATTTAAGTTTTTACTGTGTTTGCAGAATAACAAGGGAAATAACCTCTAACTAAGTTCTAGTATGTAATAAATATGGAGATATTCTAGTATTGTAAAAAAGCAATTTGTTAACGTTAAGTTTATCTTAGAGTTAATGTAATTTTAAACATTTTAGTGTTACTTTATACAATTATGTATACATTTTCGAAATATGATATATAATTTGTAACTATTTAAATTAGATAACTGTTAGCTTTGTTAAATATTTATTTTATTAAAATTTGATTTATGTTATCAATCTAACGTTTACAGGCTTTCTTGCTGTTACTGTGCTGTTCAGTGTAACTTTTTAAACTATGATGTATGATTCTATTGTCGTAGTATTAACTCTGAGAGTATTACTTATTGGCAGATAGAGATAGGAATTTTTAAGATATTTGGATGTTGCATTCCTCAAGGAGTTGCTATTGTCATAAGAACAGCTGTAGTTCTGGTTTGTCAAATCTAAATATTAAGAAAATAAAAGTATGTATGATATTAAAAAAAAAAAAAAAAAAAAAAAAAAAAAAAATACTAATGCATGTTGATTACTCAAAAAAAGTAGATTACTCACATATCAGTCAATTATTTCTTCCTTTACTTTTCCTTGGCTTTATTGTAAATGTTGAAAGTCACACATAATTTTTTTTTGTTAGCTAGCTAGTCAGTAGTGTCCATGTGTTCCTGTTACGAAGTCTTGACAGTTGTCGGAATGGTTGGATCATTTTCCAGCATTTATAATATGCTCAACGAGAATTAAAATATGCCTAGTCTTTTTAATAAAAAAATAAATAATTAAAATGTTGATTACTCACATGAATGTTGAAACCCTAGAATGCAAATTACCTCTTAAATAACTTGTTAAGCTTAATGAAAGCGCACTAACGCACAGTACACCCAACTACACATAAAAAAGCAAAATGTATTGCTTAAAACATTAATCACCTCTTAAACCATACTTTTTTGTAGCTCGTTTTGTCTTTTTACTTAGTGGTAGGTCCAAACAACGAGAGAGCAGCAGTGTTTCTTCCAGGCATCTCTTCGGGGGGGGGGGGGGGGGGGGGGGGGTCGGAGAAAAAAGTCTGGAAGAAACTGCGAGAGAGAAGGCAGCGTATATATATATATATATATATATATATATATATATATATATATATGTATATATATATATATATATGTATATATATATGTATATATATATATATATATATATATATATATATATATATATATATATATATATATATATATATATATATATATATATATATGTATATATATATATATATCTGTATAAGGCGATATACCCAAAAAACAGAGTTCAGTGGCTGGAGTACTTGGCTTCCCAGGGACCACACATGAATAATATAAAGGAGAATGTTTAGAAAATATTTACTGAAATCTTTAACCAGTAACGTCGTGCATTTCAAATTCTTCCCGTAATGTTCGCTCTATCAGAGTTTCTTACAGGCATCTCTTCGGGAAGGGGGGGGGCAAGCCCCCCCGAAAAAATTTTAAACGCCCCCCCCCCCCCCTGAACGAAATGAAATTTATATCATTTATATAGAAAATATATACTTTTAACAGTGTCCGCCCCCTCCCCCCCCCCCCGAAGAAAGTCTACCCCCCCCCCCCCCCCCCCGGAGAAAAAAGTATGGAAGAAACACTGGCTCTAATGACAGCAAATTCAACTTCTGTTGATAACAGATAATTTTCTCATTATTACATTTACTCCGAGACTACATAAATAGATGAACAATCTCAAACAAACATCTGTAGACCAAACTTGTGAGATTATACAACACGATGGGCAATCTCAAACAAAAAAAAAGCTGTAGACCAAACTTGTGAGACTACACAACATGAAGGACAATCTCAAACAAAAAAAAACTGTAGACCAAACGTGTGAGACTACACAAATAGATGGACAATCTCTTAGAAAAAATCTGTAAAACGAACTAGGCGCATCATCTCCACACGGCTGGTACAAGCTAGAGTGTCAGGATCTCGATCGGCCTGTGACATGTGTCAGTGTCACAGTTGCCACTCTCACCTTATCTCTGCACGGTGTAAATGTATCTCATACAGATCTTTCGGCGTATCTCACTCTTAAAGGTTGCATTAGCTTGATTAGACACTATACACACACACACCACATACACCACACATATACACACGCACACGCTCGCACACACACACACCACACATACTCACACACACACCACACATACACACACAGACAGACACACCACACATACACGCACACACCCGCACACACCACACATACACATACACACACGCACACACCACATATACACACAAATGCACACATTACACATACACACGCACACACATTCACACGCAGATACAGGATTGCATCTTGAGTGTTACAATTCAGTGGTACCTTGACATATTAATGCCCCAACATACGAGATTACTTTTTTAGATACGAGCAATTCGACACACGGACATACATAACGAATAAAACTCGTATCTTTAATCATTTATTAAGCTGCAACTTGCAATATTTTTTTTAAAGTTGGATACTTTTGTAAAGCTTTTCAACTAAATAATGTAACTAAGGCTGGTAAAGTCAAGACAAGATCTACGGGTTTCACGTGGGCTAAATTAAAGAGAGAACTCGAAAACAACGAATATTTTACAGAGTTAGCTGCAGTCTTTTGCTCCTCGTGAACTTCACGAGAAATAATTCAAGTCATCATTGCAACCTGCTGAAGTTATTGAGAACTTCATTCAATTTGTTAAAATAGACAAACAGTATTATTCTATGGGGCGTGAGTTAACTTATTTCATGTCGAATTATGTAGACAGACAAATACGGCTGTGGCCGCTTTAGAAGAGGAAATACAAGTTAAATATCTGAAGAACATATTGAAATAAAGGTTCTACAAAATAAGACCCTACATCATTCAACTAAACCTCTGTAAACATTAGTTTAACGCGCGCAAACACCCAAACCGGATCAGACCGGGTCCTTCACGCCTCGTTTGGTCGGCCATCTTAATCTATTATTAGATCAACGGTCTCGCGCCCATACATTCGCTTGAGCCGGCTGGGCACCGGCTATCTATTGATAGCTGTCCGGTCTTCATCCATTTCACCGGCCGGCTCCCATCGAAAGCCCCCTGACAGCGTCTATTATGTCTACACCCCCGGGGGGTTCCAATCTAATCTCCCCGTGATATTCTTAGATATTGCCTTCAATTTGGCCGGATTTCAGCATATTGTTTTTGGTCGTGATGCAATTCTCAAGGGAGATGATCGTGGTGATAAATGAGAGTGTTGTTTTATTGATGAATTATTGAGGAATGGAAAGAAAAAATCTGAATGATGGAATGGTACTGATATTGCTGCCTACAGCAAAATTGTACAAATGTCAAATATGTTCAGAGGTATCTCTCTCTCTCTCTCTGTATATATATATACATATATATATAAATATATATATATATAAATATATATATATATATATATATATATATATATATATATATATATATATATATATATATATATATATACATATATATGGTCTCCTGTCAAATTATCTGAGACAAAATATCCCAGACAATTTATCACTGAACAAATGACCTCACCACAAATGTAAAAAAAAAGTGCTATCAAATCATTATTACACAAAACTAAAGAATGTTAAAATCGACTAAAATTATCCTAAAGACCATATATATTTTTCTGTTAGATAGGTTGTCTGAGATCAACATGAAAACGAAACATGCAAACACAAATACAAACACAAAAGAAAACACAAATGCAAACAAACGCAAACAAAAACGCAAACACAACGCAAACTTTCAAGGAAACAACGTACACGTAAACGCAAACACAACAAGCAAACTCTAACACAAATACAATCGCAAAAGAAAACACAAAAGCATACAAACGCAAACGCAAACTTTAAAAAACGCAAACTCAAACACATAGAAATAGAAAATAGAACGCCCAATAGTGTACACACACCGCATGTTTATAGTTAAAAATCCTTAGACTCATTTGACGCTAATAGAAAACAATTGTAAACCACAGCAGACTGCTGCAAAAAGAAGAGAAAGTTTCTGGAATGATGGTGTTTGCTTTATGAAATAGGCTGGAGTACTTTAGCAGCAACAATTGTTAGTCAAGTTGTAGTTTATTAAAACGGGCAACATTGTCACCAAGTTAAGTACCTGTGTACTGATACGGGCGGTATTGTCAAAAAGTCGTAAGACTGGACTGAAATAAACAAAATTGTTTAAAAAGTCAAGTGTTGGTGTACTGAAACTAGCAACATAGTCACAATGTAAAATACTAATATATTAAAACAAGCAGCATAGCTACAAAGTCAAAAGGCATTATTGTCACAAAGTGCTGGATACTGTGTTTTAACTTCGCACTCATGATAATTACATTAAGCTTATGCTTTATTGCAGCTTCTTGTATATTTAACTCAACGCTTTGATACTTTAATACGATGCGATTTATTTTGCAGGGGATAAACGTGTGTCTATGTTTGGGGTGAGTAGATTACCTGATCAATATAAGTAAATGGTGAGCAACTACTCATCACGATTTGGTTCACTGACTGTGACTTCAGGTTGATATTTTTGTGTCTTTAGTGTGACAGACAAGTCAAGTGGAAAACGTTACTAGATACTAGTCGGAGACTTGCGTGAAGGCATGTCCGCCTGCTACAGTGTTTAACTAGTGTTTAGCTCCAGTGTAAGGCTCAAGTATTTAGCTCTAGCATTTAGCTGCAGTGTTTAGCTAAACTATTTTATATCAACCGTTTAGCTTAAGTGTTTAACTCTAGTGTTTAGCTCAAGTGTTTAGCTCTAGTGTTTAGCTCTAGTGTTTAGTTCAGGTGTTATTTCCAGTATTTCACTCAACTATCTAGTTATTATTATGCGCAAACAAGGATATGAAATTGTACCTCAACTACTAATGAAGCTACAACCACTGAAAGTTAACACTGTGATAAAGTTGTAAAAATAATTAAATCTGAGAAATAATATTAAAAAAAAAGCAAAGTTTATTTTTTCAATCGCATATTTGAGCCTCGACATTTTAAAATATTGCACAAGGGGAATAATAATGAAATTTAAATACAAATATTAAAAACAAATATTACTTCCCTTGAAAATATCACAAAACGTGTCAAATAAAGGGCAAGGAATATAAACATTACTTAAAAGACTTTAAAAATAATACAAACTTACAGTTAAAAGAAAATGGAAAATATGTTTACAATATATTAATTATATTACATGCCTTACACGTCGAATAACAATGACATCGTTCCACGTTTAATGGTAAATAAAAAATGTATCAACAAAGTCCTCTGTGCGAACAAGTGCAAGATTTCAGCTTCTATATCCCGTACACCAGACGTGTGTTCTGTCTGCAGGCTTTAAGTACTGTGTCCACAGACACATTACGAAGTTCTGCGATACGCTCGGCTGTGTATAAGGCTAGGCCGGGGTGGGAGACTTTCAACTTGCTCTGTTAGGGATCAACACAAACCGGTTAAATAAATCTCTAAGTAAACATTATCAACATTTTAAAAGACTTTCAACTTGCTCTGTTAGGGATCAACAACAACAGTTTAAATAAATCTCTAAGTAAACATTATAAACATTTTAAAAGACTTTAAGGGACCAACACATACAGGATAAATCTCTAAGTAATAATTATAAAGAGTTTAAAAGGAACTGAGACACTGTAATATTTGTTAGACCGATAGTCTCGAAGCTAATTATAATTTACTTAGTAAGAATGGCAAATCTAATATTGACTTGTCATTTGCCCTAGTCAAGACAATAATCAAAAGCCGAGTTTCTTTCACACATTTTACTCTATGAGGAGGAGGGTATTTCGAGGAGAGAGATAGAGAGACGATACATAAAATATAGTATTTTCTAGGTAAATTGTATTTTTTCATTAGTTAGTGAACAGGGGCGTAGACTTGCTCCGGTGGGTTGATCGTCACGTTTCAACCCCGTTCCCCTAACCCCTCTAGGGATGACAGAAAAAAACTAAAATCTAAACCCTAGAGTGAATATTCCTAGTAACCTTAACATCATAATATAAGCCTTAAAAAACTTAATTAGTTAAGCTACTAATTGAACAAGGTAACTTACCCTAATGGCCCCAGGTACAAAGTAAGGTGCATCTGTCTCCAGTAGCAGACGATTGAGTGGAATTCTGGCAGCGACCGTCATGGGCTCTACAGCTGACTGGTAGGTGATGACAGGGGTCAGGCCAATGTACAGGTTGGTGAATGAGGTCAGCCAGCGCCTGGCTGTTTTCTCATCTCTGGTGAAACAATGGAGGTGGATGCTGTGGTCTTGTGGTACCATCTGAAGATAATAAGTTCTAGTTAGGAGAACGTTCATGAGTCCACCCAGCTCTAATGAGTACCAAACTCATGTTAGGATAAATAAAGGCGGATGGTCAAAGTGCTGACCTCACTTTCCCTTCATATACCGAGGTCATGAAACATGAAATCTACTTCATCTACCAAATGGATCTCTAGGTGTTGTTTTTACATTACAACAGTATAACAGTAAAAAAATGTCTTCTACTAATGAACCAAGGTCTACATGTTTACCCTAATGTTTACAATATATAACAATCATAACATACTTTTTACCAATGAACTAATGTATATGTAGATAGCCCTAAATTTAACCATTAATATTTGTCGAGAAATAACGAGCCAATCAACTATGGTTCCTATTGGTCATATAACCATAACCATACCCTTCGTTTAAATAATAAAATTTACTAATGAGTTATAAATCATCTACCTTTAACCCTGTATATGAAACATAAACCAAACATTACCTCCTGCATTATCTCCAGACAGTCATCATCAGCATCACGACAGTGTATGACCAAAGGCAGGTCCAAATCTAGCGCCAACTGCAGCTGAACTCTAAGGACACGTTTCTGGACGTCTGCATGTCTGTGGAATGTTCCAGAGTAATCCAGGCCAATTTCACCAAGGGCCACAACTTTTGGGCGCTTCAAAACTTTCTTCAAGCCTTTGAGGTGGCTATCTGTGAAACCTGTGGCACTCTTTGGGTGGCAGCCAAAAGCAAACCAGATGCCCTCAGTTCCTGCAACTGACTTCAATACTGTATCTCTAGGATCTGTATTTGGGGAATGGGTTTTAAAAAATTAAAAATGTTAACCAAATATGATGAACTGTATGGAAGATTTATTAATGCTATTTACTTGGTAAAGTAAGGTGTCTTAACATATTATGTACATGATGCAACATATTTATGAAATCGCACATACAAAATAAACAAATGTTCAAACTTTTTTATAAAATATCACAATGCGGATATCTCTAAATTAGTGTGTCAAAAGGGGTGCACTATGTTATAAAAAATTACAAATTAAATGGAAAATTTACAAATTATGTTGAGCTGAATGAAAATCGATCTATTGATAGTATAAGAAAATAAAATGTGTTGTGCTGAATTTGAATCTAATTACTGATAATGTTCTAAAAATGTAGACTTACATTATGCTACATTATTTAGGAAATTATAATAAATTGCGTTGAGCCATATTAAACCTAGTTATTGATGTTCTAATGAATGTATCAAAATGTATGATATACATCGTAAAATCTAATTATTACTAATGTACTAATGAATGTTCCAAAATGTATGACCGACACAAAATGTATGACTTACATCTAAAATCTAATTAGTGCTAATGTTCTAATGAATGTGCCAAAATACAATGACTTACATCTTAAAATCTAATTAGTGCTAATGTACTAATAAATGTGCTAAAACGCAATGACTTACATTGATCATCAAATGTGTTAGGGTCACAGAAGACAGCCACACAGCCCTCATAGTTGGCTGGCATTGATGCCGACACCATGGCCTTGAAGCTGGGGAAACTTGTGCCCCTGTCCAGGCCCATCTGCTTGTAGATAAAGTCAATGTGACAATGGGAGTCAATGAACTTGTGACTGTAGGTTTGGCTCCGGGCCACCAAATCCCTGCTCCATTGTTTCTTAGGCTGGGAAAGCTGGCTAAAAGACTCGGATCTTCGGTAGGAATTTCTTGGTGGCTTGTTGTTGAATGTGAGGGGGAGAGATTTAGGCGTATTCAGGATAAAGTGGGTATCAGGGGTGTAGGTAGGTTGTGGGGTGACGGTGGATTTAGAAGTGTAGTTGGGTTGAGGGGTGCGGGTTGATGAACTAGATCCAGATCGGATTTTGTTTCTTAGATCTTTTACTTCAAAAACTGGTTTCTTGTCTCCCCTGTACGAAGATCCATGACCTGAACCATAAGAATGTGCTGAAGTCGGCAGTGATTTGAATCCTTCTCGTTTGGGCGTGTCTTCACAACAATCTCCATATTCATTCCTAGGCTCATAACTTTCAGTAGATTTCCCTGTCCGGCTATAATAACCGCTGTATCTGTTAGAAGACTTTTCATTGGATGACCTGGAACGAGATTGACCGTTGACTGAAGTAGGAGGACTGTCCTCCCCACAGCCACAAGAACTTGAACTAGATCTTCGAGGTGATCGCTCGCCTTGTCCTCGCAGACTTCGAGATGAAGATGACACGCTAGAACCGCTGCTACGTCTGGACAGCGAGTGAGTCCCCCGAGCATCAGGAGATGGATGTTGGTTACGTGAGGTCTTCACGACCATCCGCTGTGGACTGTCGTCTGAGTTAACTACCTCACGTCTGCTTACTGGAGTCGTCGAGTCATAACTGCTGGGTGGTGAGATTTTCAAAACAACGCTACGTGGTGAAGTCTTACGACTGTCTCTTTTGGAAGAAGTATGTTTTTCTGAGGTGGATTTGGGAAATACCTTATCTCGTGAGGACAGTGATGCTACACGAACGCTAATCGTTGATTCAACATAGCGATCGTCTGTTGATCTCGCAGTTTTAAACCTGGGCTTGGATTTAGTTGAATGTGAAGATTCTTGTCTTTCGGTTCGCCTGTACTTTAAAGCTTGAGCACAGGAATACTCCGGAGAAGATGGTGGCGATCTTTTAGCCGAGCGGGTCAAACTGACCATCTCGCTTTTAAATTTGTCAAAACGACCTGAACCTCCACGACCCCTGGAAGAGGAAGCAGACGAGGATCGACTTCTGCCACGTGTGGATGTGGGTAGCAGGCGACGGGGCGTGTCTTCGTGTTCCATCTTAGTCGTGTAGGCGAAGCTGTGTCAAGAAACAATATATAAGTAATTTACTTAATGGGGATGGCGTGTCCTAGCGATAGAGCGACAGACTGCTAACCTGAAAGTCTCGAATTCGAACCCAGATTTAAGTCAGTAGAACGCCGTTGAAAGTAAAGACGGCTGGGCATAGTGCTGACCACACTATCCCTTCATAAACCGAGTTCACAGAAAGAGGTGAAGTTTAATTACTTCCACATGGACCGCGAGATTCGAATAGGGAGTTTTTCTTTTACTTTACTTTGAGATAATACTTCATTTAACATCATCAACACAATGCTGCACTAAGCATACTTAGTTGTATTGATTTATCACAATTTAAGAATTTTCATTACGACTATAAAACAAACATGATATAAATCTTCAAAATCAGAAGAAAACTCAATCATACTTTAAATACTACTTCATTGACAGGTTGTAAATTCGTAAACATTAAAGAATATTAGATTGACTTCCTTTTGTTAAGGCCATTGTGTTTTTAAAACTAAAGTTATACAATACTACCCCACTGTAGTTGTGTATAAAGTTGTGACACCTTAAAACTAAAAGGAAGAGACTTTTTCTGTCGAGCTTTATATAGGTATATATGACAAGATAAACTGTTTACAATATATGATTTTGCCGCGTAAAATAAATATGTATATATTTCAAAGCATCGTATTATTACTATTCAGATACTACTACGCTATACACTGGGCGGCAAGATATGGTATTCAGTATTCACATTATGTGATGCATTAGACAAAGAAATAACATTTTTAAAATATCTCAATTAATCCAATACTACCTAAACATTTTTATCTAACATGATATTAGAATACGGTACAAAGAGAATAATGTCAGACTGTAGGTGAGTTGTATTCAACACCGTGTCAACATCTAATCATTGAAAGTTGGCAAATGTTAATCACAACAAAAGTGCTACACGCTAACCCACGCCTCTATATAAGCGAGACACCACAGCTAAATCGTATGGAGGGGATTAACAAAATCACCAGTTGCGCAGTTTAAAAAGATTTTATCCTAATATGGTAAGCACTATGGAGCAGGTAAACATTGAAAACACTTGATTTTTTAAATATCGCTACGCAACAAGAAAAAGGAAAAAATTATGACATAAAAATACATCTTACCTGCTAGAACTTTGATTAATTGTAAAGCGACTGTGGGTGATCCAGTAACTCCTAGAAAGATAACGAGATGCCGTCAGATGCTGGACCGTCCGAAAAATAAAACTGCGATTTTAGGTTGACAGATAATTATATAGACGTGCTTTCGTTTTAGGTCAGAGCCAGCAAGGCGGAACGTGACGTCATAGAGGCGAACACAGGTGGGCATGTAAACAAACAGGCGTCACAAGGTGGCGCTTCGGGGTATTTTGACCAGGGGAGGTAATGCAGCGCTACCCTTTTTTGAGACGCTTGCATTGTATTATGCAAATACGGAGAACACGGATTTGTTGTGATAGCTTCATTGTGTTTCTCATCAACTTTACATCAAACGGTGGTCATTAATCATGAAGCGATTAAGGTAAGACCATCTGGACATAAATACAAGATATAAAGGTTGACTGTCGCTATGTGATAGGGTTATAATTAAGTGAGTTAGACTGACGTCATGTGGATCTACGGCAGCTGAAGTATGACGCGTAAGATATCACCTGTAGTGAAAGACCAGGTGGTGTCAGTTGTGTCAGGCCTTAAACTTGGATGTGTTATCGGTGGTGTTTCTTTTACATCTGCCACAAGCACAACACAAGGTGGAGTTTTTTTATTCAGAAATTTTGATAAGGGGTGGGGGGGGGGCTTTTGAAACTTGGTATGACGGAGGAGGGGGCAATATTTAGAGTAGTTTAAGTATATATTTTCGATAAAAATATTTTTTTTTAATTTTAGTATAGGGGAGGGGGGGGGGGGGGTGGACGTGCTCACAAGGAGGTGGGAGAGGGGGCATTTGAAACTTGGTATGACGGAGGAGGGGGCAATATTTAGAGTAGTTTAAGTATACATTTTCGATTAAAATATTTTTTTAAATTTTATTTAGTTTAGGGGGAGGGGGGAGTAGACGTACTACCCTCGAAAAAATGACTGACATACACACTATCCAAGTGAATTAAATTCATTAAACATCTGTTGTCAGTAGGGGTTGGAGGAAGGCGATCAGAAGGACACGAATAACGCCCAAAACGTACACAACTAGACTACGGGACTAGGAGAAGATACTGGCGGGTGATACATTGAGGTGTTTGGTCGACCTAACCTGCATTTAAGCCTAGTTGGTTGTGTTGGAACTATTGTAATGGTAAGCCTAGTTAGTAGTGTTGGAACTACTGTAATTGTAAGCCGAGTTGGTAGTGTTGGAACTAATGGTAAGCCTAGTTGGTAGTGTTGGAACTACTGTAATGGTAAGCCTAGTTGGTAGTGTTGGAACTATTGTAATGGTAAGCCTAGTTTAGTGTTGGAACTAATGGTAAGCCTAGTTGATAGTGTTGGAACTATGGTAAGCCTATTTGGTAGTGTTGGAACTACTGTAATGGTAAGCCTAGTTGGTAGTGTTGGAACTAATGGTAAGCCTAGTTGGTAGTGTTGGAACTAATGGTAAGCCTAGTTTTTTAGTGTTGGAACTACTGTAATGGTAAGCCTAGTTGGTAGTGTTGGAACTACTGTAATGGTAAGCCTAGTTGGTAGTGTTGGAACTACTGTAATGGTAAGCCTAGTTGGTAGTGTTGGAACTAATGGTAAGCCTAGTTGGTAGTGTTGGAACTACTGTAATGGTAAACCTAGTTGGTAGTGTTGGAACTAATGTAATGGTAAGCCGAGTTGGTAGTGTTGGAACTACTGTAATGGTAAGCGTATTTGGTAGTGTTGGAACTATGGTGAAGCTGAACCAACAACGAAAGTGTGTGTGTGTGTGTGTAGGTGGGGTGCGGTTTAGATCCGACTATAAATACAATCATTTATGTCGTTAAAATTATTAAGTTTTTGGTGGTGGATTTTCGCGAAAAGAAATCTATGGTTGTGCACTGTTGTGTGAAAGACTGGCAGAGGTCTGAACAATTTCCAAGACGACTTGCTCTCGATTACAGAGACGGATTAGGGGAAAAAAAGGGGGGGGTGGGGGTTAAAACATGTTTTTACATTGGTGAAATTACTGGAGACTGGACAGCGAAATGTGACAACCGGTGTAGGAAATGGGGGCCGAAACTATTGTTTCGGAGTGAAGAGGGGGAGGCGGCAAATGTCTCGCTTATATGGTGTGTGTGTGTGTGTGTGTGTATTAGCGTGCTTTTTTGCGTGTTTACGTGTGTGTCTGGATGCGCGAGTGTGGGTGTGCTTGTGTGGGTGCCTGGGTGCGTGTGTGTGTGTTAGTGTGTGCGTGTGTGTGTGTATATGCGCGTGCTTTTTAGCGTGTTTACGTGTGTGTCTGGATGCGCGTGTGTGGGTGTGCTTGTGTGGGTGCCTGGTGCGTGTGTGTGTTGGTGTGTGCGTGTGTGCGTGTGTGTGTGTGCATGTGCCTTTTTTCCCGTAACCCTCCTGTCAAGCACCGACGTAAAAAAGAACATCAGTAATGTCGACACATTTCTCAACCACTTTAGTCCAGCAGGCTCGAATCGAGTAAAACTCACCCCCATACAGGCCGAGTTGTTGACACTTGGCCCAGGCGCCGTCACAAACAGTGTTTCTTCCAGACTTTTTTCTCCGGGGGGGGGGGGGGCACTTGAAATTTTCAGGGGGGCAGTAAACTTTCTTCGGGGGGGGGGGAACAGTGAAAAGTATATATTTTCTATATAAATTATATAAATTTCATTTCGTTCGGGGGGGGGGGGGGGGGTAAACATTTTCCGGGGGGGGGGGGGGGGGGGGCTAAGACCCCCCCCCCCCCCGAAGAGATGCCTGGAAGAAACTCTGGTCACAAAAACGGGGATCCCATAATAGAAATCATTGTCATGTTACATGGCTATAACTTTTTATTACCTCTTTTCCCTCTAGACGAATAAGCAATGTAGGTAAAAAAAATGTGCCCATAGACTATCGTTCCCTCTTTCTAAAAATCTTTTGATTGCAAAACCTTTTGCTGACAATAGTGTCAATTCGCGGCTAAGGGAGACCATTCTAATTATCATGAACTATTGATAAAGAGATAATAGTTTTAGAAAAAAAGATAAGAAGTAGCTGTTTTAATTTTAAGTTAAATGTATGTATCCTTTAGTCTTAATTTCCTCTTCAATATTTTTTGTACGTGTGTGTTATCTGTGTGTGTGAGTGTGTGTGCGGGTTGATTCAACTACTTGAGTTAATGATGTTGTAGAATAAAAGATCGCTTACCCCCCCCCCCCCCCCTCCATCCGGCCTTCTTTACAATCTACACGGAATGAAGTTCCATTACTTATGAGTGCGTTTGTGCATGCGTTAGTATATGTTGATAAATACTTTCACCTATTTAAATTAAATTTGCTTCTAAGCAGGGGATACGTTTCGGCTATAAAATGTTTCGTCCCATTACCAGGGAAGAAAACTCATTTATATCTCTTCAAAATGCCTATTCGCCTCCCTTGTTTGTTACTAAAAGATTTTTTATCAATTGTGAACTGGCGAACATAGTTTTCACAATATATGATTCGTAAAAACAAACACTAACAAATAGTATAATGCAGGACATTTTAGTATCTGACGTGCATGTGTATTAAAATATATTTTAAAATAGGCTGATAAAAAATGTAAAATCACATAAAAATTTTGCTTGTAGAGGTAAATTACCAGTTTTTAAATTATTTTTTTTTTATTTTGAATGTAAATGCAATTTTTTAATTGAATATGATAAAACAATCAGCTTTTGAAGGCAGTTAAATATTTTTAGATTTGAGGTTGGTGCTACACAAATTATATATGAATTATACTTCCGGGAAAACCCAGCATTAGAAAAATCTAAAAATAGATGTTCGTCAGTATAATATCATGTTTACGTGTCTCCAACTTAGTTGTGCGCGGTTCCGCGTCAGGGTTTATAGAATTGGGTTATATATATATATATATATATATATATATATATATATATATATATATATATATATATATATATATATATATATATATATATATAAGAATAATTAATTTTAACTTCCAAAGGCTAATTATACTCTATAGACATACAAGATCACTCTATATTACATTAAAACGGTTAAATGTACGGTAATATTAAGTCATGAAACGGCTAACTATCAGCTTAGTATAACTTGTATAACTTTTTCCACTAAAACTTCATTAGAAAAAACAAGCATAACTAAATAGATATATGTGTATGTTATGTTTTGGTGAACATATGTGTAATCAAATGCCCTTCCAATTGTGCCTATATTAAAATTGTATGTTTTAACAACTTTTTAGTTAACTCACTGTCGTTCTGTCGGCAGTCTGTCTGTCTGTCCAGATCGAAACGCCCGAGCGAAATTTCGGACATACCTAACTGACAGATTCTTTTCAACTTTGGGACGTAGGTCAAAACATGTAGACAATGCAACATGACATCAATTTCGACGTAATTGGTTGCCTAATTATTTTTTTATGCATTAATTAAAAATGTGTCCAAATTAGTAGGGTGTCTCATCAAACTATTCCGCACTATTAGACACGCGGCATCACGTTCATTAGGTGCGCATTGTTTCTAGTCATGCAATTCTATTGTAAATTAAAGAAAAATTAATGAACTGAGAAAAATTCATTAAAAAAGCGTTTTAATAAAAAGCTTTTATGTAATAATGCACTAAAAAGTAGAAAATAAATTATACACTACTATTTAATTAACTATAAAGAAAAGCGTGGGTCACTTCCTAAATATTAGTAAAGGTATCCAATAGATACTAAAGTGACCCACGCTTTTCTTTATAGTCATTTAAATAGTAGTGTATAATTTATTTTCTACTTTTTAGTGCATTACCACATAAAAACTTGTTATTAAAACGTGTATTATGAATTTTTTAAATAGGTTTTTATGTAGGCTTAATTGCAAACAAAAAATGTTTGATATTTTTTTTTTGCTATTAATTTTTTTTTTTCACTTCTCCATGAAGTAATACCTATCGAATGATCAATTTTAAGCAGCTTTGTTTATTTGTAAAGAAAAAAAATCAAGTTACTTAATTTAATGTGCATGGATATGCGAATAAATGAATGCATTAAACACTAGTCGGTTACACGTGAATTATTACAATGTAGAACTACTTATTTGCATTCACGAAATATACCTGCTATGAAGCACAGATACTTATTGAAAAAAATTAACATTATCCTCTTTCTCAAAGTATTGTTTAGACAAAATAACTATTATTTCACGTTTTATTTATTTAAATTCGTTTTCAGAATCAAAATGACTTAACTGGGATAAAAAATAATAAGCAAAACATGTGGTATTTCACAGCACCTAATCAACTTTCTATTTTTTTAAGGGTCGATAGATATTCGTCAAATACGATTGTTTCAAAAATGCAGTAGATCTATATCTCTCCATCGGGCGAATTTTAGTCAGTCAAAAACACAAACAAACACCCGGGTTCGAAGGCACAGAATCATTCATTCATTATGTAAACATTGACAATTTTTAAAGCCAACCTTTGCAAGGCAATCTAACAGACAATACAATATAATGCAACAGCTAATATCAATAAGAAACAAGTGTTTTATTTTAAAGGAAAAAGAAAGAAAAAGAAAAAAAGGAAAATGGCACATTTAGTTTCTTTAATGAATTCACTTTTATTTTTATTCAAAAGAACGTCATCAAATATATTACACTGATAACACTCAATATACTACATATACGTATATATGTTTGTGGGTATATACGAATGTCTTACTATTTCAACTCTAAAGTCACAGATAGTTCACCGCAAGCATTTTTATTTCTATATAATACTACATTGTATTCACTCAAAGAGATTTACCCAGATTGTACAATGGATAATCTCCAACACACAAACAACACAGATTGTATCTATTGCAATGATACAATTGTCGCTAGACTCACACCATAAACGCTCGGACAATTCCTCTGACGTTGACCCGGCAGACTGGACAATCTCTCATGGCCGAAGCGCAGTCTGCACACGACGATAGGTGACCACAGGGCAGAAAGACGACAGCCACCTCCTTGTCCATACAGATCTTACACACTGTCTGCTGACGTAGCTGGTTGTTCTGTTCTTTAACGACTCGGGTTTTCTCTATTAAAACATAATTTAGATATATAAACTATTTATTTTTTAAAAAATAAAATAATTTTTAAACAATTATGAATCGGAAAAACTGAGACAGTAATTGGATTTTAGCGTTTTACTAACAAACATTCTTTACATAAGTTAAATCTTAGGAAAAACAAACTTCAGTAGTTTTATTAATTAACAGGTTTAAACGGATATATTATCTTGTTTTTTTTTTTATTCTCTAGACAACCACTATTCTAGGCGAGACAGCTCCAAAATCAAACAACTGCTGTAGTTTGTTCTTGGTTTGACAAGATTAAGAACAATGAAAGCAAATACAAAAAGAAAAGCAGGTTGAAATCTGAGTCAACGGCCTATAAAAAATGACACATAATACTTAATTGTGTTGGGGGAAATCCCTTCGAACACTAGAATTACGGACGAAGAAGAAGGACAAATAATTGTATTCCTTGTTTTTTAGGAGTGGAATGCTTATACCAACAGGATATTGCCTATGAACGCCCTAGAGGGAAGCTATTATTACAATACAATATTAACATTACGAGAATTCAACTACAACTGATTATCCGACCACATCACTTTATCTTTTGAAGGCTTTGAAATTATCATTAAGGAAGTACTACACAACTAAAATTAGTGCATAACTTAGATTTGTCTAATCTAATATGTGTAACGTGTTCTAAGAAAAAAAAGATTAGAAATGTGTTGCTAAATTGCTACTTCATGAGCGTGTAGGCCTACCTAACAGCTCCGAGATGTTGGTAGAGTTTGTCTCCCTTGTCTCTGAATGTTCCATAATGATTCTGAGTGGCTCATCATTTTCTAGTTTATCGATCAGAGTGTCAGCTGAGATAACGGAACCTAAAAATGAACAAATGAGATAAGGGGTCATCCATAAATGACGTCACGCTTTTTTTGACGATTTTTACCTCCTCCCCCCTCCCTTCCGTCACACGTCGTCACAAAAAGCCAGACCCCTCCCCCTAAAATGACGTCACACCTCAACCTACAACCCCCCTCTCAATTGCAGTTGATTTTTTTTAAACATCGATATTTTTACCAAAATCTTGTCTAAACTATTACAATTTATTAAAACAGTTATCTAAAACGCGAAATAACGTCTAAAATTCGTTTTCTAACATTGCTTTTTTATAATGCAAAAATGTGACGTCGCAACATCTGAACCCCCCCCCCCTCCCCCTCATCACACATCGTCATAAAATTACGGACCCCCCTCCCCTCCCCCCTACGAGTGTGACGTCATTTATGGATGACCCCTAAGGGAACCTAAAAAATGAACAAATGAAATAAGGAAACCTAAAAAATAAACAAATGAAATAAGGAAACCTAAAAAAATGAACAAATGATATAAGGGAACATAAAAAATAAACAAATGAGATAAGGGAACCTAACAAAAAAACAAATGAGATAAGGGAACTTAAATAATAAACAAAAAACCTAAAAGAAAAAAAAACAAATGAGATAAGAGATCCTAAAATAAGAATGAGCTGAGAGACGTATGACAGACAACTGGGACAATGGAACATTTCAGCATGAAACATTACACGTACTACAGTTAAAATAAGAAAACAGTAAAGTGGCTGACAAAAGAACAGCTATAAAATCAGACACAGAAAAGTACTTAAGTATATCAGCTAGGATTATATAATCATTAAGTTTGTCGACATCGCTGTAAGCATTTAAAAGGGCAACAGACATTATAAATGTCAACACCAAAATAGTTTAAAGGTCACCCAACCCACTTTTAGTAGACTTGTAAAAAGATTTCTAATAACGTAATCTTTATTAGTATGTTGCTATTTCAGTTTTAACTTCTAAGTAGGCGAAAACGATAGCACGACACTGTAGGCCTTATCGACTTCTACGTCACTGTTATAAATAGAATTCTTATAAAATATAAGATGTGTCTAAATAAAGATTCCGATTGTACGACAGGCGTTTAAGCGTGTCCTAATATGCGACTTAACATTGCTTTTAAGAAAACAAAGATGTTTGTTTCGTCTAAAATTAGATCCGGATATTGTTTTTAACTTTACTAATTAACTCAGGTCAACAAGTGGACCACTGTATTATCAAGATAAGAGAAGCGGCCAATAGAGGTTTCTTCACCTAAAAGTGGATTATCCTGTTAACTTTCAACACAATTAATGTAGTCATAGACATTCCCATAAATATGAAATGTTGTGTTAAACTAAGTAACAACTTAGAAATATTTTTAGCAACCAGGATTCATTTACTTATTCATTCATGTAAATAGCGGATGCATTAGGTAGATGTGAAGAATCACTTGTAAGTTCTCTGGGGAAAAAACACCTATAAGAGACACACGGTTCTTACTTAAAGAAATCAGCCATTAAATCAATACAAATTTGTGGGACTGTGTGGCCTAGTGGCGGAGAGCTAGTCTGCTGACCCGGAAAGTTGAATGCGGGTTCAAGTCCGTAGTAAGTCCCTGAGTCCACTCAACTCGGTTGGTACATTAAATCACAAAAGCGGCTGGTCATAGTTCTGACCACGCCATCCCTTCATATGTGAACGGGATGATATTAATATATAAAATCAAGGTTTGAAACGGTGTTGTGTACGTTTTATATTGTTACACGAACTGCAGTGTTTTTAGTCGAAAAAAACAAGACACCTCAGTTAAAATGTGCAGGTCTTGTACAGTTTAGTTTTACAACACCATTTAACCCTGTATCAATTGACAGACTTGCGAGGTAAAAATACAATAAACAACGCTTAGCCGACCCATCTTACATAGAAATAATGGCTAACTTATTATCTTTTCTAAATACATTTAGTGTTAGGGTATTTATTTGTAAAAATAGAAATCACCCATTAAACATCAACATGCAACATCTACCCCACATCTACCCCACATTCCTAGATTGGTAAATGTGTACGATAATGTTGATATGACATTTTAGAACAAAAAATTAGATGTTAAATTTGAATCGACATCAATTAGAAATTTTTCCAGATATTGTTATTGTAAATTTACTCATAACCGGTTGTTACAATAACATTTACTGAGCGGTAACACTCTTTTATGATCCATATAGGGCTTACCTTCTTCTTTAATTTCAGCTGCCTTTAGTAAAGCATCATCAATAGGGAAGCCCATATTGACCACTGTGACAACAGCTGGGTCCCTTTTGAGTGTGTTTTCTTTTGGACCTGATGACAAGATTCAACATTGATATTTTTGTTTCTAGTATTTTATATTATTGTTAGTTTAACTACAGATGTTTAGTTAAAATAATTAAAGATTTAAACCTTATTGAGACACCAAGCTGATCAGAAAAATCACATACTTATATATGCTCCTAAGCTTGAGACACCTATTTTGTTTAAGACCATTTGCAGTGAAATCTGAAACATTATAATTAACATTTGAGCAAGTTTAATCACAACCAAAGATAATCTCCATTATACAATTATAAACACGTTTTTCATAAGCAGGAAGGAACAGAAATAACATAAACCTGATATTATCTCAGGTATCTCTTGAGGAGGCACTGCCCACCGCTCCACTTCCACCCTCCACCCCAAGAAATAGTCAAAATGGATAATTAATATTTAAAGATATATTTTAACCAGTGTCCGGCCCGCGCTTTAAGTGCGCCCCCCCCCCCCCCCCCCCCCCCACGGTAGAAAAATGTCTGAAATAAAGACTGCCATTTACCGTTAAGTGTTCAAAATCCAAAATAACATTTAACCTATTGTATTCAGCTTTGAAATACTAAAAATGTATGCATTTGCCATCTGAATAAAACATACCTTGTCGTATTCAGAGTTCAGTGTGTGTACTGCATCCACAAAGACTTGCCCCATCTGTTGACGTATGAATGCACACTTAGGCTGCGTTTACACTACACGTCGGCAGACCGAATTTCTGTTTCTGGCAACAAGGCCGAACAACTGGAAAGCAAACAAAAAGTATAATCCAGTACTGTTGGTTACACTAGATCCGAACTCATCGTCCGAGTCTTCAGGCACCTGATGATGAACTTAAAATTTTGTTTCTGTTCTGACGGAAAACACATTCTGATGAAAATTTATCTGGCAGGGATAAACAAAAAAAGAAAATGGAGGGCTTCAGTACAAATAACGTTGTTGTGGTACTTGACACGGAGAAGCTTATTTTACTAGTTCAAGAGAGAACGCCACTATGGGATACATCGAACCCATGCTACCACAATAGAGACATCTCAAAAAAATTATGGTCTGAAATAGCTGATGAACTCGGATGTACAAGTTAAGTAACAAATTAAGTCATTGTTGTGATGTGATTCTAGATCTATATTCATTCTATTCTAAATTTCTATACTAGGAATCTAATACTTAACTGCTTAACTACTAGAATTACTAGATCTAGATCTAGATCTAGATTCTTGCTTACTTTAGTTTAGACTTTTAGTAGACTAGCTTTAGACTTTAGCGGCTTAGCCCCACTTTTACTAGATTCTAGATCTAATCTAGATCTACAATCTACTAGATTTAGATCTAGATTTTAGATCTAGAATCTAGATCTAGTAGATCTAGTATTCTAGATCTAGTACTAAAAGTCTTCTAGACTAGATCTAGTGATTGATTCTTCTACTCAACTCAATTTTACCACTACTTTTGAATCTAAATCTAATATTTAATAGTTAATTAGTATTAGTATTAGACTTTAGACTAATACTAGTAATACTAATTAAGTATTATTATTTACATTTAAACAAGGTAGTCTAGTAGAAAAGTCTTGATAGCTATCTATCTACTCTACTAACTTAACTGAACTTAATACTTAACTAAACTAACTAAATGTAACTGATGTAACATGTTGCCTACTCTGTCATTGACTAATCAGTGATCACTAATGAATGATTATTTACTATTTAGTAGAGAAGAGACTAATGTAATTGATTTAATTAAATTACTAATAATCAAGTAGTAAATTACTAGTAAACTAGTAATAAGTAGTAGAATTAAAATTAAATTAAGTAGAATCTATCTATAGGTCTAGTAGGCCTAAATGTAGAATATAGATCTAGCTATTTATTAGTTAACTATTTAACTACTATAGTCTATAGTTGAACATTTTAATTTTTACTGATTAGCATAGCTACTAAATATTAAATATCAAAGATGACTGTTTTATTTAATTATTAAATTAGCCATTAGCTTATGTAAACATTTAATTATCAGCCTGTAGAAAGAATGGTGTCTGAATTCAGAAATAAATATATTAAATGGAAGTTAAAAGCATATAATCTAAATTGTTTTGTTTGTATATTTCAGTGTCACAAGCAAAAGCCAAATGGCAAAATTTACGAGACACCTTTAGGAAAGAGCACACAAAGAACATAAAAAAAGTAACTGGAAGTGCAGCAGCTAACACTAAAGTACCATGGAAATACATAAATCAATTAGCATTTTTAAATGATGTTTTTGTTTCTAGACCAATGCTAAGCAGTTTTCCATATACATCAAGTTCTGAATTTAGTGAAACTATTGTGGCTGAAATAAATTTCAACAATTCGGACTCACTGGACGAAGCTGCTGTGCGAGATCCAGAAATAGTTCTGCCAATTGAAAAACCAAAGCTACAATGCAAAAGAAAGGCAGACAAAGCTGACGCCATTAATCAGTTGATAACATTAGAGAAAAAGAAATTAGAACAAATTGAAAAGATTAATGACAAACAGGAGATCAAGAATGATGATAACTACCATTTCCTGATGAGTTTATTACCATATTTTGAAGATATGCCTAAAAGAGTGAGCTTGTTAACAAGGATGAAGATACAACAAGTTATTTTTGACACAATTGATGATGCAGACTGTGAATGAGCAATGTGTAATGATTAAGAACTTTGTATGTTATCTGTTATTACATAGTCTTCTTTATTCTTGACTAATGTTAATTATTTGAAATTACAAACATGTTATTGGTTATTGAGTCTAATTATATAAAAGTATTTCAAGTATGCAATAATGCTACTAATTTGTTTTATTTCAACTGAATCATCAGTGTTGTTTCAAAACAGTACATTTGATCTTGTGATTTTGTTATACGGGTATTGCTAGAAACTGTATTATTTATTTTTATTCATTGACTTGTTTTTGCTATTATTTATCACTTTGAAATCATTACTTTCAAGTTTGTTTATGGTGAATTTGTGATTCTACTGATATCCAGTTTTTCACTACTAGCTTGTAGTAAGGCTGATGTTCTTTTAACTATTACTTGTAGCCTTAACCATGTAGTCAATGTAAATTATTATCTAATAGTAGTACCTGTAGACTACTAACTAATTAATAATTGCTATAGATTTAACTATGTTCTCATGATACTGTATTCTTAACTCTACTAATTTTTATCCTCATGGTAAAAATAATAGTTTCATTCAAAAGTAATAAATTTGTGGGTACATATAATCCATCAGAAGTTTAAGACCCTATTTGTTATTTTGATAAATAATACGGGTCTGAAATAATGTATTGTTTCATTAATTATTAAAGCTTATTAAATTAATTACTTGATTTTTTGTTATGGCTGTATAAAAATTAAATGTGTTAATAAATTTCTTTTTATTTTATTTAAGACATCTTCAAATGCAGTCTTAAACTTATTTTCTTTTAATGGTAAATTGATGAATTGAAAGGTGTGTTGAAGGATGTTACCTAATAAGAATTCAATGCTAGCTAGAAGGTCTGACAAGCAAGAATATATATATATATATGGTAACTTGACCAATGGTCTCTATATTTTTATGTATGCCAAATATAAATAAAATATAAACAACAGTAGCATAACAACCAAAGAAGTTTATTTCAATTAAATACCAGTGGCATCAAAACTTAAAATTGTTTTATAATATCTTAGATAGTGTAAGTATTTAGTTTATCATATTGGAAGTGTACAGCTCCTTCAGCATTGAAATATGCTTTGAACTGATCTCTAATATTGTAAGCTTCTCTACCAGCTCTGTTATAGCGTTTTGATTTAACACACTCTGCTGCACTGGTAACAATCTCCAAATTTATATTATGCATCATAGTTTCATTAATTCCCTCTTTATCTATAATGATATTGTGCAACAAGCAAACAGCAGTGACTAGTTTGTCTATGTGTTTTGGATCAACTTGTAACTCTGTCTTTAGACATCTCCATTTAGCAACTAGTATTCCAAATGCACATTCTACTGTACGTCTGGCTCTACTATGCCTATAATTGTAAACTTCAACATCATGTGGAACTGTTGCTGGACCTGAGCTGTAGGGGCGCATTAGGTAATCCTTTAAAGGATATCCTTGATCTCCTAGTATAACATAAGGAAGATTAAAAGTGGTCCCAGGTAATTGTCTTGCTTGGGGGAAAGGAAACAAACCCATTTCTATCTGTTTATAGAGATTTGACTCTATAAAAACACCACTGTCACTTTGCCTTCCATATGCTCCAAAGTCTACACTTAAAAATTTATATCTAGCATCTACCAATCCTTGAAGGATGAGTGAGTGAAAAGTTTTATAATTAAAGTATTTTGAACCTGATAATTTAGGACATTTAATTCGAACATGCTTCCCATCAATGGAACCAACACAGTTTGGGAAATTCCATAAATCTTCATAGTCCTTGGCACATTGCTCAAGCATTACTGCTGTTGGTACTGGCATATGCTTTTCAGTGAAGCAGTTCCATATAGCATCACAGGTCTCATAAATAATCTTGGCAATAGTTGAGTGGGCGATTCTATATGAAAAGGCCAAAGATCTGAAGGCTAATCCAGTTGATAGGTATCTGGAAAAGAAATTAATCAAATTAAACACTAAAAGCAGGTAATGACTGTATTGATCTACTCCCCACTACTAGGACATTCCAACCTAATTTAAAGCTTAGTTATTGCTTTTTTAATGTATAGAACACATCTGTTAACTATGGTATTTAGTGTATTAACAGTACTACAGACACTTGCCTCAATGTCACCGCCAGGCGTTCCTCTGGAGAAATGCATTTCCTGAAGCTACTCTGTTTTTCTATGTACGGCCTAATATTGTTGAGTATGTACTCAAAAGTGTCCCTGTTCATTCTAAAGTACTCGTAGAATTTCTGGGGCTGCTCCAGCAGTTTTGGAAACAAAGTGTGAAATTCGCCACATTTTTCTCTTTCAGCAAATATAGGATTAACCCATTCCTTTTCGTTTAGTAATAAAATCTTGAGAAGCATGTTTTCTGCTAAAAAATGAATCTTCATTTGGTCGTCCATTTTTGTTTTGAAAACAATGCCTGCCGGTAGTCAGACATACGTTCTGACGGGCTACAGTGTAACCGCTGGGGCGCACCCCTCTTCGGCAGATTGGACAACACCTGACGTCAGATGAAAAAATTCGGTCTGCCGACGTATAGTGTATCCGCAGCCTTAGGGAACCATCTGGCATGTTCTACCCACACGTCATCTTCATCTTCCCAGTTCCTCAGACCCCCACCACAGAAGAAACAACGGGCACAGTCGCCGTAACCTTGAAATTAACATGTAAACTATTAGTCAATGTGAAAGTAACTTTTTTTTTCAAAATCAGGAATCTTAAATTAAGATGAAGCTATATTGATTTTAAGTGACGTTATCGCAAGGACTGAAATCAAAAATGGAATTCAACATTACATTTTTAACTTTTACGTTATTGCAAGGACTGAAATCGAAAATGGAATTCAACATTAAATTTTTAACTTTTACGTTATTGCAAGGACTGAAATCAAATATGGAATTCAACATTAAATTTTTAACTTTTATAAAAAAAATTCAAAGAAACTGCTTAAATATCAAGTATAAAAGAATTCAAAAGCGATAAAAGATGAGTTACATTCAATATAGCACCTGAGAGTTAACAACTTTACAGACCAATAACAAATGGTCACAAATGATCTCAAACTCATAATACAAGTTCTGAGAATACATCTTTCGCCTGGAAAATATACAACTTTTGGCTCATGATATATACCTTTCGCTCCCCCCCCCCCCCTTTTAAACAAAAAAAATCTCGCCTTCTTATAATACAACTCTCGTCTTCATATGATACAACTCTCGTCTCCACATGATACAACTCTGATCCATATCATACAACTTTCACCTCTGACTGACAAAATAATTGACCAACCAGCATAATAAAATCCAGCAGAAGCCAGTTCGTCTATCGACAGGTGATGTCCTCTGGGCCAGTTCTCGAAGGTCTCCAGTCGCTTGATCTTCAGGGCGTATTCGATTCTCTTGGGTCTCTCGGTGATGATGGCGAGATCTCTAAAAGTGGGAGCAGCGCCCCCTGGTTTCTTTCTTCTTGTGGGGGCGTGGTCTACAACACCTGTTGCCTGATTGGTTGGTGTGGTGATGGCTGGAACAACTTCTGTGGCGCTGTGTTCTGTGTTGTTAAGGGCGGTTGACGCAGGTGTATTGATGAGAGGCTGGGTTGATTGTGTTACGGTTGATTGCGCTACCGTTGATTGTGTTAAGGTTGATTGTGTTACGGCTGATTGTGTTATTGTTGATTGTGTTACGTTTAATTGTGTTACGGTTGATTGCGCTACCGTTGATTGTGTCACGGCTGATTGTGTTGAAATTGCACTCTGTGAGCTGTGTGTTGAAGTTACAGTTGTTGCTGTATCATTGCTAGTAACAGCTCTTAATGTTGTATTTGATGTCAATCTAGATGAGTTCGTTGAAACTGGGATTGAAGTTCCAATCAAGCTCGACTGTATTGAATTTGTTATCAAAACGCCATTTTGGGTTTGATGTGAAGTCGTCGCAACTGTCCCTCTTGTCTCGAGTGAAGGTAAATTATTCTGTGTTGGATCTCCGAATCCTGGCGTGACTTCTTGAAGAGAAATAACAGCGGCGGCGTTCAAAAGACTTTGTGCTGATAAGCTGCAGGTGATGAAAGGCACGTTACCGCAGTTGACACCTGTCACCATACAACACCCAGGTGAGATGGCAGCGTGCACGTCTCGCACAATGTCCAGAAAGTTCCAGCCACCCTTGGTCACCCTGCAGAAGTAGCAGGTCACCGAGTCGTCGTTATTGCTGCCACTTCCGGTGTAAACAAAACCATCCGAGGCTAGCTCGGCAGCACATTTTGTACAAGAGGACGGGTAAGTACAAAAAGTTGACAGTCTGTATTTTTCTTCTCTGTAGTAATGCCACGGGAGACGTGTTTTATTCCATCGTTCGACAATATTTTGCATTAGTAGCTTTCAACAATAGAATCGCAACAGTTTCATTTATTGTGTGGACGCTGGTTGTTCAAAGGGTGTTTATCAAATATATAATTTAATTTTAACGGGTAGAGTTTGTTTTGTTTATTTCCTAGAAAGCAGACAAAATATTTTTTTTTATAAAGTTTAAAACATTTTTGTAATTGGCTAATTAGTATGCATATGTGTTTATTATTCTATATCCACGCAGGTATTTCTCTGTTATATTCAGGTTGTTATATTTTAATGCTAAACTTCCCGGCTGTTAGGGGTCATTCATAAATGACGCCACGCTTTTTTTGGACGATTTTTACATCCCCTCCTCCCCTCCGTCACACATCTTCACAAAAAGCCAGACCCTCCCCTAAAAGGACGTCACACCTCAGCCTACAACCCTCCCCCCCCCCCTCAAAATTGCAGTTGTCTGAACTCTATCAACATAGAGTATTTTAATCAATTCCTATTACACTTTATTAAAACAGTTTTTTTTAAAAGTCTAAATAAAGGCTTAAACTTCTAAAACTTCTTTTTTATAATGCAAAAGTGTGACGTCACACCATCTGACCCCCCCTCCCCTCGCCTTCATCACACACTGTCACAAAATAATGGACCCCCGACCCCCTTATCTATACATTCGTGTCGACGATAAGTGACAATACTGATAATGGTGACGTGGAGCGCGAAGTTAAAAATATCTGCTTTATAATATCAAGCAATACATTTCTGATTTCTTCACAACCTCCTATGGCATGTGTGTCAACTAAATAACATCCTTGTTTGCTTTTTGTGTTTTTAAACACGTGAACCTTACATTATTTTTTTTTCTCTTTCTTTTATTGTATGGTGTAGGTGTCTTATTACACTTGAAGCCTGATGAAAGTGCACGACACTCATACACTCCATTACAAAACTCAGTGTTGCTCATTTTAGTTGGTCACGTGCCAAAAGAATTATGCTCGCCCCAGCTTTCAACTGTACTCAGTCTAGTGCTTGCTGGTGCCTATACATACATAGCAGCGCTGCAACATATACAACTACAACAGAAACGCTTGTAAGCATATATATGTTAATCAATTTATTTAACTATAAATCATCATCTTCTTCATTTCCCATTCGTGTTCAGGTCAGGTAGTGCAGATGAAGTAGAGTTCATCTGTTTCAATGACCTCGGCTTACAAGGGGATAATGTGGTCAGCTAGATATCCAGACAACATGGAAAAGAACGGTAGAAGAAGAGGCGAAAACAGCTGGGTTCACATGGGCCCAGATTAAGGGAGCAGCCCAAAACCGAGTCCGCTGGAAATGTGTGGTTGCATGCAGCCCTATGCTCCCCAGGGGCCACAAAGAAGCTTCCATAACGTGCGTCAGGTACCCAACAGGGCTGGGTGGACCCATGGACGTCCTATTAACTCGAACCCAGGATCCGAACCCGAGACTTTCATATTAGCAGTCTTAAGCTCTATCATCCGACCATGTCGTCCTCAATCATACTTATCACATAAAAGTCGATAACCAAATGTACCAGTAAAAACATGCATTTCTATTTTTAGCAAATGATAATTTCACTCCGCGCTCAACTGTGTCGTGTCTGAGACTTCTATTATTCAACGTTTAATTAATTAATGCATACAGTATTTGGGTCGTGCATTAAAATTTACATTAGGTACGAATGAAAGCAACACATTTCCACACTATCAAAAATTAGCAAGCCTCTACAGTACTAAAACGAGTCTTACCTTGTAACGCATGCGAGATTAAATGACGAATTACGTGGCGCGCGAGTTCTATTAATACATTTGTCCTTCACCTCGAAAAGGGAATATCCGACCGACGAATGTTAAGCATAAAAAATGTAAACAAAGGGTCGTCCATAAATGAAGTCACACTCGTTATGTGGAGGGGAGTCCGTAATTTTGTTACGGTGTTTGATGAGGGGGGGGGATGTTCAGATTGTGTGACGTCACACTTTTGCATTATAAAAAGGCAATGTTAAAAAACGAGTTTTAGCAGTTATTTCGCCTTTTAGAAAACAGTTTGAATAAATTCTTTTAGTAATAGATTAAATTACTCTATGTTGACAGAGTTCAAACAAGATTTTGGAAAAAAAATTATCGATGTTTTAAGAAAAATTCATCTGTCATTTTGAAGGAAGGGTGTAGGCTGAGGTGTGACGTCATTTTACGGGGTGGGTCTGGCGAACGGGAGGGAGGTAAAAATCGTCAAAAAAGCGTCACGTCATTTATGGATGACCCCTAATCTCAAAATTAATTTGTTTTTCTATGTTGTATTTCTGTAATTAGAAATTCAAACTTTGGTATTTCTCTGATAGGCTGCTTGAGCATTATGTGGCCTTCATATAAGCCGTTGTAATCACAAAACAAGTTCGAACATTTAATGAGCGTTGGCGCAACTTTATCCAGACAATGTATCTTGCTAAAGATATATTAAAAATTATTGTTACAGCTACTTTGAGGTTTTTGATGCTTTAATAAAGCGTTTATGGTACTTTGACACATATAACCAAAAACTCGTACAAGTATGTTGAATGCACAGCACTATTGTGTACTTTTAATCAACCACTTCCATACCAACATGTCCACTCCAAACAAATCGGTATCTAACACAGAGCATACTTATCGCTCGACAAATGTGGTATATAACTTGCAGTTAAACGCTTCCTGTAGAACTATTTTTGAAAATAAATTAAAAATTTGAATCCAAAAGTACGTTAAGTTGACTAACTCCAACATATTATCATAATATATAAAAGCCCATGTGCGCACTTCTCTCTCTCTCTCTCTCTCTCTCTCCGCATGCCCCGAGCCTACGAGATCAGTATCTTATAAAAGAACTTAAAGATACTGGCTTTTGTTGAAAATCATATGTTGGATATTTTAAACATTGAAACTAAATTGTATTTAAAGAAAGAAAAAAAAAAAAGAATTATTCCAATGTAGAAACACATTTTTTGATTATGCAAGCGGAAAAATTGTTTATGATTGTGACAAGAACGCAATAAACAATGACGTCAAATGCCACATGCTTAAACTACGAAAAGTACACAATACTAATGGCGTCTTCTTCCAATTATAGTTTTTGAAGAAATAAACTATTTCATTTAAATTTGATTTAAATCTAGATCAAGATTCTAAAAATCTACATTTCAAGACGCACACTATGAAATGTATACAATATTCTCTGCCAAAAGTAATACAGCTTACTTAATGAGCATTGAACAGCCGGGTTTTTAACAAAATCATTTGAGTCTCTTAATCAGTGTGCATTTAATATGGTGTGTGTTGTGTTGACTAATAGAGTATATAACTTTTTTTCTAAAAAGTATTGTAGCCTATATTATTTTAAATGTGTCGGATTTTTTAGCTAATTAGTTATTTCTTTGCTTTGTCGCTAAAATGGTTCAACCTGCAGTAAAGCACATAGCGTTTTGACCAATAACTATTTTATAAAATATTTACTCAAACCTGTTTAAAACTAAAAATGTATAGGCCTATAATAAAAGTTTAACGGGTACCGACGGCTAGTAAAATATAAATCGCAATCAAGGCTAGTTAAAGTAAAAAGGTAACATCTATATGTTCTTTACTTCTCTTCTTCTTCTTCGTTCTTAATTATTAGTGTTGAAGGGGGGTCGAGATTTATCGGCCAGTGGGTTTGAACTCGAGACTTTGTTCGAATTTATCAACCATGAGCTTTTTGCCGACTCGACCACGCCTCCAACACAATTAAGCGTTACGTGTCAACTGGTTATGCGCCATTGAGGCCATTGACTCCGATTTCAGCCTGCTTTTCTTTTTGGATTTGCTTCCAACCAAGAACAAACTACAAGGCAGCAGTTGTTTTTAATTTTGGAGTTGTCTCTCCTAGAAGAGTGGCTGTCCCCAGCTAACGAGCCTCATCTGCCCGAGGGTTCGAACTCGAGACTTTTCGGTTTAGCAACCATGAGCTTTACCGACTCGACCACGCCGACCCCGTTCTTTACTTCTAAATTCGTGACGTTACGTAAAACAGAATTTTTCGACGTTCGAACAAAAAGTACCTACACAACGTGACAATGTGTGTGACATCGCTTCTCATTTCTTGTGAATGATGGTGTTTTCATAGTCACTTGATTTCAAACTGGAGTCGGTAAATTTAATGAAAAAATATAAGGAAAATAAATTCATTTAAAAATCTGTAAAAATAAATCTGGAATATATGTATATATATATATAAATATATATAAATATATATATATATATATATATATATATATATATATATATATATATATATATATATATATATATATATATATATATATATATATATATATAAATATAGTTATAATTGTGTAATTTATTCATCATTTAACAGCTTGTAATTAATTTTTTATGAACTTAGTAAAGTATATTTTCGTAACATTTCAAATATAGTACCTTAAAATATCAGCAAAATAAGCAAGTTCTCAAAAGCATGTAATACATTTACTTCACTAGAACGATGATTAATTATCTACCTCTAATTTTATGATAGTATTGAATAAACTCATGTTGCTGAAATTTCAATTTTTAACCAATAGCTCAGCAAAACCAGAAATATTTTTAAAGGTAACTTCGCGGTAAATCGGGCAAATGAGGTAGAGTTAACCTGACTATGATCTCAGTGTAAGATGAGATAGCATAGTCAGTTCTATCTCCAGATCCTTAAATTATTTAACCTGTGTTTAGAAAATTAAATTTTAAGTGGATATTGTGTTGTTTTTTTTTTCTATATTTTTCAATTCAACATCTGAAACATTTTAAATACTTTGCCATGTTCGACACATAAAATTAAGTAATAAACAGCAAAACAAAGTAGCAAAACAAAGTTTGGAAACAATTTTGGTTGTCATGGAAACCCGTAAAAACATCGGCCATTTGAAATTTTGCAGCACGTTTAAAAGCGCTAAAGCTTTTTTTTTTTATTATTCATGTATTTAAAGCAATCAGATTTACACTGCTTATATTTCAGAATATATTAAAACTTTTGTCACGACATTTTTTGATAGGGCTACTGGTCTGAATTCTACATGGTCCGATATATCGTACTATACTTGTTGTGCGAATTTGTTTTAATAATAGTACTTTTTAAAAAAAATCTTTTTAAAAATATGGCAAGCGATAAAATTATTGTTACATTTAAAAACTAAAAGCTGTTTGGGAACCATCAATTACACTAACTTTCATATTTTTGAATTATTATAATCAGTTGAAAAGCTATTTATAATTATTTTATCTATTAAAAGATTTTTTTTTTAAAACCGCTCTCAACCTTTCCTTGAAGTAAACCGGAATAGCCAGGAAAAGTAAAACAATGAAAATCAGAACATCTGTTTTACATGATACATGATGTATACCCTAGTATTGTATTTATATTAAATAATATAACATCCCCCCTCACCAAAACACACTTACTTTGCTAATCCAAATTTTAAAAAAAAGGTGTTTGCTAAATTACTATTATATTACTAGTATTTTTTTTGTTTGACTATTTCTAGCTTTAATAAAACCGGAAGTGATTTTGTACTTATTACACAAATATTCAATTTCGTTGAAAAATATGCTTTCTGGCAACAAAAATGTAGAACCATTTGGAACCAGCTTTTCTTGCATATTCCCCCGTGATAAGTTTTATTATTACAATAAGAATAAGTACTGAGAATATGGTGGGAATTGTATTATAAAAAAATATCTAAGGCTTTATAATGTCGAAAAACTTCGAACTGTGAAATATCGGAAAAACTACGAAAAGCTAGCTCAGGAAAATACCATTTCTGCGTGATTTATAAGGCCAGTTGAAAAGCTTAGGGGTTTCCGTTCTGACGGGAACTACAATTAATGTATACCGTAAAAATCCAACTTTTTAATAATGCCAACTACAATATGATGACAGATGTTCAACATTTCGTAGCTAACGTGTAATATTGGAAAAATCTGATTATTTTTTCAAAAAAAATTTTTTTTTTTAAACGTTAGATTTTTATATAGATTTAAGTTCTTATTTTCTAAATTAAGAAATGGACAATTATTCCAAAGGTGCGAGAAACCCATTATGACGAAAAATCAAAATTTCTATGATTTTTTTCTTGCGTATATCCCCGTAAATGTGGAAATTTTACATAATAAATTGTTAGGTTTTACAAATGTTAGATCATTGAATTATGTGAGGCTTCAATTTTCTATTGATGTAACTGATCATAATAAGTCTACAGATATATGAACAACAATCTGACACTGAAAAAAATACAACAATTCTGGTTGCGTCAATACTCACCTCTCTACCAAAGTTTAATGTATTGTTGTTTGTTTATGTTGATATTGCTAACATTTAACAAGGTAGTAACACTATAAAGACAGCTTTTTTTCTTACACCTGCAACATTTAACGTTGTTGATCAGAATGATATAATATATATAATTGTAATCATTGTAATAAAACTAGAATATCTAATTATCTTGGAGTATTTTAAACAACGTCACGGATCCATCAGATAATCAATGTCTAAACAAAACGTGCCTGTACTATTTATAGAACATATTCAATATGTTTAAGCCATACCGCTCGGGGGGAGGGGGGAAATGATGTTTAAAACATTCACGTTAGTGGCCGAATCGATAGCAACTAGATTGCTCAACTGAAAAGTGCATTTAGGGTGTGTTTGCAGAAGCCTAATGCAGTCACACATTGTTTTACTTCTAAATGGATTCTGTGTCAAACTAAACATTTTAGGCGGTTGAAATACAGAACAGCTTTTTATTTGTATTGATCTTTGAATTGACACCATGTTTTTCAAATGAAATATTTGAGTCACGTTTAAACCGACTACACGAGTTTCGAAGTTAGTTTAACTGTCAGTACATGTTTGAGACAAGATGATGGATGATAATCTGAAATAAATATCATCAGACACTTCGATTTAAAATGAATAATACACACCATTCTTCTAACTTTACCGACTATAAAACAGAAAGAGATGCTTTAGTTTGGGACGTGCTCAATTTTATTCGTGGATTTGTAAGTTTGTTTGGTATTTTAGACAACTCTTTAAGCGTGATTACCTACCTTGCAGTGGGATTTCGTGACGGTTTGACAGTCTCGTTTTTCACCCTGTCACTGATTGATGTCACTTACCTACTAGCTGTCACTGTCAGTTCTGTGGCATATGATTTCCTCCAGGCTGAGATCATGAGCAACTTCACAACCTGGTACAGCATTGATCCCAGCGCCATCTTTATCTTTACATCCAACGTCGGCAGTGCTGTGTATTCGATAACGATGTTGATAACAACATATTTAACCGTCGCTCGTTGTATTTGTGTCTCCAAGCCATTGCAGTTTAGATATTATTTTACGAAACGGATAAACATTAAATGTATGATTCTGTTTATATTTATTTCAATAGGACTCTGTATTCCAGTATTTGTGTTTACAGGAGTAGCACTCAACTATGACTCTCGAATTAACGCGACTAGACCGATATTGTGGTTGGCCCCAGAAAGAAAAGTTGCCAAGGGGGTAGTTTTTATTATTCGAGACGTTTTGTTGCCCATTCTGACGCAGTGTACCTTGTTTGTCTGTCTCTGTATCATGGCCAGCCATCTGAAAGCTGCTTTCATATTCCGAAACAACCTCAAACCATTTTCAAAATCCAGTCTTCAAAATAATTATAAACGTAAATCAACCACACAAACGCCAGAACCAAACGCTTCGTTCACCAGGTCTAACAAACCAACAGGCTTTAATTATAAAAAACCAAGACTTAGCGGTAAAGAACTGCAGGTAGTGAAACAAATGATTCTCATCTCCTCTATTTTCTTCCTCTGCAACCTGCCAAAAATTGTGATAAATCTGGTGGAGACCGCAATACCTGGATTCCGCTACAATGGAAGTTACCCCACAATCTACAACATTATCCACAGCCTGCGCGAGCTTTTTCAAAACATCAATTCTGGCGTCACATTCTTTGTTTACTACAACTACAATTTAAAGTTCAGGGAACATTTCAATCAGATTTTCTGCAAATAGTATATTTCTATAAGCAAATTTGACATCTCTAAAATTTTAATGATAAAAACAAAACCAAACACTAAACACTAATAACAGTCAACAATGTGTTACATTATTTAATAAACCGGGAGTGATCTCCCCTAAACTTTCTCGAATATTCTTATATGACTTGGAATATAGACATGATTTTTAATTACTTAAACTTTTAAAAATAGAATAGAATCTCATAGAAAAAAGAATTGCACACCAAGCGAACGCCAAAATAAAATGTGCATAATAGTGCGCAATATTATTAGTACTTTATAAATTTACAGGAGTTTTTTTGTTGAGAAAACAGAAGTACCGTAAATTAGTACTTCCGGTCAACGGAAATTACTAAAAATTTGAAAGAAGTTAGAAAATTAGATCTTTTACTTACATGTGAAATTTCATTTATCTATCTGAAATAGTACTCAAGTTATAGACTTTTGAAAAATTCAAAGTAAAAAAAAGTACCACTTCCTGTTATCGGAAATCGCTCAAAAGTTGATCCGGATCTACGATTTTGATAAAATACGTATATATGAAATTTCATCAACCTGGCTGTAACGGTACTCAAGTTATCGTGTTTACACACAGACAGACACACAGACACACAGACATACGGATAAGATTGCAAAATTATGTTTTTCCGTATCAGTGAGGTGTAAAACGTCGAGATTTGTAAAAATCTCGATTTTATTTTTGCACGATTACAATACTTTCTCTATACTTCGCATATTCGAGAAAGTAAAAATAAATGACAATAATTCGTTTTTATGTTACATTATGTTTTCAGTGTATGAGCATTTTATCTAATAAGTGTCTTGAGTTACTAACATAAATTTAATTTTAAAGTAATCCTATGGCTATAAATATATATACATATATATATATATATATATATATATATATATATATATATATATATATATATATATATATATAGTTAGATAATCAATATGTGCCTAGAAATGTCGCTGTTGGAATAATAAAGGAAAATTTACCGCTGTGATGCTCTTTAGAAAATTCACCGCTTATACACTCACCAATAGAAAATTAACAACAGGAAAACCTAATAATGAAATATGTATTGCTAAAAAAATAAAGTTTGTGGAATTGTGTTTTATTGGAACTGAAAATTTAACTAACTAATCCATCCTACGTTGAGTGCGACAGTGTAAGTATTAGAATTTATTATTAGAATGTAGAGTCAGTTCAAAAGATGACGGTCATCAAGGCGGATAAATAAAGAGCTTAATACAATAAATAGCAATCAATGCATGGTAAAAATGAAGCATATAGAAATTAGAAAGTCAAGGACATTAGAAAAGCTAGATTATTATTTGTGCTGATGTGCCAATAAAATAAAATTTACTTTTCGTCTCTGTAATCAATAACGTAGGTGAAGTAGAGCGCATCTATATCCATCAAATTAGATTATGATGGGACAAAGGGATCAGTTTTATGCTTTTATATCCTCTAACGTTGGTGGATGCAGGGGCTTCATATGGACTCGAACCTGGGATCCGAATCCGGAAGTTTTGAGACAGCAGATGAGAACTCTAGTGCCATCCGTCCCATTCGTGTAAGTCAGTTTCAGGAAAAAATGCAGATAATCGAAACATCTTGTTATTGAATTGACATACCTCTTTGGACTGTTTATAATCGCGATAAAAGAATATTGAATTCATTTCAAAATAGTCTTTGTTCTATTTTCGACATTATAGATATTGTGAGTGCTTTATGTGTTACCCTATTTGATAATTTTTAACTCTTTAAGTTTGTAGCGTCAATAAACAATTTAACTGGGGCGAATGTTGTCATTAAAAATTGCTTGTTATAATTAGTTACCTTTAGTGAATACTAAGAGAATTCGTTAAGGAAATCGCCCTGTCTATATTCCTTTTTAAACAGGCATTTAAATGGACTAAATAAAACTGTTATTAGACGTACATTTACATCTGTTGCTATCGTACTTACAACTACTTGTTGTTATTCTCAATAAAAATACAAAACCCAAACACAATCATTAATCTTGTCCTCACCCTAAACCTATCTCTGAATTTACAAAAAACTCAAAATCTAATCCCACCATATTAATACACGTTTAAATAGAAATAAACACTATCTACATGATACTGTTTATTTTATTTTTTACAAATGTATTTGCCCTTCATATTTTCTATAAATCTATCTGTAATTTAACTCAATAAAATTGTATGTTGGTCAGCCAGTGGCAAAACTGTTTTCGTCACTATAAATACGCAGGGTATAAAAGAGTAAATGTGATGCGACGACACACTGACCAGAACATTATTATTAGCAGAACTTTGCTTGATTGACTTAGTTATAAGACGGTATTTTCGACATTCCAGTATTCTTAGGAATGGTGATGATAGAAGATTGGGTCGACAGATTCAGCTATTTTCCATCTTGTATGCCACAGGATCTTTGTGATTATGTGTGACATGAGATGAATTAAGTTTCTGATAGTCTTCAGTAGTATCATGATTGTATAGCTTCGAACAATTTTGAAGTTCTTTTGTTTTTCAAGGTTGAATTTTATCCTACTCTTCTCCTGCTTCTTTATCTTTTATAAATGTAAACTTATATCATAATGACAAAGTCGTGGTCGTTTCATGCCAGTATGATGGAGATATTAAAGGGCGAAGATCTCAAGTCTTTATTAAGGTATTCGATAAAATAGGGCATAATGCACTGTTAGCTACCATGCACAAATGCAACATCAGTGCAAACCTACAGAAATCATCACAAATATGTATAAGAGAGCTAACAAGGTAGTAGTTATCTACAAAACCATATGCAAACAGTTTGGAATAACAATAGGCGTCAGGCAAGGCTGCTTGTTTTATCCCCTGCTTTTCAATGTCTACCTAGAAAGGATCATGACTGACGCCTTGGGAGACAATGTCGGCTCAGTTAACATCGACGGATGAATGGATACTATTCTAAGCTTCGTTGATGACATAGAGGCTACAAATATTGAATACGAGTTGATAGCATTATAGATCGACTTGGCAAAACATATTGCATGGAAAAAAATTAACGAAAAGACACAAATCATGAACAAAACGGTATAGTGGCAGATATTCGGGTAAATTGCCACGAATGAGAGGGAGGGAAAGCCCAAACAACCGCAGCACTCATTAAATTTAGGAGAACTTGACAGGACGAAAAAACTTCTATTTGAACAAAACATGAATTCATGCGGTCGCTGATGTCTGTTATCTGTATGAATACGACATATGAAGCCTCAACACAGACCTACCGGAATCCAGGCTCAGAACAGTCTAAGCAGACTACTAGGGTTCTCATACATAGATCACATAACAAATGAAATGATCACTAATGCAAATGGTTCATTTGAGCGTCTGTTGGGCTTAGTCAAAACAAGAAAATCGACATGATAAGGGTATCTCACGCGAACCAACTGCATATCGAAAACAATATTGCCAGGCATTGCGCCTGAAGGGAGAAGAAGCAGAGGGCAAGTAAGTTATGGAGGACATCACAGGTTAGACAGGATTGCCCGTTAAAAAACTACTTATAGCTGCAGAGGACTGAGACAGATGACAGAAAATTATGAACAAATCAACGGTGGTGGCCAAACAATACCGATAAGGGTTAAAGGGTGAGGGATGACTAATTGGAAATATAATAATTTTCGAAAAGATTTTTGAAAAACATTCAAACATTTTTACAAGCTTTTATTTAACTCACCTCCTCGTCAGTCGTCAGTCCTAAACATTAGTAAAGGTATCCAATAGCTACTAAAGTGACCCACGCTTTTCGTTATAGTTATTTAAATAGTATTGTATAATTTATTTTCTACTTTTTAGTGTATTAGTACATAAAAGCTTGTTATTAAAACGTTTTTTATGAAATTCTAAAGCTGTTTAATTCAAATGAATACAATTTTTTAAGAATAATAAGGATGAATGATTTTGTTCCTAGATGTTCAATAAAAAGTGTATGCATATAGTGTTTAGATAATTCACTTTAGGTAATACATATTATCAACACAATAAATAAATTGCTAATTGTAACGAAACACACATATAAAATCACTGAATGCATTAATTAGAAGTTTAAAAGCACTTTATTTTAAAAGAAAAAACAGAACAAACATTTTGTAAAAAAAAATACTATTTGGAAATTTATATGTATATTAATACCGTGCGGTATCAAAACAGCCAATGTCATAACAGACCCTTCGAAACGACCCTGACAAATCCCCCCCAAAAACAAGAGCCCCACCAACTCATGTAGTCTCTGGTCATTTAGGCTCCCAATGAACTGTTTCCCGTCATTACGACTCCCAACAAAACGGATCCAGTTATTATTGACTACCGGATAAAGGTCCGTATCAATACCGTTCACGTAAAGACAATAAGTGTCCCTTCGAAAAGTCCTCTTTTAATATGACCCCTGACAGTAGAATCCCGACTTCAGTACTCTTTAGTGTAAGCTTAGTGACCACCATAAAAAATACAGAGTATGTTGTTCTCGGTCAGCAGGCTTTATTTTTACATTAAAAATTCTATCAAGTATACGAAATAGTAGGTTTTTAAATTTAATGGTGAACTAGTTATCACATCCATCAAACAAGTCGTTGTATATCGCGATGTATCCTGTAAACATCACGTGTATCTTCTGTGTTCGCTTTTAAGCAACACGTCGTAACGTGGGTTGATAAAACTTATCCAAAATATTTAATTAGCGGCACTTTGCTTGTAGAATCTCGATTACGCCATATGGTGGAAGTGGAGGAAGGAACAGAGTGATATTTTTAGGTTGGAGTTGGATAATCAGGCTACGTATATGCCAAAAGTGGTCATACGATTATTAGTTTTTAGCCAATATGTCGAAAGTCAATTTGTCGTGAGCCAACATGTTGAGATTCATTACGTCGGGAGCCTATTTGCCAGGAGCGAATAAGTTGTGAGCCCCTTTTTCGGGATACTATAAAAAAAAAACTTTTGCCAAACGCCCTCCCCCTCCCACTCCCCCCGATACGTTTTAAGGTTCTAGAACTATCCCCATGGATATGGAAAAAACTGTCAAGATCCGTGTCAACTTTTGAACGATTTCTAGTAACCGAAAGTGGAAATTTTTCTACTTTCATTTTTTCAAAAGCCTATAACTTGAGTACTATTTCGGATAGTTAAATGAAATTTCAAATGTAAGTAGAAGATCTAATTATCTTCTTCTGACAAAAATGCATGTGAATTTATAAAGTACTAATTATATTCCGCACTATTATGCACATTTTATTTGGCGGTCTTTTGGTGTGCAATAGTTATTTCTACGAGGTTCAATTCTATTTTTAAAAGTGTAAGTATTAAAGATCGATTAAAAATCATATCTATATCCCGAGTTGCCATCCCCTGTTGTTTTATATAAGAATATTCGAGACAGTTTTGGGGAGATCACTCACGGTTTATTTAAACTTAGAGTAATAAATGTTGGAATGTCCATCAAATAAATTTAAAAAAAATGTATCACCTTACACAAAATGTCTAATTGTTTCTGAAAATTATTTACATGTAATCCTTTAGCGCGCATTACTTCCCTTGATAAATTAGGAAAACACAATAACTTCCCTTTAAAAAAAACATTACAACGGGTGAAAAAAATGTACTTTTTATTACTTTGTTTTGGTGTTGGTAAAACAAAATTACATAGTTGGCGGGGATCGATCAAGTGCAATAGTGTAGGTATTTTAAATACTGCCTTTAATTTATTTTATACACTGAACGTACAGTTTACTTATTATATTTTTAATCAATAGTTGAAAAGCTAGCTACTAAATGTCCTCTATGTTTACTTCTTTTCTGGATAAGTTTGGGGTATTATAATTGTTCACTAAATTGAAACGGGCGCTATGGTGCATAATTTCGTGTTAAATAGTGTGATAGACTATGGCAGGGGTCGGCAACCTTTTGAGACGGAAGAGCCGAAAGATGCAGTTTACATAATTTACTAGTTTTTAAAGAGCCACTAACATTTTGTTTCAATATTTAGGATTAGGTATATATATATATATATATATATATATATATATATATATATATATATATATATATATATATACATATATATATATATATATATATATATATATATATATATATATATATATATATATATATATATATATATATATATATATACATACATATATATATATATATATATATATATATATATATATATATATATATATATATATATATATATATATATATATACATACATATATATATATATATATATATATATATATATATATATATATATATATATATATACATATATATATATATATATATATATATATATATATATATATATATATATATATATATAATTTAAATAAACAGCTTTAAATATGAAGTAATATTTAATCATATTTTTAAAAATACACATGTTTCGCACAAAACATATTATAGTATTTTAGCTAGCTAACCCTTACCCTAGAATAATAAAATTAGTAATCATAAATTATAACTATAATCATTGAATATTTACATTAGTTACATCAATTGTAGCATTGACTTTGCAAGCCGTTTGACAGTTTGTTTAAATCTGGCTCATAACTTATTGTTTTAGGAGGTGTCAAGCACGTCTCTAGATTTTAGTTTTTAGTTGGTTTTTTACTTAACTTTTTATTATATTCATGTATGAGAACTCTTGCTAGCACGAATATGTTGACATAAAGATCAACTTCTCCACGTTACTGTACCATCCTGCAAATCTATTCCATGCGTCACGTATGAGTACCTAAACTCGCGATATTTCTTTTACAGCTGTCCAGTTGTGCAGCGTAACGTGCATGTTTTACTAGACCTTCAACTATTTTTACTTGCTCTTGTGTTCTGTGAATTTTCCGCTCCACAAATGAGTCGTTTTCAAATCCAGTAATTGCATTTGAAGTGAATCAGCATCAATTCCAAACAGATCAAAGTTAATCTCATTTGTTTTTGTGTTGAGAGAGTCTACTATTAACGTCAGAGTACTTGCATTTGTTTTGAATTGTTTTTTCAGATTTTTCGAAATCAAGTAATTTACCGCTCTCCGTGTCTTCAACAACAAAAAAAAGTATTTTTTTTCGAAACATCCACTTCTCAAGCATGGCATAGGCTGAGTTTTCCTTTCCTTGCAGTTTTACATTTAGCTCGATTTTTTTCTTTGTGATATCCACAATGAAGTTGAATGCTTCATTTCGGGATGAATAGTTTAATAGGAATTACATTGAAAATAGGGAGTACCTAAATATTCTAATAGAATTGCGAATGTTTAATGTTTATGTTTATGATTATATAGTTGATTACCGAGTGTTGCAGAACAATATTTTTATGAGTTTTGAAAATAAAATAATAATTAATAATATTTGTGCATGGAGCCGAAGAGCCGCATCTTGACATTAAAAGAGACGCATTCGGCTCGCGAGCCGCAGGTTGCCGACCCCTGGACTATGGATAAGAAAGGTTACTATAGTCTTTAAGTGAATCAAATCCGAGCATCCTCCGGCGCCTCAACATGGTGCTGGTTGGCCCCACGGGCCTTCCCGTGTTCGCTATGGCGCCTACGTTCGTTTAAATGAGTGCAAAAGACTAAGAATAAGTTGGGGGTACTATGGTCGTTTACTAAGCTGAAACAGGCGGTTCCGACGGCGCCACAGCATGCTGCAATTTGACATCACGGGCTAGACTGTGAGCATTTTGCGTTTATGTTTGCGTTTGTGTTTTCTTTGTGATTGGGTTTGGTTTTCGTTTGTGGTTGTGCATTTGTTTGCGTTTGCATTTGGTTTGTTTTCGTTTGCTTTTTTGTTTTAGTTTGTGTTTTCTTTGTGTTTGTGTTTATGCTTGCGTTTGCGTTTGCATTTGTGTTTGGTTTGTGTTTGCGTTTGTGTTTTTGTTTGTATTTGTATTTATATTTGTGTTATGTTTGCGGTGTTTTTGTGTTTTGGTTTTGGTTGGTTGTGGTTAGGGTGTGCAATGCCGGGTATATGCTGATTACCAAACAAACATGTCATGATCCTTTACTAATAGGTTTTTCACAGAAGCCAGTGCATGGCCTAGCCGGGACAGCTAGTCTAATATATAAAATTCAATTCTGTATGTGGCTGGATAGACTGACTAACCGGTGGTACAAAGGTAAATAGTGAAAAAACAGACTTGTTTTTTAATCAAAAATTAATGATTTAAAAATTACTTTTGAGGGTTTTGTAAAACAAGTTTAAAATTTCCAAACCGTCATGTGAAATGAACGAATTTATATATATATATATATATATATATATATATATATATATATATATATATATATATATATATATATATATATATATATATGTATATATATATATATATAGGAAAATTACTTCCTTAAGTCCTTTAGCACTTATTACTTCCCATGATAAATTACAAAAACACAATTACTTCCCTTTAAAAAACATGGGGGAGGGGGGATAATTTTTATTACTTTGTTTCGGTGTTGTTAAAAAAAATAATTACATAATTAGCATTATGCAATAAACTGCCAAGCGGTATGTAAGACACAGATATTTTAAATACTGACTTTTATTTATTTTATACACTGAACGTACTGTTTACTAAATAGTATTTGTTGTTAATAACAATTTAGAAACCGCTCCTAAATGTATTCTATGTTTACTTCTATCTTTGCTTATGGTGCAAACGTTCTCCCCCACCCTGAAGAAAGTCCAGTTTTTTTTTATTTTTATCTTACGCTATTTTTTTCCTCTCCCGAATGGTTGCCGTGTAAGCGATTATTTAAATTTGAATGAGATAGGTAGGATAGGGGTGATATGTCTGTCAGTGAATCGTCTCTTGACACTGTTTATTTTTGTAGGATTTGTGACTATTGAGTTGTTTTAAAATTGTTTTTGTTCTGGACCATTATATTTAAAGGTGTTTATAAATGAAATTTTTATGTGAATAAAAAAAATATTTCAAGACGTCTAGGAATATTTTTATTATACCTTTTATCATAATTTCACTTCAAACATAATTATTTTTTCTGTATGTATGTGCATTTAAAATCTTACACATATTGCAGATGTTCTTATTTCAAGGCTAGACAAATATAAACAAAGGCATACCAAAACATTTTTTTTAAAAGATACAAACTTGTGAACATAGGTAAATTTTCATTTTTAAATGTGGCTGTCATGTTTATTGATTGAATTAACTTTAACCAATAAAAGCTCTAACAATTCCTTTGACGTTGACCCGGCAGACTGGACAATTCCTCATGGCTGCAGCACAGTCCCCACAGGACACCAGATGACCACAGGGCAGAAAGACGACAGCCACCTCCTTGTCCATACAGATCTTACACACTGTCTGCTGGCGTAGCTGGTTGTTCTGTTCTTTTATTGTACGCATAGTTTCTGAAAACATAAAGTATTGTAGTGTATTTTAAATGCTGGCTCTATTTCGCAAAAGAGCAGTAAAGAATATAAATGGTTTCTTAAAATTATAAACCTGATGCATCTTTTAAATAATAAACCAGGTCATCAGATCAAAGCCATAAAGATCAAAGCCATAAACAATTTTAATACTTAATGGTTTTTCACTGAAACATATAAAGAGAGCTAGACTACTAACCCAAAAGTCTCGAGTTTGAATCTGTCTGCTGGCGTAGTTGGTTGTTCGATTCCTTGATGGCTCTAATCAATTCTATTGAATAGTTAGGAGAAAAATAGTATTTACTTCTTTTTTTTCCCTAAAATGTTTTATCTTCTGTGATACTTTTTCTCTTCTATCTATATATTTAAAAGTAAAGTGGGTGATGTTTGTGTCGTTTGTTTGTTTGTTACTCACACCTATTAGATCAGATACTTGCAGGTAAGTTGCATGGAAATTGTTTTTGACAAAGTTTACTGTTCACTCTCTTTTTAACGAGTACTTTCAATAACGAGTTTAAAGTGACCGAAAACTGATCTAGAGAGAACGCGGCCTTAAATAAACTATACGATTTTTAAAGTGCTTGAATTAGATCGACTAATTGCAGATTATATATATATATATATATATATATATATATATATATATATATATATATATATATATATATATATATATATAATCACAATATGCGAAGATAAGATACTCATTGATGGCCTGTTCTGGATTTGAAAAACGTCAATTTTAAAAAAAATCAACATCATGTCATGTGAGTAGTGTAAGAGCATTAGTAAGTTTTGTGAAAATCAGTTTTAAATAGTTTCTGATCGAAGCCCTATTAACATCTAGTCTGTCAAAATAATATAAAACATGAAAGCTTTGTTTAAGTAATGGTGTCTCGTGTTATGTTTATTTTTATGTGTTTTTTTTTTTGTATTTATATTATTATTTTTTAAAAATATTATTATTATACATTTCTATTTTATACAATGTCATTCCTTAGTAATTACTTATAAAAAAAATAATTAAGAGAAGTAATTGCCTTTTTTATTTGTTTTGTACAAATTTATTAAAAGGAGCTTATGATCACCCCTATTTGACTATTTTTAAAAAAAAAACAAAGGGAAATAAGTCATGGTAGTGGTTTGAACATTTGCTTATCTTTGATAAGTTTAACTGTAGGAGAAAGACTCGGCTTTCACAGTGGTTTAAAAACAAAGGGAAAAATAATATACAAGATGAAGGAAAATTTACTTTTGTTTAAACTATAAAACAATTTATTATGGTCGGCTCTGGGCTCCTAAATGACGTGCCCTCCCCCCCCCCCCCCACATTGCAGGGTCTGGCGGCACTGAAGTTCCGTCCCTGTTAACAGATGTTTGTTTTTGACATGCATATAGTAGCCACTCCATTAGATCGCCAATGTGTATTATTTTTAAAGTATTACCATTTGTACTAAAATCCAAATCGATGCCTAAAAAGCTCAATATGATCGGTTTTAAACTGCGTTTTCATTTTACAGCTCATAGTTTTAATTGACATAATGTTCGAAAAATGAAGTAAAAATAATGTATTACCCTTTTTTACTTTCTCGTATATACGAAGTATAGAGAAAGTCTTGTAATCGTGCAAAAAAATAACATGAAATTTTGAGTACCGTTACAGCTAGGTTGATACAATTTCATATATTAGTATTTTATCAAAATAGAGATCCGTATCAACGTTTGAGCGATTTCCGATAACCGGAAGTGGTACATTTTCTACTTTGAATTTTTCAATTACTATTTCAGATACATAAATGAAATTTCACATGTAAGTAAAACATCTAATTCTCTACCTACTGTCAAATTTTGAGCAATTTCCGTTGACCGAAAGTACTAATTTACGCTATTTTTGATTTCTCAAAAAACGTATGTGAATTTATAAAGTACTAATAATATTCCGCACTATTATACACATCTTTATTCGGCGTTCGCTTGGTGCGCAATTCTTTTTTTAAGCGATTCTATTCTATTTTTAAAAGTTTAAGAATTTAAATGGATTAAAAATCATAACTATATCCCGAGTTCCCATCCCCTGTTGTTTTATATAAGAATATTCGAGAAAGTTTAGGGAAGATCACTCCCGGTTTATTAAAACATGTTGTTTTGTCTGAAAAAAATATACAAGGTTACAAAAAAAAAATAGAGATACCCTTTTTAAGTTACTTTTGATGTTGGAAAAAAAATTATTTAACTATCATGGATCAAACAAGTGCAGACTGGTAGGTAAAAACAAGTATTTTAAATACTATTTTCTAATTATTTTATACACAGAATGCACTGTTAGGTTTACTAATTATTATTTTAAATCAATAACAGTTTAGAAGTGGTTCCTAAGTGTCCTTTATGATTATATGTGTCTTTCCGTTGGCGTTATAGTTTTCGTTCACGTACGCGTTAACGTTCACGTTCACGTTTACGTTCACGTTTACGTTAAAGTTTCCGTTCACGTTCACGTTCATTTTACGTTTACGATTCCGTTCACGTTTACGTTTACATTTGCATTTAGGGTTAGATTTTGGTTATATTTAGGGTTTGATTTAAAATTAAATTGCGTTGGATTAGGTTAGTTTTGGTTAGATTGGATGAAATAGGGTTATGCGGATTATATATATACTAGCTGCATACCCGTGCTCCGCCACGGTAAATCTTTTTTAAATGTACCAGCTTGGGAACAGAGATTTTATTATTTGTTATACTATAGTGCTACACTTGCATATCCACATAAAGCAAATAAAGCAAAATGAATAAGCATCTGACTGCATCATTATCTTTCTATAAGGAGTGTGTATAAGGAGTGTGTAAAAAATGTTGCTCAATTGTAATCTTTATGTTGTTTTTTTTTTAAGTATTCTAAGAGAGACATAGTTTAATTAATGAGAATTCACTACATTAAAATAACAGCGCCGACCACCATAAAATAGACCTTACATGAACAGCAATCTGAAAAAAATCGACCCACACTTAACTCACCGTCATTCTCCTAGCCCAGGGGTCGGCAACCTTTTGATACGCAAGAGCCAAAAGTTACAATTAAAAATGATATTATTCTAGGACTATCTCAATCCACTTTAGAAGCTGTTAATTTTTATTTTATTTTTTCTTTACGGATATCACCGGCTCAGGAGATGTCTCACATTAGCCAGTCAGGCCTCAACACGGCAAAAGCCGACTAACTGGCTAGGATATCGGTTTGAATAACTTGCATCGTTCGCTTCTATCCTTTGGTTCTCAACAGGAGTATCTTCCATCCCACTGAACGCAATGGTAAAGTCGTACCCCACCGTCCAGTAAAAATGAAATTATATAACTATTAATATTTGTGCAAGGAGCTGGAGAGCCGCATCTGGACGTCAAAAGAACCGCATGCAGCTCGCGCGCCGCAGTTGCCGACCCCTGTCCTAGCCACATCAACCCGCAAGCACCACTCGTACATCACTGTATTATCTAAACGGCTGCATATATGATGTTTTTTATGCTGATATAGTAACCAAAACCGTAACTCATAAACCTCTCTAAACTTTAATTTAACATATTAAACAATATAAAAATGTTTAAAATGGCGCAATGCTCTAACTGATATCTGCCGAGATTTCTCTTCTCCCCTTCCCCGTGGTGTAATGTAAACCGCCGACGTACAACATGTATTAAACCACAAACATTTAATTTAACTTTAGCCATTCCGTAGATTTAATTATTTAGCGTGAGTTAAATTTATTTTTAAATTACCTCCATTGTCAAAATTAGAAAACAAGAATTAATTAATTAGATTTTTCTACATTACTGTTATTATGTCATTAAAATGTATCCACTTTTTCTGAGAATCTAAACGAAAATGATATTTGACATTGATCCTTTTAATGTGTTTTAGCAGTGTGCGTGTATTTAATATTTTCTTGACGTTATGCGCAAGAGTAAAAACAGTGGCTACTATAAAATACATTTAAGTCGTATTATAAAGAAACCCTATTCTTTAATTTATAATAAGAAATTCCGATGCACTGAAAAGCACTGCATGGTGCGATGTTTACTTTTATGGTTCCAAAATCTATAGCGATGACGGAAGAAAGGAAGAAAGGACTGACATACTACCAGCCCGCTTATATTATAGATTATATATATATTATAAATATTTATTATATACTAATGTACCCGTCCCCCGCGCGTTTCCGCGGGGATAGAAGAAAGTCTGACGAAATATATTAGAAGGATATCACCAATGCATTACCAATCATATTTTCTTAGACGCGTGTCCTTCTTTTCTAAAACTGTGTTATTTAAATGTAAACAATACCTGCGCTTGGATACTAATAATAATAATTATCGGGACACGGGTTTTCCTACACTACCGCATGAAAACCTTGAGTGTACATTAATCACTCACCGAAATAATGAGGTAGAACACACTTTGGTGACCACCTATGTATCAGGGACGTAGAGGGGCGCTCTCAGAAGCCCCCCCCCCCCCCACCCCCCAATTACACTACCGCATAGGCGCAGCGTACGGCCCCTGGCTCCGTAAAACTAACAGGTGCCATCGTGCTCATAGGATAAACCAGCGTACCAATAGCATCCTGTAAACAATGATGCAGATTTCGTCTTTCGCTAAAGTGACACAAATGAACAGGATTTTTTTCTTTAACACGTAAAACAATTGTTTGACGTGTTGTAAACATCAGTGTGACTGATGCAATTTGCTAGCGTTACTAATGGTCTATTATTAGATGCTCGATCTCAATTTCTGACTGGATCGTCTAATAATAGATGCTTATTGCATCATTCGCAAAGTGACGAAACTCTACAGTAGGCTCCTCATATTCAAAAAGTTATTTTTTCATCTTTCGCAAAGTGACGAAACTGTTTAGGATTTCCTCGCGTTACAAAATTATTTTATAGAAGCCTGTTGTAGTTTTACCGCTGAATATAGTAGTACCCCTTACTCGCTATGCAGGACGCTCGATTAACGGATGCCAAGTGCCATATAGTCGCTCTAAAACTCTGGGCGCCAAACTGTGTATTGTCGAAAATTGTACCCTACATGGCGCCGCCCATAAGAAACTTTAGTTTTCTTTTTCGCAGAAATATTCTCGGGAGTATTCTCATCTACTCCTTAAAGTTTCATGGCACTCCGATGAACCGCATCCGAGTTTTATTTTTTATATACCCTGTATAGAGAAAAAAATCGCTCCCCCCGGTGGCACTGCCCTTGCAATATTTAAAAAAAAACGGTGTGAAACCGAAATAGACTTTTATTTTTATAAACCTTGTACAGAGAAAAAACAAATCGCGCCCTGCCGGGTGCCACTCCTGCGAATTTGAAAATGTTTTAGCGCAGAAACCTCCCCAGGAATATTCTCAACATCTTCCCAAAGTTTCATGGCGATCGTGTGAACGGTGTCACGGCAATTCACTTTTATTATTTTTATATACGGTATATAGAGAAAAATCGCTCCCTCCCGTAGCGCCGCCCTTGTGAAATTAAAAATGATTTATTTACAGAACCCTTTCTTAAAGTGTTCTAATGAACTCACCAAAGTTTGATAGCGATCAGATGAATGGTGTCAAACCAAAGTCGACTTTTATTTTTATATACCGTATTTAGAGAAATACAAATTGCGCTCTACCGGGGCGCCAACCCTACGAATTTGAATTTTTTTTTCGCAGAAACCTCCCCAGAAATATTCTCAACAACTTCCCAAAGTTTCACGGCGATGTAATGAGAGGTGTAGTAATGCATAAAGGACAAACAAACATACTATATTGCTTTATATATAAATATAAATATATATATATATATATATATATATATATATATATTTAAAGCATTGATATGACAAAATCTGTGTTGCCAAAATATTAGCTGCACAAATTACTAATTATTTTTGTAAATCTATCTTCATAAATATCGCGAGAGAAATTAATTTGCTATTGTTATTACCTACCCAGATTATTCGTGTGTATGCTATATCTCATTTCCTCCATCACCATCTCAAACGTTATCTGTCATGAGATTAAGTTCGTTTTGGAAAATGTATACAATCATATGAAATATATAACAGAAACTACACTAAAGAAAACCTGATCATAAACCCCGGAAAGTAATTAACCTTTTAGACAACAACCTCCAATTAAGATTATATAAGGAAATACTAACGATGATGACAACAAAAAGGTATAACTAAAAACAATACAATTTTTAAACAAAAACAGTATTTTAATATAAATAGATAGTTTAAAATAAAAAAAACTTATAAAAAACAAAGTGTGTGAGCTATGCCTCGCATATATTTTTATACTTTGCGCTCATTGAAACTTAAAACAAAAGTTGCGAATCCAACGCTGCTATTAATACAGTTTTTTTTCTTTTTTTTAACGGCAATTGATGTCTAAATATTGTGAAGGCAAGCATTGACAAGAATTTTCTCTGCCTAACTTCAACTGGGTTGAAGGCATAAGCATGTTCGAAAAAGTAAGTAGAAAATTGGTTGTCTCCGCATCGACGCTGTGGTCTGCTAATGTATTCATCAAACTAATCTGCAATTGACATTTGAGGGAATTTTCCGATAAATTGTGAAAAGCAATACTGTTGTTATCAGTTGGCACATACGCTAATGCAAGCAGCATTCTCAGCACAAGACCAAATGTACTATGAAGCGACAAATGCTGTTGAAAGCGAGGGTCCTGTAATTTTTTAAATATGCTTTGACTCGGGTAAAAAAAAACCTTTATACATTGTATTTTGCTAATTCTTTTTTCTTTAAACTTTTTATCATGATCATTAGATAATACAAATGCGCTGTGTATGGTGCCGATAGTTTGCTTCAAATTAAAGTTGTGAAAATAATGCAAAGAGCAATTTTGACTGTGCTATTCACAAAACATAAATAACTTCTTAATTGCGTTCACTAGATTGTACAAACTCCTTTCCAGAAATTGTGCTAACATTTGGGAAGAAATACATTTTACGCCGTATGCACACCTTGTATTTTATAATGGTGAAAAAGTTTTGTTTAATTAAACTTTTGAACATTGCAGTTCCTACATTTATTTGGGTGTCCTATGTCTAAAATGTTGTATGTGCCCGCTCTTACAATAAATACAAATTGGATCACTCCTTTACTGCCGAATAGAAATTCTTTTGGGTTGAAACAATTTCAATGATTGTTAATACTCGATTTATCATAATTATATGTTACCATTTTTTTCTCGTTATCAATATTATTCCCTAATATTGACCTAAGTCGTGGATTATTTTACTCTTTCTAGTCTACCTTTGTTTCAAAACAAAGACGTTTTACGTGTCAATTTGTTATGCGCCATATAGGCCGTTGACTCCGATTTCAGCCTAATTTTTTTGGCAAACTAATATACAAGTAGAATGTAAATACTGGAATGATGCGTAAGAAAAACTAAACACGAAAAACGCGTAAGAAATCTACGACAAACGGGAAGATGATTACATAGGAAAAAGCACTCACAACACGAGAGTATAGCAGTAACGATAGCACAGGTTAACTATTACAACAACATTTAATCCAAGTATGCTCATTCACCTGTCACTACATATATCCAGTCAACATACCTGGTCTCTGTCTTTATTGAGACTTTGCACCTTATCCACAAAAATCTGACCCATCTGTTGACGTATGAATGCACACTTAGGGAACCATCTTGCATGTTCTACCCACACATTTTCCTCTTCTTCCCAGTCCTTTAGACCCCCGCCACAGAAGAAACATCGGGCACAGTCACCATAACCTATGTAAAATTTTACACGTTTATTATTCAAATGGTTGTCAAATTTTAATTTATATAATAAGGGTAAGGTTTTATTATAGTATAGCAATATAAAGACTGTGATAATATTTATATTTAATACAATTATGTAAATTAAATCCGAAGATAGTGCTCATCATCTTAAAGCAAAGTAATGATCCCTTTGCAGCATGTATCATTTTATTGAAAAAAACATTGTGTTCAGCACCACGGTCTGCGCCTTCACACGCAAAATAAGCTCTCTATCAAAGCTGGATGCTTTTACTATAAGGCTGATAGAGTTTCTTTTAGGCATGTCCCCGGACGAAATATAAAAATGTATAATGTAGCTATATCCATCGCGTCATGCTTCTATCGAGAGGAGCCGTTGTTCTCAGTGGTTCTTCCTGACTGTTTTCTGCGGGGCAGAGGCAGGGGGGGGGGGGGCGGTGGCACTTTTAAATCATGTATTTGCTATATAAATTCTAATTCGCTCAGGGAGTGGTTGGGTCGACAGACGTTTTTCGAAGATATGCCTGTAAGAAACTCTGTCTTTTACTTTCTCGTATACGAGTAAGCCCTATACAGAAAGTAATGTAATTATTCAAAAATCCAATCGAGATTTTCACAAATTTTCCGGAGTTGGGGGCGGAATAAAATTTTCGTGGTCTGGTTAGACTCTGTTAAAGCATATATTTTCTATATTAATTTTATTTCGGTGAGGTTGGGGAAGGCGAAGATATCAATGTAAGAAACTCTGCTTCTTCCAATGACTAGGTTAATTTCATATTTAGCTTCGGTTTCTGTAACTTTTCTTGGTTTTATGTGGACGAGAAGTTAGCCCATTTCACGACCCCAAAACTAAAGGATCAGGGCAAGACATACCCTGGGCCTGTTTGGCAGGGTTAAACCTGCCAGAATTATCGCTCCGGCATAGCTCTGAGGATCGCTGGGTTAGATAAGTGATCCCAAAGCTTTAATTAATGTAGAAAATAAATACTTAATTTAAGTGCCCCCCCCCCCCCCCATTTCGGAGAAAATTGTCTATATACTTTATTTAACCGTGAGTCTATTTACCAGCGTAGTAGAAGCCAGCATCGGCCAGCTCGGTAGGAGTTAGGTGGTGTCCTCTAGGCCAGGATTCGAAGCTCTCAAGTCGCTTGATCTTCAGGGCGTAGTCGTTTCGCTTGGGTCTCTCTGTGATGATGCCCAGCTCGCTGTAGGTCGGGGTGTGCCCAGGCCGTCGTCCAGGTCTGTTGGCTGCTGGTTCTTGCTGGGCGTGGTTGGTGCCGGTTGGTTGGGTTTGATTTACAGAATATGTGTCAGACATTTGATTGGCTTCACAATGTATGTTGCGCCGACGAGGCGTACATTCCTGATCTAATGTTATAGAATTAGCAGAACCAACATCGTCTGTGCATGTTATTGTTTTTTTAATCGAAGAACTTTTTGCATTTTCAAATCCACGACCACATGCAAATATTGTATCACTTACATTGCTGTCAGATTGTATTTTGTTTAAACTATTCTCAGAATGCCTAGAACCACCTGCAACATTGATGGACTCAGATTCAGCATTTATAGTTATAAATAGTTATTAGAAAGTTTAAAATAATGGTTCTTTTAAAATATACAGTAATAGATTGTATGTGAAAACAATGTTTCTATACTAAAATTGTTTAACTTGAACAATAAATGTGTTTTGTCAGAAAAAAATTATTTTTAGTACTTAATTTGCACATTAATAAAGTTGATGACGAAAACATGCCTTTATACAACACTATTTTTCAAGTTTGATAAATCCATATTATAAAAAATACATACATTTATCTGTATATATATATATATATATATATATATATATATATATATATATATATATATATATATATATATATATATATATATATATATATATATGGTTCCATGACAAATGATCTCAGGACAAATGATCTCAGACAAAATATCTCAGACAAAATATCTCATGGACAAATGATCTCAGGACAAATGATCTCAAGGACAAATGATCTCAAGGACAAAAGATACCAGGACAAAATATATCAGGACAAATGATATCATGGACAAATGATCTCAGACAAAATATCTCAGACAAAATATCTCACAGCAAAATGTTGATAGTATGTACAATGATTTTAGTTCATTTGAACTTTTTTTTTAAATTGACTGGCAATATGGTTTCGTTTACTTTCTTTACGCATAATAATTGTGAATAAATTGAATTTGTTAAACTTAACAAACCATCAAAAGATTTATTTAACTTAATCTTTGTAATGGCCTTTGATTTGAAAAAAATAAAAATTAAAACAAACTTTCTCCTTTAGCCTGAAAGTTATGATAAATGATAAAGTATAAAACAAAGTAACGGTAGCTATACAACAATAATGTTTGAAACATGCGAAATATCTTTCAAAAATGTTAATGGGTCTCTAGGTTCGTAACGTAAAATTATTGTTTTTATTGCATGATCAACACAAACATAACGTTTACGTTTCTTTGCTGACAGTACATCGTTATGATCACACCTCTCCAATACTATGTGATCATGTATTGTGTGAACTCTTGCTCGACATGTTCTAACACCGCGATGACCGCTGTTTGTCTTAAAAAAGCATTAGTCACCTGATCACTAAGGTGTGACCGACGCATAACTATTGAATTTAGCTATTAGTTGTATTGTTCATGGAGGGCGGATGTCTTTCCCTTAAGGCATGTCTCTACCATCAAAGCGGGCTGCCACCTTGATACGAAGGTGTTTCTCTATTGTTATTTCATCCTCTTTGATCTAGTTTCGTCCACCTGACATGGTTGGATTGTCTCATGTTTGGCAAGCACGCCTACGCTGTCTATCGAACAATTTCTTTAATCCTCTATAGTAATAATCCTAATTTTGAAATGCAATATACAATTTTAAAAGTGCAATACGATAAATTTATACGGCAAACATTTCTTACAATTATCATATGGGCCTATAAACAATATTAAACATATTAAACAAAACCATACGACAGTTAATAAAAATTGTTCAGATCAACTAAAGTCACCCAATACACTATTAAAATTTAGGTGTGAGATATTTTGTCTGAGATATTTTGTCTGAGATCAATTGTCCGTGGTATCATTTGTCCTGATATATTTTGTCCTGGTATCTTTTGTCCGTGTGATCATTTGTCCTTGAGATCATTTGTCCTGAGATCATTTGTCCTGAGATCATTTGTCCGTGAGATATTTTGTCTGAGAAATTTTGTCTGAGATCATTTGTCCTGAGATCATTTGTCCTGTCACCATATATATATATATATATATATATATATATATATATATATATATATATATATATATATATATATATATATATATATATATATATATACTTACATGCATACATAAGAACAATGCATTTTGTTTGATTAAATCTCAAGTGACACGAAAAAAACTATTTATGTAGAAACAACCCTACACTCCCCCCCCCCCCCCCCCCACATAAGCCAACTGGACCAAAAAAAACAGGATAAAAAAGCCTAGATTGAGGGCTATATATGGAAATATTAACGATGCTGAAAAAGTAAAATCATAATTAAAATCAAAATAAATTTATTAAAAAGACACTTCTAATGCCAACAGACGCAACACTTTAAGGATGAAAGCATATTCGCCTTTGTGTAGATAACGCTGTTGAAGGCCAGAGTTCTGTATTATTGCAAGCTTTTATTTAGTTCGCAACGTCAGTTTGTTTGTTTTTGGGTTTGTGTCAAATCGTTTAACTCATTTTTAAACAATTTCTATTGCAGCTATTTCGTTCATATTTTTAATCTAATTAGACATGGGATCAGTCATTAACTTAAGCGTTTTCGAAGCTAAAAGGATATAACAAGATTAAATGCTAAGGATCACTCGATAGATGACTATATTTTTCAATAGCAGAAGAAGAAATAACTAGATAGACGTGTTCATCCCATGTTCTGAGCTGTGGTTTTTTTTTTTTGTTTTTTTGTCACGATGTAAACCACGTAGAGGCGCAGACACTGTCTTTTGGAGAACGCAATCTACTGCTCGGGTTTTAATTAAATTCAATAATAAAAGGGGAGATATGAAAATTTAAATGCTAGGGGCCTTTGTCGAGGGTTGTGGTTTTATGTCAGTTAATGGTTGATTTGGGGTAAAGCCCAACTCTGAAGTGTATACAGGTTTTCAGATTAGTGGAATCGGCGAGTCGACAAATATATATAAAGCTCAAAGGTCTCTGTGGCTCTGTATGTGCGTACAGCGTACGTACCCTTGCCAGTAGAAGCATAGTAAAAACTCGACTTGATCGAAATAGTGTAATAATCTTAAAGCATTACATATCTAAATGAAGAATTTAAAAAATAATGTCGATAGTTTTGTGAAAACAAGTTTCATTTTCCAAACTTTAATTTTAATTAACGTCAAGTGTAGTAAACATATTCAAAGAAAATGTATCATCCTTCAAAAATTTTTAAAAGTGTACAAATTATTTCACTGTTTTTCCGTTATTTTTAATTACTTCCCTCGATTTATCACATTTTAAAAATTCCCTTTTAAAACTAGATTACATCGGGGGAAAAAATATCCTAATATATGAAGCAAAGTGCTCGGGTGCCCAATAGGGCACTTCCCGGCGCCACAGGTGCTTCAAATTAGACAGGATCCTGCCTTGGGGCAATGGAACACAAGGGCCGGCGCCGGTTGGGCGCAAAGTCCACGAAGAGGGGTCAAAACTGTCATCGACTGACCGGCGCCTTATATGGGCTATATGTCAAAAAAACCTTTTGCCGAACGACCCCCCTTGATATTTTGTGAGGTGATAAACGAACGCCTAGGGCAGTCATAAAAAACTCGGCATATCTCGGAAAACTTAGCAAAGTGGTCAAAACTGAAAAGTCGTATTTCCCTATATAATTTTTGTAATTTATTCGAAAAACAGAGGGTAATTTCAAAAAAGATTTTAGGGCGCTTACCGTCTGTACATCTGGTTAATTTTTAGCATGCACTTCTGTAGGTGGCTTGGCCGTTTAAGAAAATTATAGGTTTGAATCAAACCCATCTAAGAGGGCTAAAAGTAACCGCGATTGAAATTCTCCTTATTAGAGCTATATAACAAAAATAATTTTTGCCGAATGAACCCCCCTTCCATGATATTTTGTGAGGTGGTGGAAGAACACACAAGGTTGTCATAAAACACTCGGCATATCTCTCTGGGAAAACTTCGCGAAGTGGTCAAAACACATATTTAAGGGTACTTACCTCTGTACATCAGGCTCCTAGATAAATGGTTAGGCTGTATGGAAAAACTGTCGGTTTGACTCAAAGCCCTCGATGTTACTGCGAGTGAAATTCTCCTAATTTGAGCTATCTATCGAAAAAAAATATTTGCCGAACGACTCCCCCCCCCCCCCTTGATATTTTGTGAGGTGGTAGAAGAACGTCTAGGGGTTTCATAAAAAGCTCGGCATTTTAGGGAAAATTTCGTAAAGTGCATTCCATGTGAAAAACAGGTACTTTAGGGTACTTAACCTCTGTACATCTGGCTAAAATTTTGCATGTACCTGTTGGTCAGACTCAAAGCCCTCGATGAGGGCTAAACAATGACCGCGAGTGAAATTCTCATTATATGAGTTATATATAAATAAATTGACGAACGATCCCGCTAATATTTTTTGAGGTCGTAGACAGACCCTGGGGGTAACCAAAACGCTTTATTCCCGTCGGTAAAAAACCCTTCGTTAGCTTTGTCCAGATGCCATATTTTCTTATATAAACAATTGTTTGTGAAAAAGTAAAAAAAGACTACGTCATTCGGTCTATGTACAGGGCAGGTAACTTATTAAAGTAATCATTTTTAAATAATTTTTATACTATTTTAAGGAAAAAAAAGAAAAATCACAAAGTATAATATTCGTTTAAATAAATGTTTTGTTACAAATTTAGTTATGTATTGTACTGAAATGTAAAAGTTAATTGCAAAAGTGAACTTAATATAATATAAGATTTATACTATTAATGAAGCCGTTGCAGTTCTAATTACCTTGCGACAAATAAGTTTGCGAATACAACAATGTTTGCGTGACATGAAAATACTCAGACTGTGTAAACTTAGGCCCTAAACTCCACATTACAGCCGGTTACCAAATAATTAATCATTAAAACTCTGATAAGTTTTTTGAAAACTTAAGCGAAGCTAGGCAGAATGCCTAGTATTGTCTAAGTTTGTTTGGTGTTGGAAAAAAATATATGCAATTAGCGTGGTTTGACCAAGTGCAATGTGGTAGGTTAGACACGGATGTATTAAATACTGCCTTTTATTTATTTTATACAATGAATGTACTGTTTACTAATTTTTATTTTTGATCAATAACAAGTTTAGAAGCAGCTCCTAAATGTCCGCTATATTTACTATATGGTGCAAACGTTCGTTTTAGAGAATACGATAGGTTTTGAATAAAAAGAATTACTATAGTCGTACACTAAATCGAAACCGGGTGTCATCTGGCGACCCGACTGGGTGCTATTTGGCGCCCCATACATTCCCGTGAGCCCTCTGGTGCCTACGTTTATTTCGAACTCTGCGATGGGCTATGAATAAGATTGGATATTTTAGTCGTTTACTAAGTTGAATCAGGTGGTTCTCCCGGTGCCCCGGCAGGGTGCGGTATAGCGCCCCGGGCTATACTTTGAGCACTATGCTTTAATGTTTGCATTTGAGTTTGGGTTTATGTTCTGCGTTATTGTTTCCGTTTGTGTTGGCGTTTATGTTTATGTTTACGTTTCTGTTTGCGTTTGCGTTGTGTTTGTTTGCGTTAGTTTTTGTGTTTGTGTTTGTGTTTTTTTTTGTGTTTGCTTTTGTATTTGCTTTTGTGTTTGCGTTATGTTTGTGTTTCCGGTATTTTCCTCTCTGTTTTGGTTTGCGTTGATGTTATGTTTACGTTTTTTTTGTTTTTTTTTTATGTTTTGTGTTTGGTTGGATGTAGTTAGGTTAATTAGAAAAGTAATATATTTCCTAAACCAGGGGAAAGCTCTGCCGCTAAATAAACACACAAGTCTTGGTACTTTACAGATAGGTTTTTCACAGAGGCCAGTTTATATTTAACTGCAACGATGTTACCAAAATATTAACTGAACAGTTATCAGAACTAAAGCAAAGTATTATCTTGATGAAACTTCACAAATATCGTGAGAGAAAAAGTTTCTTAATGTTTTTACCCACCGAGATTAAACGTGTGTTTCGCACAATTCATTGCCTCCATCACCGTCTCAAACGTTATCTGTGATGAGAATTAATTCGTTTAGGAACAAGTATACAGTTAAAACATTGTATAACAAAAATTACACTAAACTGAACATAAACTCTTGACAGGTACCCATTTAAAATTAATCCGTTAGACTCTTTTCCACCCTCTCCGCCCAACCCCCCCCCCCCACCCCAACCCCCTCTGATTGAGGTTATATAAGAAAACACTAATGAAGATGAGAATTAAAAAGTATAATTAAAAATTAACATGTTTAGATGTAAACAGTATTTTAATATAAATATATATTTTAAAGTAATATATAACTTTTAAAAAAAAAGTCTGCCGCGTATTTATTTTTATACAGTGCGCTCAATGAAACTTAGAACAAAAGTTGCAAATCCAACGCTGATATCCATACAGTTTTTGTTTTGGTAAACAGTATCCTAAATAAATCTTATTTAATAACAATGTTGAGGTGATATTTGTGTTTTTTTTTTAAACTTAATTTGATGTTTAAATATTGTGAAGGCAACATCCCATACTGGACAAGAATTTTCTCTTCCAAACTTCAACTGGGTTGTTTATGGTATGTCGCATTCTGTAGGCATAAGCATATTCGAGTTGCTTTTTGGAGAGAATTTTCAGATAAATTGTAAATAGCAATACTTTTTTATCAGTTGGTACATACGCTAATGCAAACATCATTCTCAGCACATGACAAAATGTACTATGAAGCTACAAATCCTGTTGAAAGCGAGAGTCCTGTAAATTTTAAAATATTCTTTTGCTCGGGTGGAATAAATTTACCTTTCTAGATTACATTTTGCAAATACATTTTTCTTTAAACTTTTTTATCATGATCATTTGCTAATACTAATATGCATGCGCTGTGTAAGTTTCCCGTAGTTTGCTTCAAATTAAAATTGTGAAAATAATGCAGAGCAGTTTTGAATGTTCTCTTCACAAAACGAAGATAATTTTTTAATGACCTTCATTAGATTGTAGGAATGTTTTTTTTAGAAATTATGCTAAGATTTTAGAAGAGATACATTTTATGCCGTGTGCACACCTAGTCTCTGAGTGCCAAGGGGATATGAACCAAGCTTCATCGTGTAAAGTTATCACATATTTTAAATGGATCAAATGTTTGGTTTGGTTAAGCTTTCGAACATTGCAGCTCCCACATTTATTTGGGTGTCCTATGTCGAAGATGTTGTTTGTGCCCGCTCTTTCATTAAATAAAAATCAGAACATTAATTGACTGCCGAATCGAAATTCTTTTGGGTTGAAACAATTTCAATGGTTGTTAACATTTGAATTATCGTAACTATGTTACCAATTTTGTTCTCGTTATCAATAGTATTTCCTTATATTGACCCAAGTCGTGGATATTGTTAATGGGGTTTATTTGGGGGGGGGGGGCGATTATGTTTGATACACTTATTGTCTGGGAGTGAAATTTAACGTTGTTTACAATGTAAATGTATTAGGTTATTTTAGGTATAAGCATATTATACCTACCAATTTAAATTAATTCCTTTCAGCGCAGTTAAATCAAATGTGTTGCATCATAGTTTGATTAAAAATATAACACTTTCTTCAAAACAAAAAGTTTTATAAAATACACAAATCTACAAAAGTCCTTTTAAAAGCTTATAAACACACAAACTAACTTTTTAAAAAAAGTCTACACTTGTTTCAACTCAAGGACGTTTTATGTATCAAATTGTTATGCGCCATATAGGCACTTGACTCCGATTTCAGCCAATTTTTTTTTATTTTTGGCAAGCTAACATACAGGTAGGAAGTAAATACTGGAATGATGTGTAAGAAAAATTAAAAACGAAAACCGCGTAAGAAAACTAGGACAAACGGGAGGATGATTACATAAGAAAAAGAACTCACAACACGACGGTAAAACAGTAACGATAACACAGGTTAACTATTACAACAACATTAATCCAAGCATGCTCATTCACCTGTCACTACATATTTCCAGTCAACATACCTGGTCTTTGTTTTCTTTTAGACTTTGCACCTTATCCACAAAAATCTGACCTATCTGTTGACGAATGAAGGCACATTTAGGGAACCATCTGGCATGTTCTACCCACACATTGTCCTCGTCTCCCCAGTTCTTCAGACCTAGGCCGCAGTAGAAACATCGGGCACAATCGCCATAACCTAAGTTAAAATTTTACATTTTAAATAATTAACCTGACAAATAGATATTCCATGAGGTTAGGGTTATAAGTTTTTAATTTTTTAATTTTTTATAATTATGGCAATGTTTGATTATAGTATCTATATACTACAATAACTCAAGTTTGTTTACATATTTTAAATTTATTTTTTTGTCCGTTTTGTTACAGGAGAGAATCTGCACTATGTGTAGAGCTTAAAAATAGTATTTAGGTAGAGAACAATTTCGTTTTTTAAACACACTGTTAATCACAAATTAATTTAAAGACGTTAATTTATTTATTGATTTATTAATTGGTAGATTAACCACATTCATTATAACAGTTCAGAACCATGATTTTGTATTGACGTCACATGATTTATGTACTTTTAACAACAATAATGGCTGCTTTCATACCAGATTTTGTTGCCCATTCAAACGTTTAACGCATTATATACCTAATTTTCTGTCGGCTAAAGCTTTTTATTTTGCTATTTTTATTACGTTCCAAAACTAATATCAATTTTCAACAGTCCTTTTCATTTAAGTATACAATAAATTTCTCTAGATCTAGAATCGAATCTAAAGATCAGCTGTCGAAGGAAGTTGTTTATAGATCTAGGATCTAGGACAAACCAAAATGAATTAGTTAAAAATAAAAATCATTTTAAAATCAGAATAAATTTTTCGGGTTTCTTTATTAAACTATTTTAGTCCTTAAATATTTGATATACATCTTTGCTTTTTAGCTTCACTGGTCATCTAATTCAAGAATCTTTCTAGGTTCTAGATCTAGCAAGAGTTACGGCAAAAACTAGACTTAACCAAATTAGTCGTAGAATCTAAATAATTATATCTAGATCTAGATAATAATGAGTTTCTATAATAAACTATAGTTCAACTTTCATTTATTCATATAAATCTTTGTTTTTTAAGGGATGGAAGAAGTTAATTTAAGATAAAAATTAATTTGAAATAATACTAGATCTTGGGCCTATTGGCGTAAATCAAGTTTCTTTAGCATACTTAAACTATTAATATAGAGCACAAAAAGGTGTAATATTCTTACATGCGTGTGGCACGGGTTCTAGAAACATCATGCCTATGTTTAAAAAAAAATTCAATTTTTTAAGATGTGAATGATACACGGGATACACGGCAGGTGAAGTAGAGTTCACCTGTTTCCTTGTCCTCAGCATATGATAGTGTGGTCAGAGCCATGCTCGGCCGAAATCTTTGTTTTCAAAGACAGAAACATGTCTAAGTTGGGAGGACACTGAGTAGGTGAAGTAGAGCTGACCTGTTTTTGTAACCTTAGCATATGAAGAGATTGTGTTGTAAGAACCATGCTCAGCTAAAATCGTTGTTTTTAAAAGAAAAAAACGTCTGGGGCGTGACATCTTTTTTATGGGGGGGGGGTCTGTTTTTTTGTGACTATAAGTGACAGACGTGATGTTTTTACTTTTTCGTATATACGAATCATAGAGAAAGTCTTGAAATCGTGCACAAAAATTCGAGATTTTTGCAAATCTCGACATTTTACAGATCCATGAGTCGTAAAAACATAGTTTGCAATCTTGTCCGTATGTCTGTGTGTGTGTATGTGTGTATGTCTGTGTGTGTGTCTGTGAGTCTGTAAACACGATAATTTGAGTACCGTTACAGCTAGGTTGATGAAATTTCATATATAAGTATTATATCAAAATCGTAGATCCGTATCAACTTTTGAGTGGAACTTTTCTACTTTGAAGCCTATAACTTGAGTACTTTTTCGGATAGCAGATAGATAAATGAAATTTCACATGCCAGTAAAAGAACTAATTCTTTGCCCTTCTATTATATTTTGAGTAATTTCCGTTAACCGGAAGTAGTAATTTTCGCAATTTCCGATTTTGTCAAAAAACGCGTGTGAATTTATAAAGTACTTATAATATCCCGCACTATTATGCACATTTCAATTGGCGTTCACTTGGTGTGCAATTCTTTTTTCTACGAGGTTTTTTTCTATTTTAAAATGTGCAAGTTTTTAAAATTGATTTAAAATCATGTCTATATCCCGAGTTGCAATCCCCTGTTGTTTCCTATAAGAATATTCGAGAAAGTTTAGAGGAGATCACTCCCGGTTTATTTATGGATGACCCCCGTAACCCACAGTTATTCAAGGATGACGGGTAGTCTAGTAGCAATATAAAAATGGTGGTATTAATTATGTTTAAGACTATCATGTAAAATAAATCATAAGATAGCGTTCATCATCTAAAAGCAATGTAATCATCCCTTGGCATATCATACAGTTTTTATTGGAAAAATTACTGTGTTAACCACCACCATCTGCACCTTCACACACACAATCAGCTCTACATCAAAGCTGGATGCTTTTACTAAAAGGTTGTTAGAGCTTCTTTCAGGCATGTCCCAGGATGAAATAGAAAAATATATAATGTACAAAATTCTTTTTTAGAATATTGTAATCTATCGAGTGATCCCTAGTATTTTATCTTGTTATATCCCTTTAGCTTCGAACCCGCTTGGTTAGATTTTAATGACCTATCCAATTTCTAATTAGATAAAAAAAATTGAACGAAATTGCTGCATTAGAAGTTGGTTAAAAATAAGTTAAATGATTGGACACAAACCCACAAACAAACAAACTGGCCTTAAACAGCGCTACCTACAAAATAGCGAATATACATTTATGAGAAATTGTCTGAAAGAAACTCTATATACTTTATGTAAACGAGTGTACTTACCAGTGTTCCGAATTCAGGGTGGGGGAAATGTCAAATGTAAATAAGTATATAAATAGACGGGGGCGTAAAATCGATAGTCACGCTCTGAGCGCGGCAATGGGTAGCTACTTCTCTGTATGAAGTAGAAGTCAACTGACTCAGTGTCCTCTGTATAACTTGGTATTGCGAGAACAGCACCAAGATCTGCAACCTTTAGTCGCCCATTGTCGGCCTACCATCACAGCTCGTTAAATTTATGATATGAGTGTGGTGTGTAAACAAGAGACTACTTACCTGCGTAGTAGAAGCCAGCATCAGCCAGCTCGTTAGGAGTTAGGTGGTGTCCTCTCGGCCAGGATTCAAAGCTCTCAAGTCGGTTGATCTTCGAGGCGTAGTCGTTTCGCTTGGGTCTCTCTGTGATGATGCCCAGCTCGCTGTAGGTCGGGGTGTGCCCAGGCCGTCGTCCAGGTCTGTTGGCTGCTGGTTCTTGCTGGGCGTGGTTGGTGCCGGTTGGTTGGGTTTGGGATACTGGTGCTAGTGCTAGTTGATTGGCTTCAGTGCTGAGGTTGGTAACATTAGGTCTGGGTTGTTTCTGGTTTTGCTGTAGTCGGTTGTTCGTGCTTATTGACAGGGGCAGTGCTTGGGTCGCTGCAATCAAGGAGTCTGCATGAAGGGTTGAAACACTCGTCGTGGGTAACGTCTGAGGTGATGTTTGTGTTGCGGGCATGGGTTGCTGTGTGCCAGAGCTGATGTTCCGTGGCTGTGGCGGATTTTGTGTCATCGTGCTACTGCCTGTTATCTCAATGTTCTGGGTGGATTGTAACGCATTGCTATTCGCATGTGTAGTACTTCTCACTGGTGGATATATTTTAGAGAAAACAAGAGCACAGGGTTGACAATTGGCTGTTGGTTCTTGCTGGGCGTGGTTGGTGCCGGTTGGTTGGCTTTGATTTACAGATGTGCGAGAATTTTGATTGGCTTCAGACTGTATGGAGTGCTGATCTAATATTAAAGAATTAGCATCAAAGCTTGTATCACTAATAATGCTGTCAGATTGAGATGTGTTTGCATTGATTGAGCTATTTTCAGAATGCCTAGAATCAGATGCTACATCGATGGACTCTGTTTCTGCATTTATGTTTCCGTATAGTTCTGAGAAATTTGAACAAAACAGTCCATCTGTTTGATAAGGGATGTTGTCGCGTGCATTTCCATCTCTCATGCGACAATCAGGGTTATGTACAAAGTTTTCATTATCAATAGGATAAAACGCATGACAGAAGTAACACTGGATGCCTTCTTGGTGACTTTCATTTCCTCTGATGCAAGAAAAACCATCATTAGCTAAAATAATAGCTGAACGTTTCAATCGTGAGTGAACTTCAATGAAAGTTGAAAGTCGAATCTTTTCTTCACTGAGCATTTCACTGTGTGTCCATTGTTTTTTTTTATCTTTAAATTGGACTGAAGAAATTTGCCATAACTAAGTTGCCATACATCTTCCACTTTATGTACTCTATTTTTTTTTTTAAATCTACATTGGATGAATAAAAATTATACTTGATATAAATAAATTTTTAGGTGCCGTCTGTAAATGACTTAATACTCTCAAATAGAAGGCTATGGTTTTTGTGAGAATGTTTCAATAGAGTCTCAGAATCTGTGACGTCGAACTTCTGTATTTTAAAAAGTATTTTAATTATTTTTTAAACAAACTTTCGTAAAGGGTATCGTTTTGACGGACCCTGGGGTTCCATGGGAAGATGAAGTACAGTTCACCATGGCACATAAAGGTACAATGTAGACAGTGTCATGTACGGATCAGAGCTCCATTGAATCAGGCACGGCCTATGGATTCGATCCCGAAAACTTCAGTTTTTGGTTACCAGTCGAGCGTTTTACCACAGCTCCCCATCAACACTATTTTCAATTTGGTATCAATACTAATTAAATATGCCTAATCCTAACACAGCTCATCAAAGACGGTAACATTTTATAACAAAAGAGCTCATACAAAAAATACTTCAAAAAGTTTAGGTGAAGGATATCCGTTTAAATATAGTATCTATTAATACTAATAACCACTCTTGGCACATACGTTGTTTTTATTGTATGATAATTTTAATCAAAATGCTTTAACAGGTTTAGCCTTTTTATAGGGACTACATATTATTACTCTAAAAGTTGGTTTAGCCCGTTATGGTAAACTGCTAGCTTTTGAAAATGTTTAAAATGGTTTTGTAAACCACACATTTGATATTCAAAATAAAATTAGGCTAAAATTAGGCTCATATTTTAAAAGTACCCCTACCCTATTAACTCGCATGACACTGAACAAGACAAAAAATAAACTAAACATGGTTGTTTTTTATATCAGCAACCCAAGGCTTGAGCAGCTCAACCATTATCAAATGTGCACATATTTGAACCAGTGCTACGGACGTCTCATGTTGAAAATTGTTTCCTTGCGAAAAATTAGATTGAAATAAACAAAATAGCCTTTAAGTGTTTGCAATGCTTGTTTCAAACATAATTTTAAAAAGAGGCTTACCTTTTTAAACATTCAAATACAAATAACTACGTACAGCTGTTTAATAGGTAATAGGGTCTACGATCTAGCGATGATTTAAAATCGGAATTTCCCGAAAAAAATAACCCATATTATCCCAAGGTCTCAAATTTTTATAATTTTATGATATGGTTTAGCTTTTAGGCACTAAATGAAGGAATGACTATGGATTTTTTTTTTAAATCAATACTTTTTTAAATATCGATTTTTTAAAAAACGTCCCATAAATGGGACGCTAGCAACGAACGGCCCCATGTACATTTATTGAAAAATAAAATCATTTTTCACGAAATATGGCTAATCACGCGAAAATTAAGCTGTGTACTGATTTTGTATTGTTAGACCAATGATTTAATTGTTTAGGACAGCTAAAAATACTGATAATGATCAATTGGGTTAGCCATACCATGGTCTAAAATGCAGAAATTATGTTCAAACGTCTAGTTTTCTTTCAATCTAGCATCCATCAAAGTGAACAACACTTGGAAATAAGTAAAGCTGTGACTAGTACATCTAATTATACACACATAATCACAAATATTGTTATTATTCATCGAAACTGTAATATAATTAAATATAAATAATTGATTATTTTTTGGGGGGGGGGGGGCGTACTTGAAATTTTCAGGGGTGGGGACTTAAATTTCAGGGGAAGGGTGGACATTGGTAAAAGTATGTTTTGTATATAAATTCCATTTTCTTCTGGGGGCAGAGCCCCCCCCCCCCTTCTCCGAAATGATGCCTGAAAGAAACTCTGCCCTTAGGGAAAAAAGAGTGCAAAAGATGTTCCTGTCCAGTCCCAGATGTCATCCAGCCATCTTCTCTTTTGTTACCCTCGCTATCCCCCCCCCCCCCCCCCAAAGGCGTACATTAGGACATCAGACATCTTATTTCTAGGGCACGGATCCGTCTCTGTATGCACCTCACTATGCGAACAGCTCCCAATCTAACACCAGGAATCTCATTAAAAAGTTAACAAAGTAAAGCTGGTATCGGTAACCTTTGGAGGGGGATATTATTGGGGCATGACAACTGTACACAGCTAATTCACATTTCTGCTATATGTAGCTTAAGCCCTCTTATATGAAGAGTGTTAACCAACTCCCATGACTGAATCATTTCACCCAAATCATGGCCATTGTTATTATTTTGGTTTGTTATAATTTTAATATCACGCGCTAGTACATTTACAGCAATACTAAATTAGTTTGTATTCAATGGTATTAAATACTTCAGTAAGTGTAATTCTGAAAACTTAAAAATAAAATGTAATTTTTTCAATATTTGCAATTTTCTAATACAATAATATATAAGAAAATATAGCTCAAGGTCATAATTAAATATCTATAAATACTACTTAACACCCCAAAGTCAACAGTTAATAAAGTCAACAATTGTTTCACCATAAATAACCATTTAACATAAATATTTGCATCTGTGCTTCACGCTAGTGTCCAATAAATGTGACGTTTGTGTAACAATCTGCATAAATATAGGTCAAGGTCATAATTAAATATCCATACATACTACTTAACACCCCTAATTCAGCAGTTAACAAAGTCAACAATTGTTTCACCATAAATAACCATTTAACATAAACATTTGCATCTTTGTTTCTCGCTAGTGTCCAATAAATGTGACGTTTGTGTAACAATCTACATTGAGCCATTCGTTGCTAGCGTCCCACTTATGGGACGCTTGTTGTACACTTGATATAACGAAGTAGTAAAAAAAATTGTTATTCTTATATTTTTATCAGATAGAAATATGGTACTGCTACAAGTTTCAAATGTATTTTGCACTTAAAATGTTAATATTTTAGAAGATATGCATTATCCTGTGCGCATGTTTTCTTTTTTCCGCCATATTGACAAGTCCTGCAAATCCGGCACTATAACATTTTTCTAAATTAATTTTTTCTACAAAACACACACAAATTCAATAGTTTAGCCATTTTCAAATACAATGAAACATAATTTGTGTTTTAACTAGTATTTAATAAATTTTAGCAGAATATGGGTTAAGACTCCAGCAAATAAAAACAGATCTAAAACATACAGTGTAGATTATTTTAAATTCGTTATCACCATGCTATTTACAATTATCAAAAATGAAAAAATGGATTTTCTTTAAATTTTTTACATAAGCAAAAGGCTAAAAAACCGTACTAAGGAAGGTCAACTAAAAAATTAGGCTTAATGTTATATAATTTAAGTATTTTATTAACGTAATCAAGGTTGTAATTAATTGACGTTTGAGCACAAAATCACGTTAAAATAAAACACCGGACCATTGCTTTAACGAAAGCAGAATTCACAAATAAAAAACTAAGATGATAAAAATAAACTGTCAGTATATGTGTGATGGATGATAATTTGAAATAAATATCATTAGAAACTTCGATTTAAAATGAATAATACACACGATTCATCTAACTTTACAGACTATAAAATAGAAAGAGATGTTTTAGTTTGGGACGTGCTCAATTTTATTCGTGGATTTGTAAGTTTATTCGGTGTTTTAGACAACTCTTTAAGCGTGATTACCTACCTTGCCGTGGGATTTCGTGACGGTTTGACAGTGTCGTTTTTCACCCTGTCACTCATTGATGTCACTTACCTACTGGCTGTCACTGTCAGGTCTGTGGCGTATGATTTCCTCCAGGCTGAGATCATCAGTAACTTCACAACCTGGTACAGCATTGATCCCAGCGCCATCTTTATCTTTGCATCCAACGTCGGCAGTGCTGTGTATTCGATAACAATGTTGATAACAACATATTTAACCGTCGCTCGTTGTATTTGTGTCTCCAAGCCGTTACAGTTCAGATACTATTTCACGAAATGGATAAACATTAAATGTATGATTCTGTTTATATTTATTTCAATAGGACTCTGTATTCCAGTATTTATGTTTATGGGAGTATCACACCAGTTTGACGCTCGAATTAACGTGGCTAGACCGATATTGTGGTTGGCCCCAGAAAGAAAAGTTACCAAGGGTGTAATTTTTATTATTCGCGACGTTATGTTCCCCATTCTGACACAGTGTACCTTGTTTGTCTGTCTCTGTATCATGGCCAGCCACCTGAAAGCTGCTTTTATATTCAGAAACAACCTCAAACCGTTATCAAAATCCAGTCATCAAATTATCTATGAAAGTAAATCAACCACACAAACGCCAGAACCAAACGCTTCGTTCGCCAGATCTAACAAACCAACAGACTTTAAGGATAAAAAACCACCACTTAGCGGTAAAGAACTTCAGGTAGTGAAGCAAATGATTCTCATCTCCTCCATTTTCTTCCTCTGCAACCTGCCAAAAATCGTGATGAATTTAGTGGAGACCGCGATACCCGAATTCTGCTTTAATGGAAGCTACCCCAACATCTACAACACTATCAACAGCCTGCGGGAGCTGCTTCAAAACATCAACTCTAGCGTCAGATTCTTTGTTTACTACAGCTACAATTTAAAGTTCAGGGAACATTTCAATCAGATTTTCTGTAAATAGTGAATTTCTATTAAGCAAATTGGACATCTCAAAGATTTGTAAGAATATGAACAAAACCAAATACTTAACACAAATAACAGTGAATTTTGTGTTACATTATTTCAAAATAAATTACAATACTACGTTTCTATAATAAATTATGTTTTAAGTGTATGTATATATCTCAGAAAAAATATTGCAAAAATGTCTTAGATTACTTAAAAAATTTAATTTTAAAGTAATCTTAAGGTGCCATATATATATATATATATATATATATATATATATATATATATATATATATATATATATATATATGGATCTATCTTATGTGTAAGAATAAATCCATTATCGTCAAATTCGAAACAAATGAAAAGTTAAGATATAGATCTCATCAACATACGCGTTCAAATTTCAGAATTCAGAAATTTCCTTTAACTAAAGGAAAATTCACCGCTGTGATACTCACTATAGGAAAATTCACCGCTAATATGCTCACCAAAGAGAAATTCACAACGGGAATACACAATAATCGAAATGTATCTTTATGAAAAATAACGTTTATGGAATTTTGTTTTATTGGAACTTAGAATGTAACTATTCCAACGTTTTTTTTGTGCGACAGTTCTATTTTTAGATATATTTTTAGCGCAATTTCCATTCTGGAGAATTGCGTTTATTAACCCGTCATTTCTGGATGGATGAATGGATGGATGGATGAATGTATGAATGTGTGTCCGCAGATTTAAGTTGTATCTCCTCCTCAATGAAGCAATATCGAGGACTAGTTCCAAAAGCAATTATGTTAAGCAAGTTACGAGGATGAACATAAGACATAAAAATTCCGGGTTTCTTTCATGGATTTCCCGGAAAAGCCAAAAAACCTCGAAAAAATGCAGTTTTTTGCCCATATCTCGACAACCAGACCACTAAGCGACTTGAAACATGTACTAATCGATTCATGCCATAATTTAGAACAATATTGCCGAAGAAAGTTTTCAAAAATATCCTTTCGTTCGGTCACAAACAATTTTTTGAATTAATTTAAAATTTGGACAGAATTAGTAGACATTTTTATCCAACCACACCACACGCGTCATCACGTTCAATAGCTGCGCCATCACGTTCAATGGCTGCGTCATCACGTTCAGTAGCTAGGCGCGCAATGGTTTTTAGTCATGTAACTCTATTGTAAATAAAACATGTATTTTAACCAATGGTTTTACTAACCCTGCTCTTGATTTACGCTACGACAGAGCTATTAACTTGTTTAAAATGAAGAGTGTTATGAGGCATGTTCTGAGTATGGAGTGATGCGAATGAATATTGGTGCGCACGTATGTTGAACGAATGAAGATGTCACGCGGATAGTGAGATACTGACGTCAGGGGCGTACCCACGTTTTCGGTGTAGGGGGAGTGAGAATAGCAAAAAAAGGCGCCGAATTTGTAATATTTTCTATATACGTATATATATATATATATATATATATATATATATATATATATATATAATAGCTGTATGGTATTGCTTCGCTATAATGTAAAATAAATTGAAAGTAGCACTGAAGAAATAAAAAATACACACAATGCAGGCCGACAAAACAAAAAATGTAGGCCGACAAAACAAAACATGTATCACTCTAAACATAATATATATGCACACACTTCAATCAAAAACAATGAACGCAATACAATCTGTTTTGTAATCCTTGTAAAAAAATTACATAATAATTCCTGGGGCATTAACTAAGACAAGCTAAAAGGGGAAATAGTCACTCTCTTAATATAAACATGTGTATGTCTACACGTTTGATTATAAATATCAAAACAAATCAATAATTACTTAAGAATCTAATAAAATAGCTTAACACTATTCGTTTTTACAAAAATGTTTTGTCTACAATCATATTTAAATATATTGTCATCATAAATACTAAAGTATTACAGCATAATGAAAGTTTTTTTAAATCAGAGTTAGTATAAAACCCAGCTTTTCAATACTAGTGCTTTTCATTTACCACTCTCCGGTCAGTTTAGAACATTAATCCAATCCAGAGTATACCTAAGTGTGACATTATTGTCGCTCTACACAATTGTGGTGGTGAGGTGGGGGGGTGGGGGTGGGTAACCAACTCAGAGTAAACATAGCGTCAGTTTTTAAATGACTGTTCTAAACATACATATTCAATTACGCATGTATAGCCTACTGATTCAAAATAGATTTAAATAGGTAGCAGTGGTATTATGACAATATTTTTTTACAGAGGGGCCCATTGAGGGGGGGGGGGGTTATAAGCCACCTAACACCCCTACGTTCCGCCTACGCCACCGAGCTGAGCGGATAATTAACTGTACGATCAGTGTTAGTTTTAATTGAGTTGTTTTTTTTTAATACAAAATATAGCATTATTCACATTTAATATAGATCTAGTAAACTAAAATAATAATTAATATAAAGTTAAGGCATCATCCATAAATGATATCACGCTTTTTTGACGATTTAACCTCCCCCCACCCCCCCCCCCCCCCCCCCCGTCACACATCGTCACAAAAAGCCAGACCTCCCCCCCCCCATAAAATTACGTCGTACCTCAGCCTACAACCCCCCCCCCTCAAATTTTCAGTTGATTTTTTCTTGGAACATCGATATTTTTCCAAAATCTTGTCTGAACTCTCTAAACATAGAGTATCTTAATCAATTCCTATTACAATTTATTAAAACAGTTTTCTGAAACGCGAAATAACGGCTACAATTTTTGTTTTTTTCCATTACTTTTTGTTAATGCAAAAATGTGACGTCCCACCATCTGAACCCCCCACCCCTTCCCCTCATCACACACCGTCACAAAATTACGGACCCCCTTCCCCCCTACGACTGTGATGTCATTTATGGACGACCCCTAATACAGTTTCATATAATTTTTAATCATAATCACTATCGCCCAAACTGTCACAATACTACTACTACATCGTGATGACGTTTTTGACCTTGTCAAAATTTCCCCACCTTTACCCAGTTCGCCCATAAGTAAATTTAAATAGAGGTGCCACATCAGTTTTATTTGTGTCTGTATTGTAATTTCAAAAAATAAGTTACACGATTTAAACTGTATATATAAAGTAAATATGTGTGAGGCTTTATGTGCAATATATTTCTAATTCAATTATTCGTAAGCAAATACATTATACAGTTGTCTTAAACTTAACACCCCTCTTGCCAAGTGGTACTACCCGTAGAGGTTTTTTAAACATTGCAATGCATAGTAACGGTTATTTTTAGAATGACAAACTGATACAGCAGCTAATACGCTACTAGTCTATTTCTATAATGCTTAATTGCTGCATGAAAATAAATCGTGTGATTCACATAGATGTGCCGACCAAAAATATTTTTTTAACAAATACCAATGTTTAAAACTTTGAGTTTAAAAAGTTTCCAAAAAGGCGCCACTTTGCTGAAAATGGCCAGAGGGGGAGCGTCCCCCTTGTGTACGTTACTGAGTGACATAGAAGATAGAAAGAACGTTGTTGCTATAGGATGAAACCTTGATTTAGGGGCTAGGTATTGATGAAGCAGGTTCGAGTTATATTGCTGATTTAGACTGAAATTAGCAATGTTTGAATAAAGACTAAAGTAGGAAGAATTAGTATCCTGTTATATTTTGCGATGTCTGTGACCAAACATTAACTTATAGAAGGAGCAAATTTTGTTAGAAGAACGCCCACAATGAGTGATGGTGGTATTACGACGGTTGAACTCTCTCAAAGCACCCCAACATCGAGTCAGTTCAAGAGATGGACGCTTATGAAAACGGGATATTAAAGAATGTCATACAATAAACGGAAATCCGGTTACAGTAAAAATGAAGCATTTAGAAATTAAAGAGTCAAGGACATTAGAAAAGCTAGACAATTATATGCGCTGATGCGCCAATAAAATAAAAATAACTTTCCGACTCAGTTTTATGCTTTTATATTCTCTAACATTGGTGGACTCAGGGGCGTCATAAATGGACTCGAGGCCGGGATCCGAACCCGGAACTTTTGGGGCAGCAGATGAGAGCTCTACTGCCGCCCGTCCCATTCCTGAAAATCGTCATCAGGGGAAAAATGCTGTTAACCGAAAATTTTGTTATTGATTTGACTCTATAAGCTGTTTATAGTCGCAGTTAAGAAGTATTGAATTCCTTACTAAACTGTCTCTGTTATACTTTCGACACTTTATTGTTGTGAGTGCTTTCTTTGTCCCGGTATTTGATAATTTTAACCACTTTAAGTGTGTAGCATTAATAAACGTTTTATCTGTGGCGAATGTTCTCATTAAAGACACTGCTTGCTGGTAAATTTAATATTTAATGAGAACTAAAATAATTGTTTTTTTTTTATTGACAATTGGAGCTCTCCACTGTCTTATGTTTTGAAAAAAAAACTCACAGTGGAATAAATCAAACTGTTATTAGATATACATTTTAACTTTGTATTAGCGCACTTACAAATACTTGTTTTTGCCAAAAAAAAAACAAATAAAATCGTTTCTCATGTCTTCAGCCCAAACTAAATCCCGACTCTACATTAAACTCAAAATCTAATCTTAAGATATTAACAAAATATTCTCTGTGTCATGTTTGAAATTAATAGAACACTAAGGAGATTAAAATACGTACTTGATACGGTTGCTTTTATTTCCACTTACCCAACATTAAAATAAACAGGCCTTTATTTAAAATAAATGCGATATTTGTTAAAAAGAATTTTTGATTGTAGTATCTACTAAGTGGGCCTAACAATTGGATAAATCTAATAATATTAGTTTAATTTTAATCAGGCTTGTTTGGCTTTGTGTTACTGTCATTAAACCTATAATTCAACATAGAAAATTTAATTCCACGATTGAAAACAATCATCAACTTCAACAGTTTAATCTGGTACCCCCGTTAAATCGACCCCCGACAAAACGACCCAGTCAAATTAGCCCCGTCAAAAGGGCCCCGACTTATTGGCTCCCGTCAAATGGGCTCCCGTTATATTGAATCGCGACATATAGGCTCCCGACAAATGAGCTCCCGACATTTAGGCTTCCGACAATTACACTCTCGATATATTGGCTCCCGACAAATAGGCTCAGGACATACTGGCTCCCGTAAATGTGGCTCCCGACATATTGGCTCTCGACATAAGGGCTCACATCAAATGGGCTTCCGACAAATGGGCTCATGACATATTGGCTCCCGACATATTGGCTCCCGACAAATGGGCTCCCGACTTATTGGCTACCGACAAAATGACTCCCGACATATTGGCTCCAGACAAATAAATGGCATGACCACTATTGGCATAAAAGTAACAATTTTGTCCTACCTCCACTACTACTATAACTTCTTTTTAATGCCTGAATAAAATTGTTTTTCATGAACCAACATCAATTCACAAACAAATCAAGCCCTTAACAGCTAAAATCTATCAATTCTAAATTTTTGATAATGTTTAATTTACAACAGTAAAGATCTGTTGCATAAAAGCGAGCACAGAAGTGAAAATGTACGATATACATGATGTTTACGGTATAACGACATTTTGTTTTGATAACCTACAAGCATACTGGAGATAGGAAGGTACAGCGTGGACCCTTCTCCCCACACACTGAGTTGGAACAGCCTATAACCGACTCAATTAAGGAAGTCATAGATAGATGACCCTTAAATTAAAACATACTATATTTTATAATAGATACACTAATATAAAAATAAGGCCTGCCGAACAAGAGATGCATACGTTGTATTACTTAAGAGTGTTGAATAAGCTAACTCTAAAGAATATTGATGAAGGGGTCCCACTGGCAGCAGAGGCGTAGCGAGGGGGGGGGGGGTGCGGACCGCACCGGGTGACACCATTTAGGGGGGTGACACCAAGGCAAAAATAGCAAAATATATAGAGAAAAAAAATTAGGGGTGGTGCAAATCGAAAGTTTGAGGGGAGGGGGGTGCAAATCAAAAATTGAAAGTTTGTCCTCGGGAAGGGTCGCTACGCCTCTGGGGGGTGACACCATTAAGTGCCGCACCGGGTGACACCCGACCTCGCTACGCCACTGACTGGCAGGTGTCATATTCAATGAGACCGCTTTGCCGGGAGACTTAGTCTCTACAGAAACGGTATTATTGTCAGTGGTCCTTTTGTCTGGAGCCTAATTGAAAGGAGACTTTTTGTCGTGAGCCAAAATAACGCTAGCCTATTTGTCGGGAGTCGTAATGACGAGGGCCGTTTTGTGGAAAAAACTAACTAAATAACGGGAGCCTATATGTCGGGAGCCAAAATGACGGGAGCCTATTTGTCAGGAGCCTTATTGACTGAAGACCTTTTGTCGGGAGCCTATATAATGGGATCAATATGTCGCTGGCCATTTTGACGGGGTCAATTTGACGGGGCTCATGTCGGGGCCGATTTATCGGGGTCGTTTTGACGGGGCCGTTTTGTTATTGGCTGTTTTGACGCCGCACGGTTGAATCTATAGAGCTAGATTCAAGATACTCATACTGAAAGGCCTACTTAGTAGAATCTAAATACACTACAATTATGGTATTCTGTCCTTATCAGTCAGAATAAACAGATAATAGTAGTAGGCCTAGTGATTAGAATATAGCTTAAGGGGCTATGCGCCGTTTTTTTTTTCTATTTTTTACAATTTAAAGATCTGAAGCCTTTTGAATACTATTACCATGTTTAGCACATGAAAGTATTAAACTGAAAAAAAAGGGTTGAAAACAATTTTTGTTGTTACGGAAACCCCAAAAGTCCTCCGCCATTTTGAATTTTTCTGTACTTTTAAAAATGGCAACGCTTTTATTTATGTATGCACTTATAGCAATTAAATTTAAACTTCTTATATTTCAGTATATACTCAAACTTTTGTCACGACAACTTTTTGAAGTAGTTACTAGTAAGAATTTCACAAGGTCTTAAAAATCGTACCCTTTTTAGTATTCAAAAGTTTCAAAATTGGCAAATTGATTATCAAATATTTTTCTACGAAAGCCATCACAGTTCCCTAAAGATAAAAGTTTTATTTTTGCATGAAGAACAATTACTGAAAATATGGTGAGCATTGTTTTACAAATAAAAAAGCAGTAGGCTTTTTAGTGTTAAAAACCTGCGAACTGAAAAAAACAACCAAAAATAACGAAAAGTAGGTCACGAAAATACCATATCTGTGTAAGCTGCAAAGCTGATTATAAGCTTTGGGTGTTTTCGAGATGATGGAAATTAAGATTATCAAAGACATGAAAAATCCAGCTTTCCATTGATGCCAAATACAATATGATGACGGATATAAAACTTTTCATAGAGGGCTTGTAAGATTGGGAAAAATTGATTATTTTTTTTAATTAATAAGATCATACAAATGGTATTTTAATCACAATAAAATAATTTCCCATTTAAGTGTGTTATTATTTTCTTAATACAAAATGGACAGAGTATCCAAAAGTGCAAGAAACGCATCTAGACGAAAAAACAAGACATTTTGTGATTTTTTTTACGGTGCATATAGGTTAAAATCATTAGAAAGTACCTGCGTGCACCCAGCACTGATGGGTACCTAACTCACATAAAGGAAAGTAAAGGCGGCTGGGCATAGTGCTGACCTCATTATCACTTCATATCAGTGGCGTATGCAGGGGGGGGGTTAGGGGGGTCATAAACCCCCATAGACCCCTCGGTATATATATATATAAAAAGTATGAGGGGGGTGCAAATCGAAAGTTTGAGAGGGGTGGATGCAAATCGAAAGTTTGAGGGGGGGGTGCAAATCGAAAGTTTGTCCCCTTGAGACGATCCTGGCTACGCCACTGCTTCATATGCCACGGTCACAGAAACAGGTGAACTCTACGTCATCTGCTCCATGTACCATAGGTTTGATGCGGGAACTTTGTCAAGAAATTTCATGGGAATTTAATTGTTTTGTTGCATCAAAAAATTTTATTCACAAATTGCTGTCTCAGATGAAATCTTCATTATCACACACCTTTTGATTTCATTTGTTTTGTTGATAGGCTTGGTTAAGGTTTCCTGGAACATGTGTAGGGTATTTTTTTCTGTGTTTACTAGTGGTCTTTATGCAGTGATTTAATTCAAGTAATTTACAAACACACACTAAATCTAATCACTGTCCCTTTTTATTTAGAGGGATCAGTATTGTTAATTTAGTAATAAAGAAAAGATTTAGGATAAGGTGGATTAAGATCTAGATGTAATATGCAAACCTCGAGCTTGATACGCATTTACTGTTTACCATATCATTCAGTAGGAGTATATCCCCGGGGGCTAGGCTAGCGAGGTCTTACATTAACTTTAAAAATAATAACAAAACTTTTCTGTTAGAATTGAATGCAAAAATTAGTTCCCAACCATAAGCACAAAATATTGTTGAAATTTTTTATATTAGTTGCATATTTGGAATTTATGATTATTTTTAAGTCCTGAAGCAAAGCCCAAAATAACAAGCAGCTGCCATGTTTGTTTGTTTTTGTTTTTTTTTAATTATCAATGGATATCATGGTCACAAAAAATAATGTAGTTTAACATTTAATCTCTCCCTGGCTAAATAGATTTCAAGCTCCTTGAAATGGTAGGGCATTCCAGGAAGTGAAAATAATTAATTATTTCAAAAATTATTTTCAACGGTTTAGCTTCAATTAAAAAATACAAACAACGTGAAAATCAATAATTTAAATCTTGCTTTATCTTTTCCCAGCTTTAACACAAGTTGAGCGCTTGATAATTAATTTATGTAATATTATTTTAAAAAATGACATGTCATACAGAAAAATATTGCTGCAACACCCTATGGCCCTTCAATTGTTCTAGCATGGTAAAGGTCGTTCGATTGCAATACTATCTTATGGATCAGTTACGATGCTCAAAAAATTCTCCTAGATATTTAGATATTCCAGTTTTATTACAGTAATTACAAATATAGTTCGTATATCATTCTGATCTAAAACGTACGATATTGCAAATATAACACAAAAAAAACGTTCTCGATGTTGTTTTGTTTCTAAATGGATTCTGTGTCAAACTAAACATTTTACACTTTGAAATATTGATTGAGTTTTTCATTTGTATTTATCTTTGAAATAACACTGTTTTTCAAAGGAAATATTTGTATCATATTTAAACCGGCTAAATAAGTTTTAAAGTTATTTTATCTTTATACATGTATGAGACACGATAATGAATGGCAATTTGGGATAAATATCTTCAGAACCTTCTTTTAAAATGAATAATACATACCATACTTTTTATTTTACCGACTATAAAAGTGAAGTTTAAGTTTAAGAATAATACATACCATACATTATACTTTACCGACCATAAAAGTGAAGTTTAAGTTTGGGACGTACTAATTTTTTTTTCATGGATTTTAAAGTTTGTTCTGTATTTTAAATAATTCTTCAAATGTATGACTTACAATTTTCGCATTTATGGGAGTACCACACCAGTATGACCCTCAAATCAATGCAACTAGTTTGATGTTGTGGTTGGCGCCAGAAAGAAAAATTGCCAAGAGGGTAATTTTTAATATTCGCGACGTGATGTGCATTTTGTTTGTGTATCACTGCATCATGGCGAATCATATGAAAGCTGCTTTCATATTCCAAAATAATTGCAAATTTTTTCGAAATCCAGTCATCAAGTCTATTTAAAATCGAAGGCCATATTTGAACACATCTGACACAACTACCAACTTTGGGGATACTAAGACTAACTTTAGGGGCAAACAACTGCAGGATTAAAAAACACATATTTAAAAAATATATACAACAACAAGCATTTAGAAAATAAACCTACTTTGCTTTCTTTAATAATAGCTTTAGTCGCTCATGAGATATTTCACATATTTTAGGAAACAAAGGTTTTTTTAAGATAGCTAATTGGTTTTATTTTCTCATTAACAATGTATTGTTAAAGCTTGTAAATGAAAAAAAAATATAGTGTAATTTTTTGTAGTGATTATTAATTTAAAGGCTACGACTTAAGAATTTTTTTATATTTTAAAACACGATCAGTAAGAAGACAATTATTTGCCCTTTGTCCATGCCCGTGGCATAAAACTTATTTTATTTTATTTTTCAGCGCAATTAAAAGCTTGTTTTTATAAAAGATTTTTTTGTATTTATTTTACTTTCCAATTTTTTGTCTTATTAATAAATGAAGTTGACACTACACATAGGCATCGACTAAAAATATTTGCCTTAAAACCCAACCATAATGGTGTCTAGCTAGTTATCTCCTCTTTTATTATTGAATCTAGTAAACTTTAAATTAATTTTTAATCACTTATCTAATGATTAATGGAATTGAAAATAGATATCCTTGTGTTGTCTTTAAAGACGAACGCATCTATGAAGTTTAAACGAAATCACTCATCAAAAGTTGGTTAAAATCGAGTTACAAGATTTGCCTCAAACCCACTCACAAAGAAACAAATAAACAAATGGACGTTTGCAGCTAAATAAAAGCTGGTAAAATCATTGTATTCACATTTTCTACAAATAGCGATTAACTGTGAGAAACAAATTTTATACAATCATTGAAACTTGTGAAGCTAAACATTTTTAATATAAAGTAATAGTATTATTTTTTTTTAGATCTCTGTGCATGTTATTTAATTCATTTTGTAAATTTAAATAGCAACAATATCATTGTGTATTACAATATGCTTAATTAGAATCCAAACTTTGGCATTAAAGTGATTAATCAATCAGTATTTTTAACGAAATGCTTTTACGCGTAATTTTAGGGGAAAAAAGTTTTTAAAAATAATTTAAATCTTTAATATTACCTTTCCAGCTGATCTACAAGGATTGTGTGAAACATAAATTTAAATTTTTTAATTCAAACCCTTGGATTTGGTCGTCGCGCGAAAACATTCAATAGCGTTCAAGTGTTATCCTTCGTTATACGATTTTACAACCGTACTCTCCAACATTTGAAAATTATAATGCCCCGCTTTTCAAATTATGAGCCAATTATAAAAGGTCGTCCACCCCCCCCCCCCCCACCCCCCCCCCCCCCCCCCGCCGAAGAGATGCCTGGAAGAAAATCTGGATGGATGACATCAAGGGTTGAACGGGACTGACAGCCCCGGAATATTCAAAATGGCAGAGGACAGAGATAGATGGTGGAGAATTATAAGTTGAACTGTGGTTCCTCAACGACCCCATTAAAGCTTCAGGGGTGCTGATGCTGTTAATTATTAATTGAATATTGTGTTTGATTATGCTTTCGCTAAAATAGGACAGAAGCTGATAAAAAGACAATTATTTTGAAAATTAAGATGCCTGACTAGTATTTTAGGAAGCCTATAAAAATAATCATTCTTTAAATATGTTTTAATAAACATTTAGAATGATTGGCGCAGTGTATTTAAAACAAAAATTATATTATATTATCATTGAAACTAATCAGAATTATAACTTTAATTTGCAAGTAGAGTTTTCGTAGGCGAAGTGCTTGTGAAGAAACTACAGTGGTAGACACCTTAAACAAACAATAGTAACTGGAGTGTCTAATACCCCAATAAAATGTTTACTAAAATAAAATCCTCTAATAGGTGAACACTTGGATGGTTCTGGTTATGTTCCGGAGACAGACAGGACAAATTCTCATAGCAGGAGCACAATCAGCACAGGACACCAGATGACCACAGGGCGCAAAGACGACAGCCACCTTCTTGTCCATACAGATCTTACACACTTTCTGCTGAGATGGTTGGTTCGCCACTATTAAAATAGAAATTCATAACGTTGTAGTGAATGAGTGCATTTGAAATCTACGTTTTAATTTGATGACAAAAAGGCACAGACGCTCATAAAAATATCAGATAAAAGAGACAGTTAAACCAAGAGACGACAGTTATAGGACTAATTCAATATGTCTATAAACTAAAAGATATCGTCTCCAAGATTAAGTTAATTGCACATTTCCCGTGTGATTTTTTTAGCACCATTTAAAAATCATTTATAGTGTAACACGTTAATTTACAAGTTTCCACACTACTACTTCTGCAACCGTAATTTTTACCAAATGCAATGCTTAGCATTCCTTTGGATAATATCTGGCATAGGTTGAGATAGTGTTCACAATGCATTAGCATCGCATCGTCTATTCATCTAATGTATTAGTGTACACGCCCAGACGGGTTTTACTGTATACATTTATTGCAGTAGCGTACGCAGGGGGGGGGGAGCAGGGGGAGCGGCCGCTCCCCCTCTGGCCATTTTCAGCAAAGTGGCGCCTTTTTAGAACTTTTTAAACTCAAAGTTTTAAACAATGATATTTCTTAAAAAAATATTTTTGGTCGGCACATCTATGTAAATCACAAGATTTCTTTTCATGTAGCAATTAAGCATTATTGTACTAGTCTAGTAGTGTCTACGTTTACAACACGTATTAACAGCTGCATCCGTTTGCCATTCTAAAAATAACCATTATGATGCATTGCAATTTTTAAAAAACCTCTACGGGTAGTACCACTAGGCAAGAGGGGTGTTAAGTTTAAGGCAACTGTATAATGTATTTCCTTACGAATAATTGAAGTAGAAAATGTTATACATAAAACTTAACACATAATTACTTTATATATACAGTTTGAATCGTGTGATTATTTGTTTTAATTACAATACAGAAACAAATACAACTAATGTGGCACCTCTATTTAAATTTACTTATGAGCAAACTGCGTAGTGGTGGGGAAATTTTGACAAGGTAAACAACGTCATCACGATGAAGTAGTAGTATTCTTACAGTTTGGGCGATAGTGATTACGATTACAAATTATATGAAACAGTTACAACCCCCCTCCCCCATGGACCCCTCTGTAAAAACATATTGTCAAAATACCACTGCTACTTATTTAAATCTATTTCTGTAAAATATATATTCGTGTAATATATATTTGTGTAATATATATGTATGTTTAGAACAGTCATCTAGAAACTGACTGAGTTGGTTATCTCCCCCCCCCCACCTCACCAGCACAAATTGTGTAGAGCGACATTAATGTCACACCTAGATATACACTGGGTTGGATAATCGACCTAAAGTGAGCGGACAGTGGTGAATGAAGTTGAACCCCCCCCCCCCCCCAACCTACCCCGAACTGATCTGTTAAGTACATGTAGAAAAACACGTAATGATGTACCTAATTGCCATGCCGCCAGAAAATTAGCTTTTTAAACGTAAAACTCTGTGAATATTGTTTTTGCAATTACCAGTAAAAAGGTTTGTGATCAATACAGTGATCTAACCCATACCTATCACTATGTTAAAAAAATGATCTTTAAAGAACACAAAGAAGCAGTAGTTAATTAAAAATATATGATCTGAACTAATAGACCGATATATAGTAAAATGTAGGCTGTTATTCCGAATGTTGTCTATTATATCGAAAAGCGTGGTTTTATACTAACTATGATTTTAAAAACTTTCATTATGCTGAATACTTTAGAATTTATGATGACGATATATTAAATTCTGATTACAGACAAAAACATTTTGTAAACACGAATAGTGTTAAACAATTTCATTATATTCTAAAGTAATTATTTATTTGTTTTGACATTTATAATTAAATGTGTAGATATATACATATTTATATTAAGAGAGTGATGATTTCCCATATTTCACTTGTCTTAAATAATTTCCCAGGAATTATTATGTAAGAATTTTTTTTTACGAGAATTCCAAAACAGATTGTGTTACGTTCATTGTTTTTGGTTGTAGTGTTTGTATTATATTTTTAATATTTTTTTTTAGATTGATACAATATTTTTTGTCGGCCTATATTGTGTGTTTTTTCTTATTTCTTCAGAGTGCTACTTTCAATTGATTTTACATCATAGCAAAGTAATGACATACAGCTAGTAATTATATATATATATATATATATATATATATATATATATATATATATATATATATATATATATATATATATATATATGTGTGTGTATATATAATACACATATATAGAACGTGTTAAAAATTAGGCGCCTTTTTTTGCTCTTTTCGCTCCCCCTACACCGAAAACCTGGATACGCCTCTGATTTATTGTATACTAAATAGGCCTACATGGTAAAATGGAATTGTTGTGTGTAAAAAAGTGAGCGTTATGATCAAAATGTTTTTTACAATGATGCCTTGGTGGATTTTAAAAAATGATCTTTAAATCTTGAAAAACCGAAAACAGTTCATACAAGCTGACTCTGAGGAGGCGACATGTAAAGGTGAAAGAAAGGAAAAGTTCTTTTAAAAGTTTTTTTATCAAAAGCAGTTTATTTTTATCTTAAAGCAAACTTTATTGTAAGCCAAAAAAAATCATGCTTTCAATGTGTCATTTTTTAAAAGTAAATTCACAGTAGGACAAAAAAAATAACAAAACGGTACTTATTACCCTCATGTCCGTCAAAATAGTACCACTAGTGTGTCCAGTATGTACCAAAGGGTAGTCTATAGTGAATCTCCTTTATACTACTAGGCCTATGCAATCAAACAATGACCAACTTATTCTACAGCTCTCTAAAGTGCATTAATTGTTCACATACTAAAGAATTATGCGAACCGTTTTGAGTCTATCAGCATGCGACACATAGGTCCACCCAAGCACTACAAATTAAACATTGAATCATATATTATTTAAGATCCTCATCGCACACAAAGCAGTACCAACGTTGTTGTTCGCTCTCTTTAGAACTGGATATGTTATGTGTTTGCTTTTTCCCACGTTTTCTTTAACTTGCTTAAAATGAAAAAGTGGGGTGCCGTGATTTTCTTAGTTTCTAATACTTCGGCGCCCTACGTTTTTCATTTTTTGTCTAAATGCGCACGCAGTTTGCGATTGCTTATAGTAGAGTGATCGCTTGCATTATTGTGATGTATAGCAATTATTTTCTACTTTTTAGTTCAATCAGAAAACGTGGGTTTTTTATTTTTAATGATAATTATTTATCTTGTAGACTTACACTTAACTCTCTTGTAACTTTTCATAGTTTGATTGTTCTGAAGGTTTTACATGTTCTCAACGCTGGTGATAGTTTCCTAGGGTTTTGGTAGGTATCACTTATGCATGTAATGACTAGATGTTAATATGTTAATATCTCAGATCCCTCTTTTCTTCTTCTTGTAATACCTTGGGACTTTACATGCATTGAAACGGTTGGTATTTATTGTTTCGCAAATATTTTTCTCAGGTATAATGGCAGATGGTAATTGGTTAGCTAATAAAGATTGAAACGCTAACTTCATCAGTCCTTTCTTGTTAAACCAAACAACACTCCTTCAATATCCAAAATGTGCTCGACAAGATTTTTTATTTTACGTAGAAGAATTGTCGACCTACTCCTCATTTCAGAATAAAAAAACTGCTGCTTTGAAGTTTGTTTTTGGCTGGACAAAGGCTATGGAAGAAAATCAAAATAGAAAAAGCACGCTGAAATTGAGTCAACGGCCTATATGGCGCATAACTAAATACCTAACAGTGTGGAAGGAATCCCCGTCCAAAATTACATGAACGAAGAATAATAAAATTTGAACAATTTATGTCGGGGCTCGTCTTCTAAAAACAAAAATGCAAAAACCTTTTAATACTGTAAAAAAACAAATATCATTCTAGTAAATTGATAGGTGGTAGATCAATATTTTGATTAACATAATTTGTTAATCAAGCTATTAACTCATATACTAAGTACAAATCTAGCAGCGTGTAAATTGTACACATGTTGGGTAAATAGTACCACCAAATACCTTTGACCCGCCTAACATGGTAAGATTGAGCAGACCTGAACTGTTTTCAGTTGTCACCGGCAAACAAAATCAAAATAAATTGCGTTTAATGATGAAGCATAAACAAAACTCAGAAACTAACTTGTCGATTTATCCTGTGCGGTGAGGTCGAAATGAGGCTGATATATATATATATATATAATATATATATATATATATATATATATATATATATATATATATATATATATATATATATATATATATATATATAAGTTTGTGTGTGTGCGTGCGTGCATGTGTGTGTGTTTGCCTTTGTGTGATCTCTAATTTTAATTATCTTACCCGGTGAAACCAGCTGAGTGTTGGCATTCAGTGACAATATTTCTCTTCCTTCTTCCACTAATTTATCCAGTGAGGTAACTAATTTAAAAAAAACGTCCATTTATTTATAAGTGGAATAACAGTTATTAAAAGGCGGTAAAGTTAATATATATGGAAGTTTATTTTAATTACTTTTCTCCGTCTCATACTTGAGTTAATATACTTACCCAGTGTAAACTAATCATTGTTGGAACACCTGAGTCTTTCAGTATAAATGGTCAACATTAAATGAGCGCTAGACCTTCAGTATTAAGTTAACTTCACCGTTATCTGACATGGAGGATTTGTCGTTGGTAGATCGGCCGGGTGCTTACCAGCAAGCCTTTGGGTGTGTTTTTTTCCGCAACACAGATATTTACCTAACTCAAGTTAGGTTAACTATATTTTTTACAAAGATCTGATTGCTCGCTAATATTAAATAAGCTGACAGAAGAGGTAGCTTCATCTATTGAAAAAAGTATGGAGCGAACTTGAAGCTATTATCGTATTCAGTAATTATGTTCAGAGTAAACTCTGCTTTTAATTAGCGCATGAAACTTTGGACATATAACCAGGAAAAAGCGAACCCGTGTAGTTTAATCTAAGCATAGGATAAACTTGTCGCATAGATTTTGTTTTCTCCAACCTTTTAAGAATTAAAAACAGTTTAGCATAACGAAGCTTTGAGTCTGAGAGAGCATAATCAGAAATATTTTAAAGGCTGATCGTAAAATCGAACAAACTGTCCAGATGACCATATTTATCCCGAGATGAATGGAAATTAACAGTTAAATTATGTCCATTATGACCTACCAACTTTAACTCTGTACATTACTCTTTTTATCTTAGTCATCACCATCTCATACGTTATCTGTAGAATAATATAACATAATGCTTATAATTAGACATGATGACACTAAACAAATAGCGTTTTACAAACCACAAAAATATTTTAATTGGATACCAAATTTGATATACTAGCCGTGCACGCCAGGCACATCTATGGTTTTTGGGGGAAAACTTTTTCTGTAAAAACCGTGACTTGATGTATTTTTTTGGGTATTTATTAAATTTCAAACATTAAAACTAACCCTAAACCTAACTCAAATAACAATCAACCAAACCACAAACATGAACACAACATGAAAGTAAATATTAACATAAAAAACACAAAATAAGAAATAAGAAATACAAAATATAATAAACCGGGAGCGATCTCCCCTAAACTTTCTCGCATATTCTTATATAAAAAACAGGGGATGGGAACTCGGGATATACACATGAATTTTAATCCATTTTAAATGCTTAAACTTTTAAAAATAGAATAAAATCTCGTAGAAAAAAGAATTGCACACCAGTGAACGCAAAATAAAATGTGCATAATAGTGCGCAATATTATTAGTACTTTATAAATTTACATTCGTTTTTTTTTAGAAATTTAAAATAGCGTAAATTAGTACTTCTGGTGAACGGAACTTTCTCAAAATCTGACAGAAGGTAGAGAATTAGATCCCTTAATTACATGTGAAATTTCATTTATCTATCTGAAATAGTACTCAAGTTATTGGCTTTTCAAAAAATTCAAATTAAAAAAATACCACTTCCGGTTATCGGAAATCGCTATAATGCTGATACGGATCTACGATTTTGATAAAACACTTATTTATGAAACCTAGCTGTAACGGTACTCAAGTTATCGTGTTTACAGACACACACACACACATACACACAGAAATACGGACAAGATTGCAAACTTATGTTTTTCCATATCTGTGAGGTGTAAAACGTCGAGATTTGCAAAAATCTCGATTTTTTTTTTTTGCACGATTACAAGACTTTCTCTATACTTCGTATATACGAGAAAGTAAAAAGGAAATAGGAATGCAAAGAAAAATTCAAATGCACATTTAAATGCACATACGCATACAAATGCACATGTAGATGCATATACAGCTACATATGCACATATGCATGCACCTGCATATGCGCCTGCATATGCAAATACCCATATGATATATACATATACATATACATATACATATACATATACATATACGTATACGTATACGTATACGTATACGTATACGTATACGTATACGTACACGTACACGTACACGTACACGTACACGTACACGTATACGTACACGTACACGTACACGTACACGTACACGTACACGTACACGTACACGTACACGTACACGTACACGTACACGTACACGTACACGTACACGTACACGTACACGTACACGTACACGTACACGTACACGTACACGTACACGTACACGTACACGTACACGTACACGTACACGTACACGTACACGTACACGTACACGTACACGTACACGTACACGTACACGTACACGTACACGTACACGTACACGTACACGTACACGTACACGTACACGTACACGTACACGTACACGTACACGTACACGTACACGTACACGTACACGTACACGTACACGTACACGTACACGTACACGTACACGTACACGTACACGTACACGTACACGTACACGTACACGTACACGTACACGTACACGTACACGTACACGTACACGTACACGTACACGTACACGTACACGTACACGTACACGTACACGTCGACGTCGACGTCGACGTCGACATTGTCATTGACATTGACATTATTATCATTATTAACATTATTGTCATTGTTAACATTGTTAACATTATTAACATTGTTATTAACATTGTTATTAACATTGTTATTAACATTGTTATTAACATTGTTATTAACATTGTTATTAACATTATTATTAACATTGTTATTAACATTATTATTAACATTATTGTTACCATTATTGTTAACATTATTATTAACATTATTATTAACATTATTATTCACATTATTATTAACATTATTATTAACATTGTTATTAACATTATTATTAACATTATTATTAACATTATCATTAACATTATTATTAACATTATTATTAACATTATAATTAACATTATTAACATTAACATTAAATTTAATCGCTTCAGATTTATTAACAACTAGCCCCGTTTCATTCTTATTATCTAGTTTACCTTAACATAGAAGTGTACTATTATAATATCAAACCCTAAATCCAACACAAACACACTATCTTTTTTAAATTTATATTCAAAGAACTTAAAATACATAAGCTAACTTTGACACCGCAAACAGTAACTTCTTAAGGTTTATCTAATACAGTGGTTCCCAAACTTTTTCTAGTGGCGACCCCCTTTTATAAAAAGTAAGTGACCCGCAACCCCGTAGAATTAAAAAGACGAAATTAGTAAGGAAAATAAACACTAACATACGATTTTCTAGTAGACTTTTTATATGAATTATTCTTGAAATAATGGATGAAATTGCATGTTAATCACTAGCCTCAAAATTCGCCGTTGAGTTTTTGTTAACGCCAACCTCATTTCATTCTCAGCATTTAATTTATTTCTGTTTTGCTTTTAATCGGAGAAGTGTTGAAAATCTATTCTCGCAAAGATATGTAGACACAAAAGGAACTAAAACTCGAAAGGCCATTGATTTCACGATCGCGTATGAACGGTGCATACTACACCAAAATTGTGTGAGCAGTTTTTCATTTAACACGATACGTGACGGGGAATCATACCGCAAATTTTAGAACTGATCTTGTAACTCCTCGGGAATGCTGGCATCATCAACGAAAGCAGAGAATGGTTTACGTGTCAATGCTGATTCTTCTTCTTTGAGCTCAGGAAAAATAACGCCGAAATTCGTTTTTAAGTGATTCAAGATGCCCAGAATTCTCTTTCAGATTTTTATTTATCTGAATATCAGTTTCTCAAACATGGCGATATTTTCACTATTTTTCTTTCTTTGCCAAATTTGCAGATTTGATAAAATTGCCAAGAGAGTATCATGAAAAGAGATAATATTCGTTCATTTTCAGGTTAAGCTTATGCTGATGTTCGAATAATTCTCCATCCACTCTTTGTCGTTAAAATGTATCAACAAATCGTATTTCCCTTGCACTTCCAAGAACAACTTGATTTCATCTTTCAATTCGAAAACACTGTAGTGTAGAACCTCGTGATCTTTTTTCATGTCTTTCCACAGTTCTTAAAACAGACGGTGTTTAGGGCTCCAGATTTAATATAATTTACAACTTTTATAAGTAATGCAGTAGGAAGAATCTTGCTGGCGAGGGCAGCAGTAGATTCCCCTTCATTAGGGAGCTAAATCTTTTACTTTTTTCTGAAAACCCGATTTTGAACCAAACATGACGCATCGTCCGTACAAACCCCACTGCCGTTTTAATCATCCAGTTTCAAAAAACTTATTTATTTTCTTCATGATAACTTCACAAAATATAAACTCTTCTTTCCTATCATCTGAATGAATATATTTCACTAAGACATGCAACTGCTAACACGATCTCACGTCTGTTGATTTTAATTGAACTTGAATATCTAACATTGTTGAAAGTTTTATTTCGTTCAAAATTTGTTTTTAGCATCGTCTCATGATTAAGGTTTCATGATTAAGAACAACTTTGAAAAATACAAGTTGTTTATTATCAATTCCATTTCCAGTGATGTTAGCAAAGACGAATGTAAGATATTTTTCTAAATATTTATGTTTTTTCTTTCATTGTTCGGGTTTAGTCAACCAGTTGGCGACCGCCCTAGAAAGCCCTTTGCGACCCCCCCCCCCCCCCCCCTGGGGGATTCAAGTGTTAGATTATTAAAGTGCTCATGGTCTAAATTTATGAGTTAAAAAATTAATATTGAAAGTCTTTAAAAACAATTTTCATGTAACATACTTAAAATAATAACTTTCAATTATGAACATTACATAAAAAATTTTAAAAAGTGTATCAACGTTTATAACATTTCTAATTGTGTCTGAAATGTATTGGCATTTAGTCCTTTAGCGCACACCACGTCTCTTGATTTGGAAAACACAGTTACTTCCCTTTTTATTACTTTGTTTTGGGGATTGATTAAGTGCAATGTCGTTGGTAGTTTTAATAATGCCTTTTATTTATTCCATACACTGAACGTGCTGTTTTCTTATTAATATTTTTAATCAAAGAGAGGTGAAGTAACAAAAGACATCTTTTTTTCGGGAACGGGAATTCCCGCAGGTTATTATTTGTCTTTTTCTTTGCGCATTCGTTTTGTCTGTCTTTTTTGCGCACGAAGGGGAATTCATTTTTGTCGGTCGCACTAGAGAGCTCTTTTATACACACCTGCACCAAACTACAAAAAGATATATATAGTGTTGGGAAAAAATAATTACATAATTAGCGGGGATTGATCAAGTGCAAGGTTGTGGGTATTTTTAATACTGCCTTTTATTTATTCCATGCACTGAACGTACTATTTTCTTATTATTATTTTTAATCAAAGACAGATGAAGTAACAAAAGACATATTTATTCGAGACCGGGAATTCCCAAATGTTATTTTTGTGTCTTTTTCTGGAGGGAATTTGTTTTTGTCACTCTTTTTTTTGCGCGGGAAGGTGAATTTTTACCTCACCTTTTTAAAGAAGACGTTTTAACAGCACATTTAGCAGTGTAAAATTTTACTACCTTCTCGATTGTAAAGGCAAGATCGAAGAAAAAAATTCTTTTAAGAGCTGTGTTTATGTTTTAAAGCTTCAAAGTTTCAGTCAGATGAACACAAATATTTGTTTAAAAGCTCCTAAATGTCCTCTATGTTTACCTTTATCTATAGTCTTTAACTGAGCCGACTCCGGACGTCCTTCGATGCTCAGACAGAGTGGGGTTTTTTTGCGTCCCGAGCCTTCCCGTGTTCACAATGGCGCCTACGTTCGTTTAAGTTAACGCGTAAGACTAATAATAAGTTGGGGTACTATAGTTGTTTACTAAGTTGAATCATGCGGTTCCTCCGGCGCCTCAGCATGGTGCGATTAGGCGCCCGGTGCTAGAATATGAGCACTTTGCGTTTGTTTGCGTTTGTGTTTTCTTTGTGTTTGAGTTTAGGTTTGCGCTTGTAGTTGGGTTTGTGTTTGTGTTTGCATTTGGATTTGGGTTTGGTTTTTGTTTTCGTTTGCTTTTTTGTTTGCGTTTGTGTTTTCTATGTATTTGTGTTTTTGTTATATTTGCGTTCCTTTTTTGCGTTTTAGTTTTGTTTGGTTGTATTTGGGTTTGTGTTTGCGTTTGGATTTGTGTTTGATTTCGTTTGCTTCATTTTGTTTGCGTTAGTGTTTGCATTTTCTTTGTGTTTGTGGTTGGGTTTGTCTTTGCGTTTGATTTTGTGTTTTCGTTTGTGTTTGTATTTGTGTTTGTGTTATGTTTGCGCTTTTTGTGTTTTGTTTGGTTGTGGTTAGGGTGGGGAATGCCGGGTATATGCTGATTACTAAACACACAAGTCATGGTCCTTCGCCGATAGTTTTTCAGAGATGCCAGTGCAGGGCCTGGCCGGGACGGCTAGTAAACAATATAGTAGTCAGTAACGTACGCACACTTTAAGCATAGTGGATCATTTTTTTTGGAGATTAATTAAATAAAATTTGAAACAAGAACCGCAACATACAAATAAACAACAACAGCAAACACATTGCTCAAACTACGAATTGAAAACTGTTATGTCATCAAAAGATATCTATATCCTACTTCGTAGCTTACTTATCGGCGCCTAACTCAGCGCCAGGCCTGTGCGAGGTTTCGCATCGGCTAGTTCAGGGGTCGGCAACCTGCGGCTCGCGAGCCGCATGCGGCTCTTTTGATGTCAAGGTGCGGCTCTTCAGCTCCATGCAAAAATATTAATAATTATTTTATTTTATTTTTAAACTCATGAAAATATTAGTCTGCAACTCTCAGTAATGAACGATATAATAATAAATATAAACAATAAACATTCGCTATTCTATTAGAATATTTAGTTACTCCATTTTTCAATGTACTTCCTTTTTTTCTAAAACTGAGTTATTTAAATGTAAACAATGCCTGTGCTTGGATCATATTTATCGGGGGCACGGGTTGACCTACATTACAACCCAGCTCTCCATGGGGCGTGCTGTATGAAAGCCTTGAGTGTAAGTTGTTCACTCACCGTAATATAAGCGTTAATCACTAAACGCCTACGTGTCGGGGACGTAAAGTGGCGCTCTCGTGAACCCGATTACACTATCACAGGGGTGCCATGTACAGCCCCTAGCTCGGTTTAATCGTCGAATGTCGTGTGCCGCATTACCAATATTGTAGGGTGCTCCTTAAAAGTAACGTAGTGCTCTCGGTATAGCCCTGGCGCATCATTCGATTTAGTAAGCGACTATAGCAACTCATTGTATCGTAAATGAACGTAAGCGCTATGGTGCTCACGGGTAAGCCCGGGGCGCCAAAACGCTCCCTGTCGGCGCGTCGTAGGACGCGCCTGATTCGATTAAGTCAATGGTTATTGATGCCCATCGTGTCTTAAGTGTATAGGTTTTTTTTTTTAAAAAATGAACGTAGGTTCCATAGTTCTCGCAGGTGAGCCCGGGGTTCTTCGGGTCGCGCAATGGACAAGGCGCCGGCGGCTGCGCCTGTTGCAATTTTGCCTCTCAATAAAGTAGTAACCCTTACCCGCTATGCCGGACGCCCAATTAAAGGATGTCAAGTGCTAACATACCCGTTCTGGAACTCTGGGCGCCAAACCGTGTACTGACGAAAATCGCACCCTCCAGGGCGATACCCATAAGAATTTTTTTTTTTGCAGAAATCTCGGGAGCATTCTCATTTACTCTCCAAAGTTTCATGGCACTCGAATAAACGGTGTCGAACTGCATCCGACTTATATTTTTTTATATACCGCACCCTCCCGGGGCGCCGCCCTTGCGTAATTAATAAAGATATTTTTGCAGAAACCTCCACGGGATTGTTTTAATCAACTCTCCAAAGTTTTTTGGCGATCGGATGAACGGTGTCAATCAGCAATCGACTTTTAATTTTATAAACCGAATCGCTCCGTGCCGGGCGCCACCCATGCGAATTTGACTTTTTTTCGTTGATACCTCCCGATGAGTAATCTCAACAACCGCCTAAAGTTTCATGGCGATCGGTTTAAAGGTGTAGTAATGAATAAAAGACAATCAGACACACACATGCACACACCTACATACCTATATATATATATATATATATATATATATATATATATATATATATATATATATATATATATATATATATATATATATATACATATATATATATATAATCCTAATAAAAGATTATAATATATCTATATATATAATTCTCTTCTGGAGACGTTAGAAAACAAGCTGCAAGCGCGCCTTGAAGTCCCCTCTCTTCCTCTCTATCGCTACCACCCCCCTCCCCCCTCTCACATGATCTGGTGAGCTGTGGTTCACGCTAAATGTTAACATTTTACAATCGTAGAGCCGGGTTTGGTGACGGCTATTAGGGGCAGATAATTTAGTTTGAAACGATTTTAAACTTAGAGGAGGTAACTAAGAGGAGGCTGCTTTCACGTGGGGAGGGGGGGGGGGTGGGGGGGGTGGGGGTGGGGGTTAGTGTTTTAAAGCAAATATTTTCAGTGGCAGCATTGGTACTGTCGAATTCACAAATTATGAATTACTGAAAAGTAGAAAAAACAACAACTAAATAGCGGCGTATTATAAACCGCGGGACGGCTCGTTGAAATTAAAATGTTAGTGGCTCTTTAAAAGCTGGGAAATTGTGTAAATTGTAACTTTTGGCTCTTCTGTCTCAAAAGGTTGCCGACCCCTGGGCTAGTTTGTTTTCCTGGTGTGGGTTCAACTCCTTTTGGCTCGGAGTTTTATTTTGCTTCTTTTTTTTTAAATTTTACTTTAGGTTTACAGGTTAGGGATTAGGGTAGGTATTAGGGACGGGGGTTAGGGTATGGTTAGAGTTAAGGCTTAGGGTTAGTGATAAGGTTAGATCTAAAAAAATTAGTTCTACATTGCTTAAATATTGCATAAATAGGGGAATTTAGGAATTTAAAAAAATCACAGATAAAATTCTTCACGCTGATAGGTCAGAGTACGAATATCCTTCATAGGGCTATTTGTAGTTAGTTAACTACGAATAGCCGCAGCCTTTTTACTTTCTCGTATACAGAGTATACAGAAAGTATGGTAATCGTACACAAAAAAATCACATGAAATTTTGACAGTTTTCATCGTTTAACACCTCAGTACTTCATCATATACTGAGTATAAGGGACTAACTTTAATCGGGCAAAAATAATAAATGCGGATTTATAAAAATTTCGGTATTCTGTGCGTAATCGAGTCGGAAAAACTGGGCTTTGCATTTCTGTCCGTAAGTCTGTGTGTGTGTGTACGTGTGTGTGTGTGTGTGTATGTCTGTGTATATCTGTGAACACGATAACTTGAGTACCATTAGAGCTAGGTTGATGATATGTAATAAACAAGTATTATATCAAATGTGTAGTTCTGAATCAACTTTTCAGCGATTTCCCGTAACCGGAAGTGGAATTTATTCTACTTTTTGTTTTTCAAAAGCAGATAACTTGATCACTGTTTCAGACAGATAAACGAAATTTAACACACCAGTAAACGATTTAATTCTTTGCCATCTGTAAAATTTTGAGTATTTTCCGTTCAACGTAAGTAGTAATTTACGACTTCTCAAAAATACGAGTGTTGATTTATAAAGTACTATAATATTCCGCACTATTATACTTGGTGCGCAATTCTTTTTTCTACTAGATTTTATTTTATTTTAAAAAGTTAAAGCAATTAAAAATGGATTAAAAATCATGTCTATATCTCGAGGTGCCATCCCCCGTATTGCTATATAAGAAAATTCGATAAAGTTTAAGGGAGATCACTCCCGGTTTATTTATATTAGTTTATATAGAAGTAAATTTTGTATAAATGTAAGAAAAAATCATTTATTTTCTACTTTTCAGTGGATTATTACATAAAAGCTTGTTATTAAAACGTTTTTATGCTATTATTTTTTAAAGTTTAATTAACTTGCTTCTTATGTCTTCCTCCTGTCTCTTTTGTCTAGATTAAATGGGCGAGTGACATGTAGGGCACTTTTAATAGATCGATTTCTCTGATATTCGGCAAGTGGGCCAAGACCCGATGATAATACAATATGACATTAAGGTTGACTTAATTGGATATATAATTCATTTTTTATGAATTAATTCAATTTTTCTTAAATTAGTAGGCTTTCTCACTACGACTATTCCGCACTACTATACATGCGTTATCATTTTAATTTGGTGTGCAATAGTCATGTAACTCTATGGTATTGAAATTTTTAAAGCACTGAAAAAAAGATGCATAACAACGTTTTAATAACAAGCTTTCATGTAATCTATATACTACTAAAAGTCAAGTTTGTTTACATGTTTGAATATTTATTTTTTTGTTTTTTTTGTTTGTTTTTTTGTTTGGCTGATCGACTATCTCGCATGGTTGCACTCATCGTGGAGAGCTGTAAAATAGTATGTAGGTAGGGAAAAGTTTTTGTTTTAAGACAGACTGTTAATCACACATTTATTTAAAGACGTTAATTAATTTATTGATTTATTCATACGCAGAGTAACCCATTTTTTTTAAAAAGATTAAAACGACCACTACACTCGGCGGGACCGTGACGTCACAGGTTTTTGTTTACTCTTTAGTACAATAAAATGGCGGCGTCTATCGAAGAAAATTGTGTTCCCATTCACAAGTTTAACGCGTTCTAAATCTAATTTTCTGTCGGTCATAACTTTAACAATACGTCCGTTTGCTGTATTTATTACGTTCCAAAACTTATATCAATTTTCAACTGTCTTTTTCATTTAGTTTTACGATAAATTTCTCTAGATCTAAAATCTGTCCAAGAAAGTTATTTAATATAGATCTAGATCTAGAATCTAGATCTAGGTCAAATCAAAGATTTAATAGTTATAAATAAATACAATCCAAAAGAAACGAGACTTAAGCAAACCAGTCGTAGATCTAGAATATAGATAATTCTATCTAGATTTAGATAATAATGAGTTTCTATATACTAAACTATTTTAAACCTTTATTATTTTATATAAATCTTTGTTTGGAATATGGTAATTTTGAAGTGCTCGCTCCGGGCCTATGAGCGTAGCTAATGATTAGATCTAGATCTAGATTCTAGATCTAGCAAGAAAAACTAAACTTAAGACTTAAGCAAACCAGTCGTAGATCTAAAATATAGATAATTCTATCTAGATTTAGATAATAATGAGTTTCAATATACTAAAATATTTTAGACCTTTATTATTTTGTATAAATCTTTGTTTCGAATATGCAAATTTTGAAATGCTGGATCTGGGCCCATTGGCGTAGCTTAAGATTCATACGCGGCTTCGATGCCGGTAAGTTTGCTAAATTATAAACGTAAATTCTAAATATAGCTCAGTCGTAGATCTAAAATATAGATAATTTTCTATCTAGATTTAGTTAATAATGATTTTCTATATACTAAACTATTTTAGACCTTTATTATTTTATATAAATCTTTGTTTGGAATATGGTAATTTTGAAATGCTGGCTCCGGGCCTATGAGCGTAGCTAATGATTAGATCTAGATCTAGATTCTAGATCTAGCAAGAAAAACTAAACTTAAGACTTAAGCAAACGAGTCGTAGAATCTAGATCAAGATAATTCTATCTAGATCTAGATTTTTTTTTCTAGATAATTTCAGACCTTCTTTATTTTATATAAATCTTTGTTTGGCTAATTTAAGATAAAATTTAATTTGAAAGTTGCTGCTACTAGACTTAGTTCTAGATCTATGCGCGTAAATAAAGTTGGATAAGGAGACTCATAGTATAGTATAAAAATTCATTTGTGACGTCACGAGTAAATAGCTAAGTTGGTAGCGTAGTCCGCTCTCATGCGGGTGGCACAGGTTCTAGACAAAAATGTCAATGATATTTTGTTTACAATTTTTTTTTTTTTAGATGTGAATGATAAAGTTGTCTATCTGAACTTGGCAGGATACAGGGCAGGTGAAGTAGAGTTCATCTGTTTCTTTGTTCTAAGCATATGAAAGGATAGTGTGGTCAGAGACATGCTCGGCTGGAATCGTTTTTTAAACGATAAAAACATGTTGTCTGAGACTTGGCGGGACACTGGGCAGGTGAAGTAGAGTTGAGTAGGTCACATGTGACGTCAGTATATGAAGGGATAGACCGAAATCGGTGTTTTCGGTGTTTTTAAAAGATAAGAAACATATTTTTGAATGTGGGGTCTGTTTTTTGTGACGATAAGTGACACTGCAGTAGCGTAGCGAGGAAGGGGGCGGGAGGGGAGGCGGGGGGAGGTGGAGGGGGGGGGCGGGGGGGGACATATGTTGGGGCGCCAAAATGGTTTGGAAAAATAAATTGAAAGGTTGAGGGGGGTTCAAATCGAAAGTTTGAGTGGGGGGGGGGGGTGCACATCAAAAGTTCGAGGGGGGTTGAAAATCGAAATCTTGGGGGGGGGGGGGGGGTTAAAATCGAAAAGTTTGTCCCCGGGCGCCGGGAAGGGTCGCTATGCCTCTGAGTGACAGACGTGATGTTTTTTGATGGATGACCCCCGAAACCCACAGTTATCCAACGGATGACGGGTATTCTAGTAATGCACTAAAAAGGAGAAAAAAACGATTTACTTTAAATATTCAATAATACTCAACTATTTAAAAAACTATAAAGAAATGCGTGGGTCTCTTCCTAAATATTACTGAATGCATGAAATAGATAATATAGTTTACCCACGCTTTTTCTTATAGTTATTTAAATAGTAATGTATTATTATATATTTTAAGAAAATCATTTATTTTCTCCTTTTTATTTCATCTAATATATAAAGTTCAATTCTGTATGTTTGTTTATAAAATGTTTGTAATCGAGGATTACAAAGGAATATAAGAAAAAAAGAAAAAAAAACAATACTTGATGGATTTAAGTTTTAGATTAGTAAAGTGTTCATGGTCTAAATTTATGAGTTAAAAAATTAATATTGAAATTCTTTCAAAACAATTTTCATTTTATATACTTAGAATAACAATTTTCACTTATAAACATTAAATAAAAATTTTAAAAAGTGTATAAACGTTTATAAAATTTCTAAAATTGTGTCTTAAATGTATTTGCATTTTGTCCTTTAGTTCTCATAACGTCCCTTGATTTGGAAAACACAGTTACTTCCCTTAAAAAAAACATTAAATCGGGGGAAGAAATAATTTACTTTTTTTTACTTTGTTTTGGTGTTAGGAAAAACAATAATTACATAATTAGTGGGGATTGATTAAGTGCAATGTCGTTGGTATTTTTAATACTGCCTTTTATTTATTCTATACACTGAACATACTGTTTACTAATTATTTTTTAAAATTAATAACATTTAATAAGCCAGGTCCTACAAATCCTATATGTTTATTTCTTTCTATTTACGAATAAGCTTGGAGTATTATAATTTTGTTCACTAAATTGAAGCAGGTGCGTCCGCCGGCGCCCCTGCACGGTTCGATTTGGCGCCCTGGGCTATCATGTGAGTGCTATGCTGCATAATTTCGTTTTAAACAGTGCGATAGACTATGGATAAGAAAGGTTTCTTTAGTCTCTAAGTGAATCAAATCCGGGCGTCCTCCGGCACCCCGACAGGGTGCTATTTGGGGCCCCGGGCCTTCCCGTGTTCGCTATCGTACCTACGTTCGCGTAAGTGAGTTCAAAAGACTATGAATAAGTTGGGTACTATAGTCGTTTACTAAGTTGAATCAGGCGGTTACACGTCGTCATGCTGCGATTAGGTGCTCCGGGCTAGACTGTGGACACTTTGAGTTTATATTTGCGTTTGTGTTGTCTTTGTGAATGAGTTTGGGTTTGTGTTTGTGGTTCTGTTTGCGTTTGGATTTGAGTTTGGGTTTGGGTTTGTTTTCGTTTGCTTTTTTCTTTGCGTTTGTGTTTTCTTTGTGTTTGTGGTTGTGTTTGTGTTATGTTTGCGTTTGTTTGTTTTTTTTTGTTTTCGTTTGTGTTTGTATTTTCGTTTGTGTTATGTTTGCGTTGTTTTTTGTGTGTTTTGGTTTTGTTTGGTTGTGGTTGGTTTTGTGTTTGCGTTTGGATTTGTTTTCGTTTGCTTTTTGTTTGCGTTAGTGTTTGTGTTTTCTTTGTGTTTGTGGTTGGGTTTGTCTTTGAGTCTGTTTTTGTGTTTTCGTTTGTGTTTTTTTTTTGTTAGTGGTAAGTTTGCGTTTTTTTTTTTTTTTTTTTTTTTTTGTTGTTGGTTGTGGTTAGGGTGGGCAATGCCGGGTAAATGCTGATTACTAAACACACAAGTTATGGTCCTTTACAGATGCGTTTTTCAGAGATGGCAGTGCAGGGCCTAGCCCGGGCGGCTAGTTGTTACATAAAAGCTTGTTATTCAAACTTTTATGCACATTAGTATATACAGAGAAGATAAAATAATGACATATTTATGGGAAGCACAGTGGCACTTATGTAAAATTTGTGTTTCGATTTATCAGCAAATATTCAAATACTGGAAAATATTTGCTGAATTTCAGTCAAAATACCTGCCCTCCTCTTTCGTTCAGATCCTTTACCGCATCATTAAATCTTTGACCCTTCTGTTGACGTATGAATGCACACTTAGGGAACCATCTGGCATGTTCTACCCACACGTTGTCCTCGTCTTCCCAGTTCCTCAGACCTCCACCACAGAAGAAACATCGGGCACCGTCACCATAACCTTTGAAATTGCAAGACAAATTGTTTACGTTAAGAAAAAGCGATTTAGGGTTCGTTCTCATTTTATTCAACAAAATTAAAAAAGATACCCGTCAGAAATAAATGCAAAATTGTTATATATTGTATGCCTTTATAATAAATTATATCCGCGTGTAAACATGCGTCTACTTACCAGTGTAGTAGAAGCCAGCATCTGCCAGTTCGTTAGGAGTTAGGTGGTGCCCTCTGGGCCAGGATTCGAAGCTCTCAAGTCGCTTGATCTTCAGGGCGTAGTCGTTTCGCTTGGGTCTCTCTGTGATGATGCCCAGCTCGCTGTAGGTCGGGGTGTGCCCAGGCCGTCGTCCGGCCGGTCTGTTGGCTGCTGGTTCTTGCTGGGCGTGGTTGGTGCCGGTTGGTTGGGTTTGTTTTATGGATGTGAGAGATCTTTGATTGGCTTCAGGGGTGAGATAGGCAGGCGCGTTAGCTGGATTTACAGGTGTCGATACACTCCCTAAAACATTGATTTCCCGACTTTGTAAGCCCTGCTGACGAGACGTGCATTCTGGATCTAATTTTATAGAATTAGCAGATTGTCCATAGTCTGTGCATGTTATAGGTTGTTCAATCAAATAACTGTTTGCATTTTTAAATTCATTGAAATAAGAACATCTTGCAGACTTTAAACTGTTTTCTGATTGTGATTGGTTGTTATAGATATTGATTAACCTATTTTCAGAATGCCTAGAATCAGCAGCAACGTTGATGAACTCCGTTTCTGTATTTATATTTGCGCATAGTTCTGAGAAATTTGAACAAAACTGTCTATCTGTTTGATAAGGGATGTTGCCGCTGGCATTTTCATTTATCATACAGCAATCAGGGTCATGCGCTAAGTCTTCAACATCAATAGGATAAAACACATGACAGAAGTAACACTGGATGCCTTCTTGGTGACTTTCATTTCCTCTGATGTATGAAAAACCAAGAGCAGCCAAAATAACAGCAGAACGTTTCAATTTTGAATAAACTTCAATGAAAGTTAAAAGTCGAATCTTTTCTTCTCTGAGCATTTCAGTGTAATTAATATAATTAAAACTTGTGTCCCTTTGTTTTTTATCTTTAAATTGGACTGAAGAACTTTGCCGTACTTAAGTTGCCATAAATCTTCCTCTTTATGTACTCCAATTTGTTTTTAATCTAAATTGGATAAATAAACATTATACTTGATATAAATACATTTTAGGTGCCGTCTGTAAATGACTTAATACTCTCAAATGGAAGGCTATGATTCTTGTGAGAATGTTTCAATAGAGTCTTAGAAATTGTGATGTCAAACTTCTGTATTTTAAAAAGTATATTTAATTAATTTTTTAAGAAACTTTCGTGAAGGTTATCGTTTTGACGGAACCTGGGCTTCCATGGGAAGATGAAGTACTGTTCACCACGGCTCATAAACGGACAATGTAGAGAGTGTCATGTACGGATCAGAGCTCGATCGATTCAGGCACGGCCTATGGATTCGATCCCGAAAACTTGAGTTTTGGGTTACCAGTCGAGCGCTTTACCACACATGCACGCTCTCCATCAACACTATTTTTAATTTGGTATCAATACTAATTAAATATGCCTGATCCTAACACAGCTCATGTAGCATTTTATAATAAAAGAGCTCATTAAAAAAATACTTCAAAAAGTTCAGGTGAAGGATATCCGTTTAAATATAGTATCTATTAATACTAATAACCACTCTTGGCACATACGTTGTTTTTATTGTATGTTAATTTTAATCAAAAGGCTTTAACAGGTTTAGCCTTTTTATAGGGACTACATATTATTACTCAAAAAGTTGGTTTAGCCCGTTATGGTAAACTGCTAGCTTTTGAAAATGTTTAAAATGGTTTTGTAAACCACACATTTGATATTCAAAATAAAATTAGGCTAAAATTAGGCTCATATTTTAAAAGTACCCCTACCCTATTAACTCGCATGACACTGAACAAGACAAAAATTAAACTACATGGTGAGTATGTGGTGAGTAATTAAAAAAGTTCAAAATAAGACTTAGACAATGTCAATAATTTTTTTTTCTTTTATCATTCCTTGTGTTAGGGTTATAAGTAGTTGATGTTGTTATCTGTCGTCATCATCAGTATTATTGTCACCATCATCGTCTGTGATATGTGTAAGGATCAGCCCCTAAACATACTAGACCTCAATGAGTGACTGTCATTAACATCCACACTGAGGCAGTGTTAGAAGAAAACAATAATAATAGTAATGTTAATGTTTCCCAGAGAACTACACTTTAAATAATAAAATCATCTAATTGGAGAGGAAAGTGTTGTAGTGAATATGTTGTCTAATTTATTATGAGAGCTGACCAGAACTAATAAAGAGATCTGTGACGTACAAAGACTCTTCTGTAGTGGTCATCAAGAAAGAAGAACAAACCATACAGGTGTGAAAGTTGTATACTGCTAACACCCCAAAGAGAAACGACCAAAATACAGACCTCGACTTAGATAGTGCAAGAGAGTCGTGAAGTAGGCCAACCGTCACTATGCACTCTAAAGCCGTAGGGATAAACGAATGTAGGGATAAACTCTCCCCTTCCTCATTCTTATCGTATAATAGTTATTAAAATTTTAAAATTGTGTTAGTCAATTATTTTATATTATTTTATTTGTTAAAATACTAAACATTATGGATTGAATAATTTCCGTGTCCAAGCCCCTCGATCCTGATTGCCCTATTGATTTTAAACCTTTGTAGATCGAATTTAATGTCAGCATTAATCATTATTTAACGAATGCCTAAATTTTAAAACACTTCTAACTTAAAACAATAAAACATTTACCATTTTCGCCCCCAGCTTTTGCAAATCCATAGGCTAATCTTACAATCTCGATAAACACGTCATATTTTAAAATATAAACGGGAATTCCTAAAATGAAACGCTATGAAATTTATTATTTCTAATGAGAAATAAAACATTATTATTTTAATAATGATTTTATAATATTAAAAATCAAGTTCATTTTGTAAATAGATACTGACAAAACTTTACTTGTAAAAGTTAAGAGACGTTAATCTGTTATTTTAAAACAAGTACGATAGGCAAGCAGTGTTAGGCTAAATATTTTCGGGAAAACCTGGGATATGCACTACTTTTCTATGGGTTTGTTAAAAATATTCTTTTTTCAAAGGCAAAAATCACGTTTTGTTTAGCAAGTGGGGGTGGGGGATGGCGGGGGGGGGGGGAATTGTGCAAATATACCTATAAATTCAAGAATAATATGTACGAAACTAAAAGATTAATATTAATATGAGAGGGTTTATTTGTTTTTCTTTTTATTATTTTATTGTGTGCGAATGTGTGTTTGAATGTTCAACTGGACAGCGGCTACGGGGTTTCACTTCTGGCCGAGAAACTGTATATATGGCCCACTGACCGCTTGGGTCTTTCTTTTTTTAACCAAGTCGAGAAAGTAGGTCGTGTCTGAGGTATTTGGTTTTATTTTACATTATTACTTTCTCGTATATACGTAGTATAGAGAAAGTATTGTAATCGTGCAAAAAAACAAAATCGAGATTTTTACAAATCTCGACGTTTTACACCTCACTGATACGGAAAATCATAATTTTGCAATCTTGTCCGTATGTCTGTGTGTCTGTGTGTGTGTGTGTGTGTGTGTGTCTGTGTGTGTGTTGTGTGTAAACACGATTACTTGAGTACCGTTACAGCTAGGTTGATGAAATTTCATATATAAGTATTTTATCAAAATCGTAGATCCGTATCAACTTTTAAGCGATTTCCGATAACAGGAAGTGGTACTTTTTCTACTTTGAATTTTTCAAAAGCCTATAACTTGAGTACTATTTCAGATAGATAAATGAAATTTCACATGTAAGTAAAAGATCTAATTCTCTACCTTCTGTAAAATTTTGAGTAATTTCCGTTGACGGGAAGTACTAATTTACGCTATTTCCGATTTCTCAAAAACGCATCTAAATTTATAAAGTACTAATAATATTGCGCACCATTATGAACATCTTTTTTCGGCGTTCGCTTGGTGTGCAATACTTTTTTCTATGAGATTCTATTTTATTTTAAAAAGTTTATGTATTTAAAATGGATTAAAAATCATATCTATATCCCGAGTTCCCATCCCCTGTTGTTTTATATAAGAATATTCGAGAAAGTTTAGGGGAGATCACTCCCGGTTTATTTATTTTTTTTTACGTTTGGGATATGATAGCGGATGCCGAAGTGTTTCTCTTTGTCTTTCTTTTTCGGCTAAAACGAGATGTCAGAGCAGTGGCGTATGCAGGGGGCTGGGGGGGGGGGGGGGGGGGGGGGGTAGGTTAGGGGGACTTAATGATGCCCCGTACTTACCCTTTTGTTTTTATTTTCCGTATCATTTGTGTATTCATCTTTTCAGGTTTGTTGTCCGATTGGGTGTTTTGTTGTGTTTAGTTTTGTCGCCTTTAGTTTTTTATTTTTTTTATTTTGTAGTTTGAATTTATTTTAATGAATCTGGTTCCATTTTTTGTTCAATAAATTTTAGAAACTATTAGCTTTTTTTGTTTTATGTTAGTATAGACTAAGTTTAGGATTTTAACCAATCTGGGTGTAGCCGGACTTGCACTGAAGTGATAGTTCAAAAATAAGCTTAGGAAAGTAGATTAGTCACCCCACCTTCTTGTAAGGGCTTACATTAAAACTATAATGGTTTTGTTTTTTGTAAGCTTACACTTGGTTTTGTTATTAAAAAATTAGATATAAGTTCATTTTGAAATTCTGCAGAAATATAAATGAAATTATTAATTTTTCGGGCAAATTTATTAAAGGACATTTTGCATGTGTATTTTGAGCATTTATATCATTCGGGCAAACATCCATTCGCGTGAACGGTCTCCGGACGAATGGATTTTGATTATGTCTGTCGGGCGAGTTTCATGGACACACACACACACATATATATATATATATATATATATATATATATATATATATATATATATATATATATATATATATACATACATACATACATACATATATACATATATACAATACAATACAACAGTGGCGTAGCGAGGCCGGGTGTCACCCCCCAGAGGCGTTGTGACCCTTCCCGGGGACAAACTTTCGATTTGCACCCCCCCCCCCTCAAGTTTTTCTCTATATATTTTGCTATTTTTTGCCTTGGTGTCACCCCCCTAAATGTTGAGTCTATGATACTTTCAAAACTGAGAACTGATATGATAGTAAAGAAAATACAGCATTAGTGCAATCATTATAGGCAGTTTCTTCCAGGGAATTTTTAGTCTAATATTTAACCATATCTAAAAAAAAGCCCGCTCGTAAAAAATGTTATACTGTAATGAAAAGATTAATTTTACACCTCTAATTTTAAGTTTTGAATAAGTATATTTTAAATGTATCTCTCTCACAATTCCCTAATAAAATTAAAAATCACCCATTGGACCATGGGGTCGGCGTGGTCGAGTCGGTAAAGCTCATGGTTGCTAAACCGAAAAGTCTCAAGTTCGAACCCCCGGGCAGATGAGGCTCGTTAGCTGGGGACAGCCACTCTTCTAGGAGAGACAACTCCAAAATTAAACAACTGCTGCCTTGGTAACAAAGGCTATGGAGGCAAATCCAGAAAGAAAAGCAGGCTGAAATCGGAGTCAATGGCCTCAATGGCGCATAACCAGTTGACACGTAACGCTTAATTGTGTTGGAGGCGTGGTCGAGTCGGCAAAAAGCTCATGGTTGATAAATTCGAACAAAAATTCGAGTTCAAACCCACTGGCAGATAAATCTCGATCCCCTTTCAACACTAATAATTAAGAACGAAGAAGAAGAAGAAGAAGACCCATTGGAATTTTCTGTTACCCTATCAGACCTAGCGGTCAATCGGCAGACGAAGTAGAGTTCACCTGTTTCTTAGACATCGGCGAATAAAGAAAATAGTGCGATAACTTTTCTATACTCAAGCCCTTGTTTTGTTTAATTAGTATTTATAAAAATAAAGTTAAAAAATTATAATATAGATATTTAAATCAGTCTACAATAGGATAAATAAGATAGTACAGTCGAATAAAATATTAAATCATTGAATCATGTGAGTTTTCCATTTTTACTTTCTCGTATATACGAAGTATAGAGAAAGTATTGTAATCGTGCACAAAAATCAATTGAAATTTTAACAATTTTTACCGTATTACACCTCAGTCCTTCATCACATCCGAAGTATAGAGGACTTATTTTAATCGGGCAAAAATTATCAATCCAGATTTATCAAAATTAAGAGGTTTTATGCGTAATCAAGTTTGAAAAACTGGGCGTTGCAATTCTGTCCGTATGTCTGTGTGTCTGTCTGTCCGTGTGTAAACACGATAACTTGAGCACCGTTACAGCTAGGTTGATGAAATTTCATATATAAGTATTTTATCAAAATTGTAGATCCGTATCAACTTTTGAGCGATTTCCGATAACCGGAAGTGGTACTTTTTCTACTTTAAATTTTTTTCTAAAGCCTATAACTTGAGTACTATTTCAGATAGATAAATGAAATTTCACATGTAAGTAAAATATCTAATTCTCTATCTTCTGTTAAATTTTTAGTAATTTCCATTGACCGGAAGTAGTCATTTACGCTACTTCCGATTTCTCAAAAAACTAATGTAAATTTTTTAAGTACTAATAATATTGCGCACTAGTATGCACTTTTTTATTTGGCGTTCACTTGGTGTGCAATTCTTTCGTCTACGAGATTTTATTCTATTTTTAAAACTTTAAGTATTTAAAATGGATTAAAAACCATGTCTATAGCCCGAGTTCCCATCCCCTGTTGTTTTATATAAGAATATTCGAGAAAGTTTAGGGGAGATCACTCCCGGTTTATTTTATAATGTAGCTAATCAATACATCAGTCTACATCAGTGTAAATAATGATGGGACTTTCTCTGCTAAAACTAAACAACAAAATATCCTCCCTAATGCGTCTAAACTCGCATCATCTTTACGAACGTTCAGTAAGTTTTTGCTAGGTATAGTTAGCTTGCTAACATTTAACCAAAGGTGTTGACTTTTTTTACATTATTTTTTGTAATGAATTGATCTATTTCTTTTAGTGGATCTTTAACAACGTCATTTCTTCTTCGGTCAATGGTGGTAATATCAATTTTTAACCAATATTTGCCTGTAATATTTATAAATGTATTGAAAACTAGTTAAATATAGTTTAACCAGTTAATATGGGAAACATATGCTTTAAAATAAATGTCAGTTTCTAGCTGTTAGTGACCAAATCAATTGTGATTATAAACAGCGAATCAACCTGACAAGCAGATCTGATAAAAACAGAGACTTTCGAGTCTCAACTTCAGCAATATAAACGAGCAATTGATTATATTAAAATCTGTGTGTATCCTTCATTATGTAAAAAAAAACATTAAACTGCTATAACACCCACATATGTCAAATTACGATCACCCGTGTAGTTTGACATTGAACTTATAGATCAAAACGTATTTCATAGCAATATTTTTTCAAAATGTTTTAGTTGATACAATACTGTATTACATGAAATTAACTATGCATGAATATTTTTAAATGTTTTAAATCTACATTTTTAACTTCCCTTCAGGAATTTATTGGCCCGTGTTAAATAATCTTTTGTTTTATACTCAATCCCTTGGTAGTGATTGTCACTATAAAATATACGACAGAGACGTCCAGCTTCGTCCTTCATATAGTCAGTTGTGTTATCGGGTAATAGAACCCAGGTTTCTAACCCGAAAACTTTGATATTGATCCTTGTGCAATGTTTAATGCTGGTCAATTAGACAGTATTATAATGGTTTGAATGGGTTGTAAAACAAAGAACATAAGTAAAATGAAAAACAACAATTTATGTCTTTAGATTACATTGCTTTTTTTAAGAATATACACTTTTGTTTTGTGACAAAGAAATTTTATTAAAATGATCACACTTTTAAAATTGAAAGTAAAAAATGTAATAAAGACTCTGTTTCTGATAAATCTTGTTATCTGGTTATATATATATATGTAAAATATTTTAGTGTCCTTATGTAATCTTAGTAGACTTAATTAAATGATTGCCAAAAACCTGTAGGGAGAAAGGGGGGTGGAGAAGATAAGACTTGTGAGACGATGATCGATGATAAAACTACGTTGAGGAGGGTTAACATTTTGGACCTCATGTTCCTATGGAAAAGGAAAAGGCTTTTCTTTCGGTGACAATGTATTGCGACAGGGAGTAAAAGATAACAAGTTGGGATAAAATAATTTAAATTAAAAAAAAATCAAGTCAAAAACGTATCCCTACACCAAGGCCAATTATGAAGGCTAAAATAGATGCGATAAAAAGAAAAATAACCCATAGAAGCAGAAAAAAGTATAAAATGCAATAAGTAAAAAATATCTATCTTGATTAAGAAATGTGTACGATTTAGGTTATAATATTCCCTGATTATATAGACAATTACGTAGTTTTATTGTATACTTTTTTTACTTTCCAGCCCTATAATTATAATACAACACGCTTGGTAGTTAATGTGTAATTTTCAAGAGAATATCTAAACGTACCTTCGTGAGAAGTCATTTGCTTCCATAGCAAATACTTCAGCGTCATTTGCCTAAGCGAAAAGTTTGTTCAGCTATTATTATTCCCACAAGATAGTGATATAATTTTTGATAAGTTGATTATGTGCAAAGTGTTCCATGACAAATAATCTCAGACAAAATATCCCAAAACTAAATAGTCCATGATATCAGTAGTCCGTGAGAAATTTTGTCTGAGATTATTTGTCCTGAGTCCATTTGCCCTGGCTTAATTTTTTTCAAACGTAATTGAAAATATCAAACATAATAAATATACCAAATTTAAGATTTAGGGAGGGGTGTGTGCACTTTATTGTTAGAAATAAAAAAAATGTCGAACTGTCTACACAAATCGGTATAATATGTGCTTGAATAATAGGTCAACATTTAGATCTTAGATTTTAAACATAGTTACCAGTATCACAATTTTAATGGAGATCAGAATGCACATGATATTACATTAATAAGCTATTGGAAAGCTAAATGCTACATTAAAAACAGTTAAATAAAAGCTAAAACCAAAAAAAATTGTTTGAAAATCAAATATATTTTAAGCATACCATTGCAAGACTAAGTATATAATATGAATAAAATAAAACGAACACTAGTAAGCAAAACACAATTAATTTGTAAAGATTTAAATATTTCAAAGCTTGTTCGAAAAATTCAAAATAGTAAATATGGAGTAACCGTTAAAGGAAATTCAGATTTCAAGGTGATTAAACATACAAAACTGGAATCCAGAGATTATATATATAAATATGTATATATATATATATATATAAATATATATATTGGTATATATATATATATATATATATATATATATATATATATATATATATATATATATATATATATATATATATTGGTATATATATATATATATATATATATATATATATATATATATATATATATATATATATATATATATATATATATATATATATATATATATATTAGCCGTGAGTCCATGCACTGGTCTCTGTGTTAAACCTATCTGTAAAAAACCATTACTTATTGATGTATATATATATATATATATATATATATATATATATATATATATATATATTAGAGCAAAATGGTGCAATTCGTGATTACTAAACAATTTTTCAATTATTTAAAAAAAATAATTCGGGTATTGAATTTTTAAAAAGTGCGTAGCCTAAAAAAGTAAGCCAATTACGAAACAATAAAAAGGTTCATGCAATAAAACGTACTAGATATAAAAGCATAACTAATTAATAAAATACTAAAACAAATTATATTAAAGAAAAATTAATTATTAAAAGTTACACTACTTGAAATTCAAAGCAATTACGAAACTTAAAAGCTTCACCGAATTTATTACCTCTACTATTTTTACTTATGTATAACTATTATAAGGTTAATTTAATGTTTTTTTCAAGCTAGATATATATTTGATGATTAAGTGAGATTTTATTTATCTTATTAGATGTATTAGGGTATGTGGTAGTAAACTGAGGTTTGTTATTTATTATAACTATTAATGTGTATGCTATTAAATATAGATCGTAAAGTCTTTAAAAGTAATATATTTGACAGGCTATATGTAAATGTTCATCTTCTTTAAACGATCGATATATGTGTATTAAATTTATCATAAAATTTTATGAAATTATTATAATGTGAACATTCCATAAACCAAACAACAACGCTTTAGTCCGTAGTTTAAAGAAAAAAATGTATGTTGTTGTGGTACATGAATGCAACAATAGAAGTGCGTCAATAATTATAATAAACATGTAAGCGTTCAATAAAGAATTTAAGTGTGACATGCAATGTAAAACGGATACGATTTTATTGTAGTAAACCACATTAATTAGAGAAAGTAAATTGAACGCAATTTTAATAAATTACGAAATTATTTCATCAGAAATATTTCTTTTCTCTTTTATCTCTTGATTGACATGTTATATTTACTTATTTGCATTTTAGCATAACATATTTAAAAGCCACATTTATGATTCCATACAAATTTGTATAAATGAACTGATAATCAATTAAGAGTACGATCATTGCTATTCTTCCTGATTATGTACTTTTAGTAGCATCAGTTTATTTTTTAAATTATCTTATTATATTGCGTCATTTTATTAAGGTTGCAACCTCGAGTCTTCATTGTTTCATATCGTTATTTTTGTCATCAAAGAAAAGCTAGAAACTGTCTTTGCACAAATTTACATAGCTTAAAACACACATAATAATTTTACAAAATGTTTAAGCGATAAAAGCTCTGACGATTCCTTTGACGTTGACCCGGCAGACTGGACAATCTCTCATGGCCACAGCACAGTCCCCACAGGACACCAGATGACCACAGGGCAGAAAGACGACAGCCACCTCCTTGTCCATACAGATCTTACACACTGTCTGCTGACGCAGCTGGTTGTTAGATTCCTTAATGGCTCTAATCATCTCTAGTAAATGGTGAAGAATGAGTCCAGGTATAGGTGGAGAAAAAAATGTAACTTTAGAGTCGCTGCACTTTAACTAATGACGCAAAGACACATATTTACATAAATATGCACGATAAAAAGTAAATGGTACACCAAAAAGTAATTAGCAGCAATTGTGCTTGCAGAGAAGGTATGCTAGAGATTGACAGGTAAGCAACGTCTTGTTGTATATGCTGCCCCCCCCCCCTCTTCAATCTTAAAGACTTAGTCATTACATGAGACACCTTGTGCCGTCGTAATCAATATTACCCTATGGATATTGCATGTATTTTCAGATTTCAAGACTTCTTATAGGCTAGTATTGCAGTTCAAAGATCTCGTCAAATTACATCCATAATAATCCTTACTGGTTAACATGTCTACGCGGTAATTGAGGGCTACAATACAAAGTAGGTAACTCAGACATTAAACATGTCATATATATATATATATATATATATATATATATATATATATATATAGTTTTCTTACCGAAGATTTTATCACTACTCGTGTACACATCTCTAGCTGCAACTTGTCCACTAGACGGATCTATCAAAGCGACCTGCATTCCTTCATCGCCATTTGTCAGAGCCAGCTGTTGGGCTCCATTGCTGGATCTTTCCGTCTGACTGCTGCTAGGTAAAGCGAACTGAGTCTCGTCGTTGTCGTACGTTATAGCCAGGGGCGTTGCCTTCGTAGTATTTACTTTTTGTATTTTTTGCTGCTCTAGCTTTTCCAATAAAGTATCCGACGACATTATACTCCCTTGATGAAAATGCATTTACGATCAATTAAAATAAATGACACCCTCTGAAAGAAAGCCTGAATTCTACGTCTTTCAAAAAAAAAAGTAACTGATAAACAAATCTTCGCCTCAGTTAAAACATTAAGTTGAGTTTTTTAATCATTGACTTCCTTAGGATAAACATTGCAGAGCAAGTCCATCGGATACGTAAATAAATCTTGGGTAAATTTTTGTTTCTGTTTGCGATTGGTTTTTTTTGCGTTTATGATTAAATATAATACAAATTTCAAAGTAAGGACGTTTTTGTAACTGGAAAACCCTGGGCACATTAGCATGGTGTGATCATCTATATTCTAAGCGTATTGTGTGAGATTATCGGCTCGCTGAGATGTATTATGGATTTAAAACGTCTTGCCATTAAACACGAAAACAATCACCGCGGTAAGAGGCTATGCTGGATTCAGTAAAGGAAGGAAGATGAAATAAAAGATGAAAATATTCGAAAAATAAATTGACCGATGTCTTATTCTTCAGGATGTTTGATGTCATTCAGAAATCTATGTAAAATTGTTTAGATACTCAATATAAAACACAATCCAATACGAGGTATAAAAGTAAAACTGTCGTCTAAAAAGTGGTTAATGGAAATTACTCATAAAAAGTACATCAACTAGAATTATTTACAAGTGATTAAATGTAAATCAGAAGTTTAAAAAAATAAATAAAGTTACGCGCGTAGGCTTTATTTTTTTATATTTATATTTTAATACTACATCAGCATGAGATAAAACTGCAACGTTACCTTCCTCTTTAACTATCATCGCCACTTGTAACGCATCCTTCATTGTGTAACCCATATCAACAACGGTTCTAACTGCTGGGTCTTTCATCAGTGGATTCTCTTTATTTTCTGCCAGAATATACATCTTCAATATATATATATATATATATATATATATATATATATATATATATATATATATATATATATATATGTATGTATAACATAATCTATGTTTCAAAATATTAACTATGAACATTCGAACAACTAAAAGCATAGTATTTGTGTTGATCAAACTTCACAAATATCTTGAGAAGAAACCAGTTTCCTAATGTTGTTCCCTACCTAGATTAAACGTGTGTCCCGCATCTCTCATTTTCTCAATCACCATGTCATACGTTATCTGCCAGGAAAATACATAACTGATAACTACCATGAGCATTTTCAATGAAAAATATTTTCAAAGATTTTCTTGTAATTATAACTAAAATGTTTTATTTGACAATGTTAATGTTCTATCTCAATATGGATTGAAAAAGAAAGCTTACCTCAAAATAAAGGCTAATAACAGACAAATATGGACCCACGAGTGGTCTGTTATAAGCTTTAAAATTTTACAGAAGTAAAATTTAATGAAAATACAGAGAACAAAAATGTGTCACAGTGTTTTAACTAGTCAATTGTAAACATTTTAAAGGTGCAAACTATTGACATGCCAGCAATCATACCTGATCTCTGTCTTCATTGAGACCTTTCACCGTATCCACAAACATCTGACCCATCTGTTGACGTATGAATGCACACTTAGGGAACCATCTGGCATGTTCTACCCACACATTGTCCTCGTCTTCCCAGTTCCTCAGACCTCCGCCGCAGTAGAAACATCGGGCACAGTCGCCATAGCCTACAAAAGAAAAAAAACTTTATCTTAAAAACACTAACCTCGCGTTTTTAAAACATTATAAATTACATTTAATAAAACAGAATTTTTTAAATATTTCTAATAAATATTTCTAATAGATTAGTTTGAAACAATTAAAAACATCTTTTTTTATAAATGTGTGTTCTATTATCTACTCTATGAAGCTCTAATGGAATCTGTATATCTGTAGCAGAAATGTTTGTTTGTTATAGACATTCATATAGTATTGAGTACTATTGTCGAAGTGTTAATTTTTGTTCTAAGCTCCAAATTTATGTCAAGAAAATGCCATATTTATCATTTTCAAAATAAAGTTTCTTTTTAGAAGTTATCGTTATAACTGACGAAAAATGTAAAGAACAAAATCAAACTAAATTTATTTTCCGTTACAATGTATTTATTGTATCTTTAAAATTATGTAATTTACATCCCTGTACACCAGCTAATTCCCCTCATCGGGATTTAAAAAAAAAAAACATTACATCAGAAAAAAATGTTACTTTCTTTTAGTTTGTTTTCGTTTCAGAAAAATAATTATAGACTTTGTATGCATTAATAAAGTGCAATTGATTTAGATACTACCTTCATTTATTTTGTTCTCTAAATGTACAATTTACTTATTATATTTTCAATTAGTAATAGATTTGAATCCGTTCATAATTATTCTCATTGTGTTTTCGTCTATGTTTGTGTTAGCATTATTGTTTGTTTTAATTTTTGCTTTTAAATTCCCATCTGCATTAGTATTTTTTCTGTGTTTATGATATTTTTTGCGTTCTTTTTTGTGTTATTGTTTACGTTATTATTTGTGTTTATGTTTCCGTTTGCATTTATGTTTGTGTTTATGTTTTTGATAAAGTTTGCTTTTTCATTTACATGTATGATTAATATTTGATTTTATATTTATGTTTGCTTTTATGTTTGTATTTTAATGTACTCAACATCCGTATCTACATATAACCTTTAATGTAAGCAAGCCTCAACTTACCTGCGTAGTAGAAACCAGCATCGGCCAGCTCGTTAGGAGTTAGGTGGTGTCCTCTGGGCCAGGATTCGAAGCTCTCAAGTCGCTTGATCTTCAGGGCGTAGTCGTTTCGCTTGGGTCTCTCTGTGATGATGCCCAGCTCGCTGTAGGTCGGGGTGTGCCCAGGCCGTCGTCCAGGTCTGTTGGCTGCTGGTTCTTGCTGGGCGTGGTTGGTGCCGGTTGGTTGGGTTTGGGATACTGGGGCTAGTGCTAGTTGATTGGCTTCAGTGCTGAGGTTGGTAACATTAGGTCTTGGTTGTGTCTGGTTTTGCTGTTGCTGGTTAGTATTTATCGTTTGTTGTGATGGGGTTCGGGTTGTTGGAGTGAATGCGTCAGAATGGAGGGTTTGAGCATTCGATCGGTTTGGTGACGGGCTTTGTTGAGTTAGGTTGGTGTTGCTTGTGGCCTGGGGTGGGTTCCTGTCTTGTATCTCCGGGGTACTGGTGGGTGGTTGTACATTGACTGCGGCTGGTATGGGGGCTCTATTGTACTGGGTGCTGGTGATGTAATCTTGGTTAGATACGACTACAAGAGAGGACGCCCCATCATCGGTACATGTAATCGGGGCTTTCAGTGCGTGATATCTTTGAGCTGCGGCTTGGGGATTTGATGGAGTGGGTCGAGAGTAAGGAGCCTGGGACAATGGTCTCTTCGATAATTTGTTTCTTTTTAAACGGTTTTCCTTGTCTTGGTCTGGTTGAAGAGAATCTATTGAAGCATCTGTTTCTATATCTTTGCTTGAAATCGCCGTATCCGTACCTCTTTCTGGTGGATATAGTTTACAGAAAAGATAAGTGAAAGATTGATCTGCTTGAAAGGGGATGTTATCAGGTGAGTTTTCACTTAACATAGGACAATCTTGCTGGTGTAATACGTTCTCAAAATTAACAGGATCGTAAGCTTTGCAAAAATAACATTGGATGCGGCCTTTGTTGTTATTTTCTTTCGTTTTCATGTAGAAAAATCCTTCAGCGGCTAACTGTATCCATGAAATTTTAAGTTCAATTGACATATCTCTAAAAGTCATTAGTCGATATCTCTCATCTCTTAGATTTGAATTCTCAAACTGCTCAGTGTTGAACAGCATTCCAGTAAAAGGATAGGCAACAATGTGCTGCTTGAATGTGATATTCGGGTTTAGTAGCCAACACTGAGTGTCCTTGTTTTCGTCGCACTTATCGTTTTTATTTAGTTCTTTCTCTTTATCCTCATCTCTGAAAGTTTCAACTTTTATGCCTTCTCTGTTCCCAAAAGATTTTAAGTTTTCTGTATCATAGATTTCACATTCTGATGGCGAAGAACTATGTTTTAGCTTGTTATCTTCTACTTTCTTATTCTTTACGTCTTCATGTTGATGTGCTTTAAATAGTTTGCTTGAACGTTTTATGTCCGGAATTGCAATATTAAATGTAGATTTGTTTCTTAATTCCAAAAATGATTCTAACATGCGTAAAAACATTGCATGATCCGGCAATTCTTTTCCGACAGACGAGTTGTCATTTTCATTCAAATTGGTTTCTCCAATAAAGTTCGCAATGGTCTTTAGATTGTTATCACGACATTTTACTCCGTTTTTATCTTTTTCATAAGTGTGTTGGATGTTTCTTTGATTTTCATTGAATTCGCCGTTTCCATTAACTGTATTGTCAGCTTTGTAATCTTCAGCTTTATCATGTTTGTAATTTGCAGCGTTTTCTGTAAATATAATATAGCCCTTTTTAGTTAACATTGTCATTAGTGGACCTTAGAGATTATACTTACAATTTTGTTTTGTCGATGGCATAAATGATTTGTAAAGAATATTATACGAAATATATTTAAAATTACAAAAAAATTAAAAAACAAAAACAAATGCGAAACTAGATTTCTTAAAACCTTAATAATATTTCGAACATAAAAAGTAACAGTTTCTTAAAAGATTAATATTAAAAGCATTAAAGCTTAATTCATAAGTTGTGTTTTAATTTTGGATGACAAGTGTTTATCATTTGTTTCATGTTGTTTCTTGTTCCTCTGAGCGGTAACCCTTATTAAAAGTATTGCAAATGAAGTAGTCATAATTGATAAAACATTTCGAGAAAAAAACTCCACGGGTAAACCTTATTTGTTTCTAGCATTTCCCAATAAGAAAACTATAATCCGAACTAGATTTGAAGAAATGTAATCATATTAATTCATGCGACGTCATAGTCGAGATGGAATGTGCACGACTTCTAGCATGAAAGTCTAGAGTTCAGATCCTTGAGCCTGTAGGAGTCCATCTGTCTCTGATCTGAACCAAACTTTAAGTTAGGAAAAGTAAAAGAGGATGGGCATACTGACCGTACCCCACTTAAAAGTCACATAAACTGAGGAACTCTACTTCATTTTCCCTGTAAGGGTAACCACTTACGTTAAATTAGCTCAATATGAGTATTGTCTTCCTTAAATACACAGTCTTTGTAAAGTGGCTAAATCGATTATTATCGGAAATCTATTTTACAAATTTTAGAATATGTTTAAAACAATTGTTTTAAATTTAGAATATTTTTTAATTAACATAAAATCCGATTTTTTGGAAAAACAAATCAAAATTTGTAAGAATTAAGAATTAATTTTATATCGTTAACTTTCTTTTTACTTTATGATGATAACTACTCAGTTATTTTATAAAGGATTTCCAGAGAAAGACTTGTGGAAAATCAAGCGCACATTCAAGCGCCTATCTGTTTGTATCTTAGATGGAATAATCAATATTATTAAGTTATAAAATAGATGCATTCTATCTTCGCTTTTAATTAAACTGCAGACGAGTTATGATTACAATTTAGTAAATATCAGAAACATACCTCCATTTGTTTGTTCCAGCAACACGCAGGTGAAAATCTTGAGGTCTGGCATCAAAAAAAGCTTGTACTTTATATTTAAAAAACCATTAAAATTTTGTTGAAGTTGTTGTGCAATTGAAAAAGCCCTCTTTCCTATTTTATAAGAAGGACATACACGCCCATTGGTCTCAATAAAAATGTCGATAACTTTATGGGAAGCTGGAATGAAAACGTCCCATATATCTTTAACACAGGGATTTTCATATGCATCTCTTTTATTAATTACTGCAGAAATATTTCGGTCTCTATTTAGTAAATATGGCATTAAAACAGTGAGTTCATTTACTTTTAACATATATTCAAAACTACTAGCACCGCCTACAATTTGCAATGGTAATGTTACTTTATATTCATCGATCGAAGTATTCGACCTATTGATTTTAGCACAACTTTTGAGTAACAACTCTAATGTTCTTTCAAGTCCTTTTTGTGCAGCAATTATTAGTGCAGTATGTCCAACGTTATCAACATGATTAAAATTAGCGCCACTATTAATTAACAGCTCAGCTGTTCTAGCATGTCCATTAAACGCAGCAATCATTAAAGCATCAAATCCATCTATATTAATAGGATTTACATCAATATGGCTTTTAGATAGAAAATGTGATGCGCACCAAAAACCACTATCTTCATACTGATTACTCAGAGTATCAGCATCGCTTTTCATTTGCAAATCAATTGCCACTTCAAATTCATCTTGAGATGTATCGGACATCAGTTCGCTTTCTAAATCCAACGTTGAATTATAACATCTCCTTTGATTCCCCATATTAATAAAAAATGAAACAGCTTTCAATATCTAAGGTGCAGCATTAATATTTTTTAATCCTTCATATACAGCTGTGTGACGTTTATTGACGTTTATTTTGAAAAAAGGCTCTTAACATGTGATAAAAAACCGTCACAATAACTACACGATTCAAAAAGTCAACATCGGTAGTCTCTGATCTTGAAGGCAATAGTACACCTTGAACAAAGAATCTGAAATAAAAGTCAATCAGTATATTATATGTCCGTATGTCTGTTTCTGTGTGTGTTTCTGTGTGTGTGTGTCTGTGTGTCGATAATTTGAGTATTGGCCTACCGTTACAGCTAGATTGATGAAATTTCATACATAAGTATTATGTCAAAATCGTAGATTGTATCAACGTTTAAGCGATTTCCGATAACCAGAAGTAGAACTTTTTCTACTTTGACTTTTTCAAAAGCCTATAACATGAGTACTATTTCAGATAGATAAATGAAATTTCACATGTAAGTAAACGATCTCATTTCCTGCCATCTTTCAAATTTTGAGTAATTTCTGTTGACCGGAAGTAGTAATTTACGCTATTTCCCATTTCTCAAAAAACGCATGTTAATTTATCAAGTACTAATAATATTCCGCACTACGAGATTTTATTCTATTTTAAAAAGTATTTAAAATGGATTAAAAATCATGTCTATATCCCGAGTTGCCATTACCTGTTGTTTCATATAAGAATATTCGAGAGAATTAGGGGAGATCACTCCCGGTTTATTTCTACGAGGTTTTATTCTATTTTAAAAAGTATTTAAAATGGATTCATGTCTATATCTCGAGTTGCCATCCCCTGTTTTTTTTTCAGATAAGAATATTCGAGGAAGTTTAGGGGAGATCACTCCCCGTTTATTAATCTCTCGTATACGAAGTATAGAGAAAGTATTGTAATCGTGCAAAAAAGAAATCGAGATTTTCGCAATTCTCGACTTTTTACGCCTCCCTCAGTCGAAAAAACATAGTTTTGCAATCTTTTCCGTATGCTTGTGTGTATATGTGTGTGTGTTTGTCTGTGAACATAATAACGTGAGTACCGTTACAGCTAGGTTGATGAAATTTCATATATAAGTATTATATCAAATTTGTAGATTTAAAAGTGCCAGAAACCCATCACGACAAATTTGGTGATTTTTTACGGAGCATATCCCCTTGAGATCTATGTAACAATTCTTTTCAGTTCAACAAGACAGTACGCATTGTAGTAAAACAAATTAACGTTCTAAATAAAGAAGTATGGGACGGCATAGCCCAGCGGTAGAGAGATAGAAAATATCGAGTTCGAATTCGAGTTCATTCAACGTCCCTGAGTCCACACGGCTCTGATGGGTACCTAACTCACACTATGGAAAACGAAAGGCGGCTGGACGTAGTGCTAACCACAATATCCCTTTATATGCCGAGGTCTCTGAAGCAGAAGAAATCTACTTCATCAACCCCATGTGTCTTGGGCACAAACGGGAAAAATCGAAATAAAGAAGTGACAAGATAGAAACCAACGCACTATGAAATATTTTTATGGTTATTATCCCATTCAAGGTTTATAAACGTACTTCAGAGTAAGAATTATTTGAGTACAAAATACTGTGTTCGTAAATCTAATAAACAGTGACTGTTAGTATGTTCAATTCTTCTTTGATTGCAGTCTGTTGATATAATTCTCAAAATATCTAGCACAAACTTTTATGTAAGCTTAGTGGTGGGACCATCATTTTAATCCAACCCCTTCCACTTACTAAATCTAAATACTTCCAGTTTTCGTAAAATGTAAATGCAATTTTTCATTAAATGAGAAGTCTCCGAGATATTTTAAAATACACGCTGATAACCAAATCATTTCACGTGTAATATATGGCTAAAAATTAAATAACTTTTTCACGCATTGTTTTTTAAGTACTAGGTGCTTTGCCCACAGGTGTTTTGACCATAAGTGGTTGCTCCGCATGTAGTTTTTATAATCATAACAATAATGAACTGTTATTTAATTTAAGTTAATAATGCAAATAATACAATTTTATATGACAATTATCTTCGAGTTTCCATTAATATAAATTACCCTGTTCCAAAAATGTATATTAAGTTATAGCAAATAATGCTACAAGTAAAATGTTTACAATTAAATAATGTAGGTATACTTAAAAATAAAAAGCACATAAAAACGATAGGTAATCATGGCTATAATGTAGTCAAAGAAGTACTTTTATAGTTAACAAAATAACAGATGTGCGATTGCACGTAAATATGTCACTAGGCCTACATCTGTTTATCTCTAGGGCTAACCATTTTTCTTGAACTGGTTGAAGAAAAATTATATAAATTATGTAAAAATAGATTCATAATATTTGCATAAAGTGTTTGATTTTTATGGACTGCTGCAGCTCTATATTTAAGTTGTCTAGATAACGTGTATTTATGCTCGTTGAATAGTCATATTATTAAATCAGGCAAAATTTTAAATATAACTAGACTACCCGTTATCTAGTTAGATAACTGTGGGTTTCGGGGGTCATCCATAAATGACATCACGTCTGTCACTAATCATCACAAAATAACCAGACCCCAAATTCAAAAAGGCATCACATCTCAGACGTTTTTGTCATTTAAAAACACTGACGTCGTCTGACAACATAATCTTTTCATATGCTGAGGTCACAAAAACAGGTCAACTCTACCTTACCTACCCAGTGCCCTCCCAACTCAGACATGTTTTTGTCTGTGAAAACACAGATTTTGGCTGAGCGTGGGTCTGACCACACTATCTCTTCATACGCTGTCGTCACAGGTGAACTTTACACCTACCCAACACTACTTCACCTGCCCAGTGTTCCGCCAAGTCTCAGACAACATGTTTTATCTTTAAAAAAAAAAGATTCCGGCCGAGCACGGCTCTGACGACACTATCCACGTTATATACTGAGCACAAAGAAACAGGTGAACTCTATTTCACCTGCCCTGTATCCCGATAAGTCCCAAAAGGCAAAGGCAACATTATCATTCACAACTAAAAATAAACCAGGAGTAATCTCTCCTAAACTTTCTCGAATATTCTTATATTAAACAACAAGGGATGGGAACTCGGGATATAGTTATGATTTTTAATCCATTTTAAATACATAAACTTTTTAAAATAAAATAGAATCTCATAGAAAAAAAAGTATTGCACACCAAGCGAACACCGAATAAAGATGTTCATAATGGTGCGCAATATTAATAGTACTTTATAAATTTAGATGCGTTTTTGAGAAATCGGAAATAGCGTAAATTAGTACTTCCCGTCAACGGAAATTACTCAAAATTTAACAGAAGGTAGAGAATTAGATCTTTTACTTACATGTGAAATTTCATTTATCTATCTGAAATAGTACTCAAGTTATAGGCTTTTGAAAAATTCAAAGTAGAAAAAGTACCACTTCCGGTTATCGGAAATCGCTCAAAAGTTGATACGGATCTACGTTTTGATAAAATACTTATATATGAAATTTCATCAACCTAGCTGTAACGGTACTCAAGTTATCGTTATCGTGTTTACACACACACACACACACACAGACACACACACACAGACACACAGACATACGGACAAGATTGCAAAATTATATTTTTCCGTATCAGTGAGGTGTAAAACGTCGAGATTTGTAAAAATCTCGATTTTTTTTTTTTTTTGCACGATTACAATACTTTCTCTATACTACGTATATACGAGAAAGTAAAAAAAATTAAATTTAAAAAAAAAATATTCAAACATGTAAACAAACTTGAGTTTTAGTAGTATATAGACTACCCGTTATCTAGTTAGATAACTATGGGTTTCGGGGGTCATCCATAAATGACATCACGTCTGTCAGCACTTGTCATCCCAAAATAACCAGACCCCACATTCAAAAAGAGGTTTTTAATATTTAAAAAACTCTACTACACTCTACTTCACCTGCCCAGTGTCCCGCCAAGTCTCAGACATGTTTGAATTTTAAAAAAAAAACGATTCCGGTCGAGCATGGCTCTGACCACACTATTCCTTCATATGCTGAGAATATAGAAACAGGTGAACTCTTTTTCACCTGCCCTGTGCCCCGCGAGGTCCTGATAGTCAACCTTATCATTCACATATAGGCCTTAAGAAAAAAATAATTGAAAACGTTGTAAAAAGATAGTAAACCCTTGTACTATTACTTAATTCATTGTTCTAAACTTTTATACTTAATGTGGTTAATCTACCTATGAATATATCAATAAATTAAATAACGGCTACACATTAGTTTGTAATTAACAGTGTGTTTAAGAAGGAACAATATTTACCACCCAAAATCCTATTTTACAGCTCTACACATAATGCAGATTCTCCCCAATAACAAATTAAAAAAAAAAAATTAGTTGTCAAACGTCACTATTCAGTCAAAGTTTAGTCATTGTTCTAAAACTTTAAAATTAATGTGGTTAATCTACCTATGAATAAATCAATATATTAATTAACGTCTTTAAATAAATGTGTGATTAACAGTCTGTCTGCAATCAAAAATTATTCTCTACCTACATACTATTTTACAGCCCCTCATATAGAGCAGTTTCCTTACAGTACCAAATCAGACAAACAAACAAACATATAACTATTCAAACATGTAAACAAACTTGAGTTTTAGTAGTATATCGATAGATAGATAGATTACGCAATTTTTAATCCCAAAAAGTTATTTTTACCCAGAATGGACAAAGACTCTCTGTGCACAAAGCACCTGTTTGTCAAAGGTCTGCGTACACGGTTTCATTGTCATAAATATTTTTCAGCGTGTGATAAGTTAAGAGAGCAAAAATAAGTAAAGCTGGTCAGCTTGCCACATTGACACATTTCTCTTTTTTTTTTATAATGAAATGAGTTGCCAAACGTTTTGAGACCTTATAGCAAGTCTTGCCATAAATCGGTTTGGGCTTTACATTATTTTTTTAATAAAATACAGAATAAATTTTTCTGGGAAAAAAATAGGTTGCATTGATTTTAGTTTTATTAAACATTTAGTGTACCAATAAAAGGTAAAGAGCGTTTAGCTAATTCAAAGGTGGGATAAAATGTATTTGGTCGCCCAGGATCTCATTATCCGATACATCACACAGAGGCGTAGCTAGGGGAGGGCGGGGAGGGCGGCCGCCCCGGGCGCCGACCGTAGGGGGGCGCCAAAAGGGGTAGAATTTTTTTTTAAAGAAAACTCATTTTAAGCTGCAGTTTTGAATTATAAACAGTCAAAGTAAAGAAATTTAACGGCTGAGAGCCTTTGCATACTGATTTAACTGTTTTCTACCTTGCTTGTGTAACTGTAAAACGTATATCCTTAAGAAATAGTGACCGGAAAAACTGCTTTCCAGCTTTCCTAGATGGGGGGGGGGGCGCTTTTTCGAAGACTAAAATCGGAAAAATTCACATCGGATTAAGGAATAAATAGCCGATATCACTCAGAAAAGAAACCCATTGAACTAAAGCGTAATTTACGATTGTGTAACATAAAAAAAGAGTTAGTGACGTTTAAAATCCGCTCTACAATTTTTTTCCAAGATGGGGGGGGCGCTTTTTCACCAACAAAAATCGCAGGATTTGTACTGGATCGGTTACTAGATAACTCTTTTAATCAATTGTATTAACACTTAATGTACGATTTCCCCTCTTAGTTTTGCTAGGTAATAACGCGACTAGTTCTTTGTAAGATTCTTACGATTCTCAACTTTATCGTGAGAGATCAGATAGTTTTACTTGATTGCATTACATCTTACCTGGATCACTTCATTAAAGAGAAATAAATATCACGGATTCTTGTATCGCTATCCGATCAGTAAAATAGCAGTCTGTCGGAGCGGGTGGTGGATTATTACTTTGTTCAACCTAACTGATAATTTAAAATTATCAAAATTTTCAAAAGACACGACCAAAAGTAGAACAAATAAGCTTGCACCTTCTACAAAATACAATTTAAAGCAGTGGTTCTTAACTTTTTGGAGGTACCGAACCCCACCAGTTTCATATTCGCAATCACCAAACCCTTCTTAATAGTTGTATCGTCCACACTGACAAAATCCGATCGTGTATCTTATGAGTCGGCTGAGTGTCTTGATCACCGCGGAAGCCCTGAGACTGACTTACTGAACCTCTTGGGTTTGATGGAACCCACTGTTTTAAGCTCTTTTGATTTTCTTCCTTTTATTCGTTTCGGCTCCCCAAGGAACATAGGCGTAGGCAACACTCGTCAACTCACTAGATTTTTTTGAAGATCGAACCCTAATAATCCAGCTTCCTCATGAACGTCATGGGCGTCAGCTATTATCATTAAACCGGTTATTACAGCCTTTTCATCAAGTACAATTAGATCTAGTTCTGAATTCGTTGTTGACTGTGTGCACGAAGGCAGCGCAAATCTGATAAATCCAAGACTTCCTCTAGCTTGTTTCATTATAAAATCAACCAGTCAACGAAATACCCATATCGTATTCCAATGTGAACAATACTTTTGCTATTGTATGTCAATTGTATGACCTTAATCTAACAAACTAATAATCCATCTATGTTCTATATCATAACAGAGACTGTTCCAAAGATAAAACATAAAAAGACTGTCCTAAACGAATTAGCACCGCTACAATTTTTATTTTTTCTGACATTACTAATCATAATTTTTTAAAGGATAATGCATCTTAATGGGAATTTAATTGGCGTCGAGTAAAGTTTTAGGGAACGACAATCATACAGCGTAATTATTATTTTTTTTCCGGACTGTCGCACACACACACACACACACACACACATATATATATATATATATATATATATATATATATATATATATATATATATATATATATATATATATATATATATATATATATATATGGGAGGGCGCCAAACTGAAAGTTCGCCCCGGGCGCCAGGAGGGGTCGCTACGCCTCTGACATCACAAGAAAAAGATCGTAGTTGAACCCAAAAGTGCATATATATATATATATGTATATATATATATATATATATATATATATATATATATATATATATATATATATTGCATATCTATACACTATATATATATATATATATATATATATATATATATATATATATATATATATATATATATATATATATATATATAGGCCCTATATATATATAGGCCATATATATATATATATAGGCCCTATATATATATATAGGCCCTATATATATATATATATATATATATAATATATATATATATATATATATATATATATATATATATATATATATATATATATATATAGTGTATAGATATGCAATATATATATATATATATATATATATATATATATATATATATATATATATATATATATATATATATATATATATAATTTTTAATTTGTATGTCTATGTCTATAATTTAGTTTTTTGGGCGGGGAAAAAAGCGTTACTGCCTCATGAGTTGGCCATCGTATGGGTACACATCTACACTGGATATCACTGGATTTTTATACGCAGCGTGTTTACTCTGTACAAGCCAGCCCATTGGATACTAAAAATAAATTTTATAGAATTTCCGTTATTAATTATAACATCCGGGCACTGCGTAAAATCGATTTAGTTAAAGGAGAAAACTGCTGTAAAGCCAATTTTGTCTGATAAAATTAATATAATAAAGTATCACATGATAGAACACGTTATCGTAACTTACTTGTACAATTTTTATTCTCAAATTATTATCTTTAACTTGGGAAAGCAGCAATTTAGCGCCCACAAAAGTATGAGTCCTTCGTTGGTAACGATGTTTCGGAAATACCCATATATGAGGTGGCAGATGAGTGTAAAATAGTCCCATTTAAAATCAGCAGACCCAATCGCGGAAGTAAAAGGAGTGTGCAGCTCGTATTTAAAATTAAGGCGCCCGACATCCTACTAAGTCTACAGAAACATTACTATACTGTATACTACTTAAACATATTTTATGACCAGCTATCACAAAAAGTGCATCCAACCCAGTTCATAACAGTATTTCTTTCAGACATTATTCTTTTAATTTTCATTCTCAAATTATTATCTTTAACTTGGGAAAGCAGCAATTTAGCGCCCACAAAAGTATGAGTCCTTCGTTGGTAACGATGTTTCGGAAATACCCATATATGAGGTGGCAGATGAGTGTAAAATAGTCCCATTTAAAATCAGCAGACCCAATCGCGGAAGTAAAAGGAGTGTGCAGCTCGTATTTAAAATTAAGGCGCCCGACATCCTACTAAGTCTACAGAAACATTACTATACTGTATACTACTTAAACATATTTTATGACCAGCTATCACAAAAAGTGCATCCAACCCAGTTCATAACAGTATTTCTTTCAGACATTATTCTTTAAGAGTGGTGGGGTGGGTGGGGGAGGGGTGGGGGGCTATTGAAAAGCGTGGGTCACTATATTATCTATAGGATAAAAGTTATATTATAGTTATTTAAATAGCAGTGTATTATTATATATTTTTAAAAATCATTTATTGTCTCCTTTTTAGTGCATTACATAAAAGCTTGTTATTAAAACATGTGTAAACATTTTTGTTCCAGTATGTACAATATGCTTGAATGACTAAAAACTATTCAGCACCTAATGAATATGGCAATGCGCGAATAATAGTGCGGAAAGAGTAGTAAGACAGACTAATAATTTCAGAAAATTGTAATTAATTCAGAACAAGTTAATTAGCATTCAATTAAGGCAAATGTAATGTCATGTTGTATTGTCTTCATATCTTGACCCACGTGCTGAATTTCAGAGAAATTGGTGGGTAAGAAGTGCCAGAAATTTTACTCGACGGTTTTGACCGTTTTGACGACAGATAGACAAAGTGAGCAAGTTAATTAAATAAAACCTTGTAACATTTTTTATTTAAATAGACTATAATAAATGTAGTAAATTATGTATTCAATAATAATTAAAATAGAAAAGAATTGTCGCAGGAAAAATTAAAATTTTTAAAAAAATTTGGTATTTACTGTCAGAGGCATTGCGAGGGGTGGGGGTGTGGACCGCACCGGGTGACAATATTTTGGGGGTTGACACCAAGGCAAAAAATAGCAAAATATATATAGAAAAATTATAATTTCACTGAATTAAATAGTCTCTTAAGAGCAAAGTGGACAAATCCCAACGCGGGTGGATGGGGGGGGGGGGGGGGGGGTGTCATCATGACGTAATCCTGCTAACGATAAAGAAAACATACAACATCCAGCTGAATATATAACCGAATATAGATACAAATCGATAGTATTATTTTAGCACAATTGAAAGCAATCATCGTGGGGGTGAAGGGGGGGGGAGGAGTTACATCAACTTAACATTGCAAAATATGCCTGAGGAAAACTGTTTGGTTGAGAATCGTAATAACCTATATGTTAATCGATGAATGGGTTAGGGGGAATAGGGGGGAGGGGAGTTAAATGATCCAGAAGAAAAAATATACACATGCGTGTACACATACTTACAAGTGTATATTAAATATATATATATATATATATATATATATATATATATATATATATATATATATATATATATATATATATATATATATATATATATATATATATATATATATATATATATATATATATTGTTACGACTCCCTTCTCTAATCCTTTCGAACTAGTGAGGGAATCGTAAACAAGAAGAAAAATAAAAATAAAAATAAACGCCACTTCAGTAATCTCTATTTATTTCCACAAATTACAATACTTAAAGTTAACCCGCCACCGAAGTACAACAATCAGAAATATACACAAATAGCTACAAACCACTAAAGTTCTTAGTACGACTACCCTACTTGTCCCTAACTGTCTAACTAGCCTAGGTCTACTACAGTACAGGCATCTCTTGGCTGTCCACTAGCTCACAGAGACGCCCCATGTCTGTCTTCTCTAGACCTAGCTATCCGAGTCCATCTCCGTGTGTGAGTGTCCCCCTGAGTGTGTGTCCCAGTCTGCCGTCTCCCCCTCCTTAAATAACGGACTCACAAATGTCCAGGTGCGGGGCTAATTATGCACCAACACGTCCCACTCAAGCCTAACCTAATTAAATGTCGCCAACAGGTCTGGGGTACCTGATTAAATTGTCAGACCCTGCTAATATACTACCCCCATTACGGTCACCCAGGCCAACTAGGTACGTGTCTTCTACACCTACCCCCATTGATGCCGTCGTCCGTAAATGTAACCTAATTCTAACACGTGCCTCGTTGATTGTCTCCATCTAGACCTGTTCAATCTGGGTCACGTCTGTTGTCAACCCTACCCTGCTATATACGCCCAGTCGAGGTGCAGGGGTCTATGTCCTAACTTAACCTCTCGTACGGCGTTTCCCCACATTTACATACCAGGCCAGGCGATTCAGGTGAAAAAGGGGGGGGGGGGGGGTAACCCGCTAGCATCAACAATAACATCCCACCCTTTGTCTCTTTCACGACCTGCGCCAGTCCGTGGCATCTCTCATTACGGGCTGGCCCGACCACGAAAAAGGGGGTTCACGTCGAGAGTTCCCCCCATCCATAAATCTCTAGGTGACACCCTAATTAACCCACGTTCAGCCATGTCCAAAAAAGGTAAGATCCCCCTCATGGGATCGTAACAATATATTTTTTTTTTTCTTTCGGGGGGGGGGGGGTTGACACCATTAAGTGCCGCACCAGGTGACACCCGACCTCGCTACGCCACTGTTTACTGCTACTTACTTTTACTACTACAAGGTGTTCATCTGTAACAATTAATTAAAGAGTAAAACAGACCATTGATGATATGTTATAATTTTTTTCAAGGTATAACGTACAACGAAACCCGCTGCATCGATGATTGTGATAGATAAAAAAAAATCTTAACTGGATTAAAGTGAAACATTTGTCAACAAAATCAGTAGGGTTGTGCACAATTATTATAAGAGGTCCATGTACGATCCACAATGCTAATACACATAGAATACGATATTTATAAACAAAGATTTTATTACAAGATTGCATGCGCATATGTATAGCATAAATTAAATCAATGAAACTAATATAAGTTTGCTAACAAATCATACAAATATTACAAAAAGCTTTGAGACAAATCTGTGACTAACGTTGATAAAATATGTGAGATCATCTCTTAAAGATTAAAATAGCAGTAAGACCACATAGAAGCTGCTTAAGTGATGTTTGTTGGCAACAAATATATATTTTAGACTATTATTGCTGTCTAACTTATAAAGGCTATGAATATACCATTGAAATTGTGCCTGCAAATTGGAAAATCTCTATTAGTGATAGAACAGTCTCCATAAGAGACCAGATGACCACAGGGCAGAAAGATGACAGCCACCTCCTTGTCCATACAGATCTTACACACTGTCTGCTGGTTGGTTATTCTGTTCTTTTATTGTTATCATTAGTTCTGAAGAAAGAAATTAATATGTTTTCAAAATTCTCATTAAAACTAATATATAATAATATTATATACATCACTTTAAAATACTTTTAATAACTTTGTATTCACATTAAGACTGAACAAGAATGTCATTTTCTGCAGGTATATTAAAATGTGACCAATTGACTGAATACAATCTGTTGAAAGTAAAGTAAAATTCATAACTTCTTACTTTTTTTTTTGTTTTACAAATCTAGGTATTTTAGTTTTAGTCAACTCATTTTGCACTCAAAATTTTTTTATTAAGTTTGTAGTATTTTTTTTAATGTTGCGGGTTAAAAGAAAGAAAACTTTTGAGTAAGAAAAAAATAAAAAATAACTATGAGAATGTAACTATAAAAGCAGAATATTCTTTTCGAGCAGATTAACAGAAGTATAAAACAAATGTAAGGAAAATGTTTCGAATACCTAGAGATTGTGGAATGTCAATGATCAATTCATATGTCCATGAGCCTAGAATGCTAGTTACAGTTCTAGGTCTTTTCATTTCAACCAATTTCTTCAACAGATCATCAGCTGATAATAAACCACCTAAAGAATATATTGGATACAACAAACTTATATTTGCATAATATATTGGAAATTTAAAACATGCACACAACACATGATGCTGAATAAACACACAAGTCACAGTTATTTAGAGATACTTTTTCACAAAAGCCAGTGCAGAGCCTGGTCGGAGCGGCTAGTTAGAAATAAAACAAACGAGAATAATAACAATGGTCACGCTTTATGAAAAAAAGATTCAATCATTAGATTCTTTAGGCAACATATGGAAATACTGTTACCTCTCTTCGTATAAGGGAGCTCAAGCTACATATGGCAGAAATGGGACTTAGCGACGTAGCCTACTGTTGTTATGCCCCAATCATATTTCCCTCCTCAGTTCCCCACACCAGTTTAATTAACTTTGCTAAATTTTACGAGATTTTTTAAAGGAGATTGCTGGTGCTAGATTTGGAGCTGTTCGGAAAATGAGGTGCCTACTTAAATGAGAGGCATGAAACCCAATACAAACTACTAGAGACGGATCAGGGCCCTAGAAATGAGCAGTGTTTCTTTCAGACTTTTTTCTCCGGGGGGGGGGTGGCGGACAAAAAATTTCCGGGTGCGGACACTGTTAAAAGTATATATTTTCTATATAAATTCCATTTGTTTTTTTTTAAGGGGGGGGGGGGGGCGTAGCCTCCCCGAAGAGATGCCTGGAAGAAAAACTGGAAATAAGATTCTGATTTTATATGATAAATTACGAGGTCTGCAGTGAAAGGATCATCAACGTGATCTGTCTTTTAAAAAATTTGCTTAGAATTGTCAGGGTAAATAACTCAAATGGTATATATATATATATATATATATATATATATATATATATATATATATATATATATGTTATGGTCAAAGCCGGCCAATCCGCGCATTGGCCGGCTCTCTTGGCCAAAGCCCGAAGAACTTAGCACTAAGATCGTATTTCGTACATTGGCCGGCCAATGAGCGCACTAGCCGGGACGTACTGGCCAAAGTCCGAAGCGCTTAAACTTGACAGCGTATTTTGTACATTGGCCGGCCAATGCGCGCACTGGCCGGGATGTCCTAGCCAATGTTCTATCTAGACTAAGTTGTGATCACGTTTTTGTTATACTGGGTGCGTTTTCATTGTAACATATTGTTCAGCTCTTGTTTATTCTTGTGCATTCTATATGCAAGACTTTTTTCTCCGGGGGGGGGGGCACTTGAAATTTTCGGGGGGGGGGGGGGGGGGGGGGGCGGTAGACTTTCTTCGGGGTGGCGGACACTGTTAAAAGTATATATTTTCTGTATAAATTATATAAATTTCCTTTCGTTCGGAGGGGGGGGGGGGGGCGGTAAAAATTTTTTCGAAGAGATGCCTGGAAGAAACTCTGCTTAGGCAAAAAAAATTTCGTCACACATTGTCACAAAAGTCCGATCCCCCACCTTCTTACGAGTGTGGCGACATCCCATTATGGCAATTTTAATTTATCCATCCATAAATAACGTCACGTTTTTTTGACGATTCTTACCTCCCCCCCCCTCCCCTCCGTCACACATCGTCATAAAAAGCCAGACTCCCCCTCTTAAAATGACGTCATACTTCAGCCTAACCCCCCCCCCCTCAAAATTGCAGATGAATTTTTCATAAAACATTGATATTTTTCTAAACTCTTGTCTGAACTCTATCGCAATAGAGTATTTTAATCAATTCCTATTACAATTTATTAAAACAATTTTCTAAAACGCGAAATAACAGCTAAAATTCCGTTTTCTGACATTGCTTTTTTATAATACAAAAGTGTGACGTCGCACCATCTGACCCCCCCCCCCTCTCCCCCTCATCACACACCGTCACAAAATTACGGACCCCCCTCCCCTCTATGAGTGTGACGTCATTTATTGACGACCCCAAACAAGATGTTTTTTTTTCTCAAAACAGCAAGGACTAAGCACGTGCGAAAACCTAGTCTTACTACGGAATAAAAATGGGAATTCCCGTATGAAACTGATTAGTGATTTTAGGTCTTATGCCGTCACTCAACTTTACTGGCTTTAGAAACCTCTACTATCTATACTGTGAGATAAAATACTAATCTAAGGTGCCTTCACTAATACAAATAATTCATGCGAAAGTAAGTAAACTAATATCTTACTTCAAACTTGTCAAAATATTGGTCTATAATTCCGTTCTTCACAACAGAAAAATATTATTAATTAATTAGACGCAAAAATATAAGCGTCTGTGTTTTACTCTATTTAATATAGGATATTCCCGATTACATTGAAGTTAGATCCTAGTGCAGGCCACACAAGTTGCCAGATTGTATTTTAATTTTTAGTATCCAATTTCAAATTCTTCAAATCAAAAAAGTTATTTAAAACATTGTGTTAGGCCTATTTAGATGGTTCTACTTTGCAATGAAATATGTTAAATTACAAAAATAAGACATACTAAAGAATGGCATATAAGTTATAAAAAAAAATTTTCCACAAATTTCGGCAAACATGAAATGCGATAAACAATTTTTAAACACGATTATTTCAGGCCCGAAATCCGTTTGAGCATTCTTTTTGTCTGGTTTATTGTCTCAGGTTGGGTATACTTTGCAATTCTTCTTCTTCTTCTTCGTTCTTAATTATTCGTGTGGAAGGGGATCGAGATTTATCTGCCAGTGCGTTTGAACTCGAGGCTTTGTTCGTATTTATCAACCATGAGCTTTTTTGCCGACTCGACCACGCCTCCAACACAATTAAGCGTTACGTGTCAACTGGTTATGCGCCATTGAGGCCATTGACTCCGATTTCAGCCTGCTTTTCTTTTTGGATTTGCTTCCATAGCCTTTGTCCAACCAAGAACAAACTACAAGGCAGCAGTTGTTTGATTTTGGAGTTGTCTCTCCTAGAAGAGTGGCTGTCCCCAGCTAACGAGCCTCATCTGCAATGAAATAGTATAAATTACTAAATTAGGAAATATATTAATTTAAAATTGAGTGACGTCTCCTTACATATATAATTAAATAGAGAGCCCCCCCCCCCCCCCCCCCCCCAACCCTCCACCCGAAGAGATGCCTGTGGAAGAAACTCCGAAGCAGAAGTTGTCTTTCTGGATACCATAGTTGACGAAGAATGAAGTGGGGCTGGGACTGATAAGAAGAAAATAACGAAAATCACTTCCATCAAACTCATAGTTGGTCTTCCACAGAGCTGTTCGCGGCAACACCCGATTTATTTACTACGAGCTAACCCGCAACGTAGCATACGCCGCTATTTAGTTGTTTAATTTCCTATTTTTCATATTCTGTTAATGGACACAAGCGAGAAAAGTCTCAAAGGTATTTGAGAGGTGCATAAATTAATTAAAAATCTTGCACGGCGTAGTTACAATTAATATGGTTATAAAATCCTGCCTGTCTGGTTTTTTTCGGACTTTACTAAAGATTGGACGTATTTGATGTTTTTAATATTTTCGGTAACTAAATAAAAATTTAAAAAAAAAAGCAAAAACAATTTGGTTTTCACGTGTAATGGCGACATAAACAATGGCATCCTGCTATTGGATAGGCCGACATGAATTTTATTGTACACATTGTAAGCTAAAAATAGAAAACTAGGTCATGGGGTTTTAAATTTGTGCATTGTTATTTAAAAACTTGATCTGCAAAGTTTTGTAAACAAATAGTTATCGATCACTAAGTTACTGTTCAGCCAATCAATATTTGTCTTACAAAAGTGAAACATCCGGTTATAACTTAGGCTTGATGAAAATAAATAGAAATGTAGCCTTAAACTCAACAAATTATTTTCAAGTTCTCTGGATTTGCAACTATTATAGCATTTATTCTAAAAATATAAAATTTCTAAATTAATTTTAGGCTTAAGTTTTTATTTTTTATTTTTTTTACGGTCTAAATCTAAAAAGCACGTTTTTATTCCATGTCAACAACACTATGGAAGGAATCTCGTCAACTCGCTTGTCTCCATTCGACACTACCAATGCTGTGACTGAAAATAATTTGCTTTAAAACACTATCAGTAGCGTAAAGGACGGTTATCATCACCCTCACTTTCCACTCCTCTCCCCACTCATCCATCCCCGTGAAAGCAGCCATCCGTGACGACAGTCTACAGACGACAATGAAAATATCAAAATATAACGTGTTATTACCTCCCCTTAGTTTCAAATCGCTTAAAAACTAAATTATCTGCCCCTAATAGCCGTCACTAATTCCGCCCGATTGTAAACAGCTCACCAGACTGGTGGAGTGGGGGGTGGTAGCGATATGGTCTGTTGAGCTTACGTCTTAGTCTTGGTGTTATCTCGCATGGTCCCCATGAAGATAATTATATATATTATATTATATTATATTATATTATATTATATTATATTATATTATATTATATTATATTATATTATATTATATTATATTATATTATATTATATTATATTATATATATATATATATATATATATATATATATATATATATATATATATATATATATATATATATATATATATGTGTGATTAGGCCTATAGTTGTAATGTATTGGAGGAAAGCAAGGGAGTTTAATTATTTTTTCAACGTTACTTTCTAAAATATTGACGGAGCGGCTGCTGGGTCAACATATCGTAGGGTTACTTACTTACATTAATAACATTTTATTAGATCTACAATTTTCAAAAAGTTTTCAAAAACGTGAAATAACGGCTAAAATTTCGTATTTAAGTTAATTAGTATTTAAGTTAACATTACGTTTGTAAAATCGTGACGTCACACTATCTGAATCCCACAAAATTACGAAACCCCGCCCCTCCCACCCGATGAGTGTTAAAGATGGGTAAAACTCCATTTTAGCGTATTTTATTCTCCGCTTGTCGGTTACCTCCAGTTGAGCGTATTTTATTATAATAACCGAAACACACCAAAAACATTAGGAAAACACGATTTATTTATTTGTATTGTATCCGCTAAAATGGAGTTTTACCGGATGATCTAAATCGAGATTTAGATTTCTAGAATCCACAAGCTTTCAAAATGGCGGAAAACAGTTACCATGAAGCTGCTGGAGTAGACAATATTCTACTTGTCACTGACTCGTATAAAGTAGGCCAAATTATAAAACTCGAGTAAGGTCTAGCTTAGGCTTAGTGGTTTAAGTCTAGCTTAGTCAGGCTTAGTGGTTCTTAACCTGGGTTCGATCGATACTAAAACTAAATACTAAGGGGTTCGGTCTTTACTTTTAGTTTTAGCCAGTTTAGGTTCCGACAGAGGTCAAGACATATCTTTATCTACTCTAGTCTAGTATCTAGATCTAGTACTAGATCTAGATCTATCTAGATAGATCTATTTTCTATAGATCTAGTAGAAGACAGAAGATCTAGATCTACTCATCTAGAGATCTAGATCTAGATTTACTCTGATTTACACCCGGATTTTGTCCGTGCAGACGATAGAACGTGCGGTTTGGTGAAAGCGCATACGAAACTGGTGGGGTTCGGTATCACCAAAAAGTATAAGAACCAATATATTAAGTATTAAGACAATTAAGTTAATATGTTCTTTATATTTATGGTTACGGATTACAAGTGGGTAAAACTAAAACTCCATTTTTAGCTTATTTTATTCCACGCTTGATGTTCACCTCCAGTTGAGCGTATTTTATTATAAACACAACCGAAACACACAAACACGTTAGGAAAACATTGAGCTTATTTCTTTATGAATTTTTATTTTCGTTTTTTATAATTTACTGTTGTCAAAACTTTAGAAAAATCCAAATTTGGAATATTGAATGTGCTATGACTATGTAGATAATCTATGTATGTTCGTGACGTATGCTGATAATTAAATGTGAACTCACGGTGAACCCTCAACAGTGTAGGGATTTTTTTCACGCTATTGATTTGTCCTATTGCTTTTTACAAGCTTTTATTTAACTCGCTTCCTCTATCGTCTGTCTGTCTGTCTAGATCGAAACGCCGGAGTGAAAATTCGGACACTTCTACTTGACCGATACGATTCACATTTGGCAGGTGGGTCAAGACATGAAGACAATGCAATCTGAAATTAAATTTGACTTAATTGGTTGCCTAATTAATTTTTTATGAATTAATTAAAATTTGGACCGAATTAGTAGGCATGTCTATCCAACCACACCATACGCGTCATCACATTCAATCACTGCGCCATCACGTTCAGTAGACGCGCCATCACGTTCAGTAGGCGCGCAATGGTTTTTAGTCATGTCACTCTATTGTAAATAAAACATGTAAAGTACTGAAAAAAAATTCATAAAAAACGTTTTAGTAACAAGCTTTTATGTAATAATGCACTAAAAAGTAGAAAATAAATAATAGACTACTATTTAAATAACTATAAAGAAAAGCGTGGGTCACTTTAGTATCTATTGGATACCTTTACTAATGTTAAGGAAGACACCCACGCTTTTCTTTATAGTTATTTAAATAGTAGTCTATGATTTATTTTCTACTTTTTAGTGCATTATTACATAAAAGCTTGTTATTAAAACGTTTTTTATGAATTTTTTAATGTTTTTTTTTTTACCTTTTCTAATTAAAACTCACGGTAATCTGTCGTTTTAGCGTAATCGATTCGGCCGTCGCTAGTAATGTAGGGATAAGGAAACTAATAAATATGGCTTTAAATATGAATATATTTTTGCATATTCTACTAAAGTACTAAAGATAATTGAATATTTAACCACATTTAAGGGTTAAATCAATATAATTTTCATGAAATTAAGGTTTAACAATGATGTTCCAGATACTAAATTTGCTATTAAAAACAGCGGCCATCTTAAGAAAATATTATTTTGAGTCATTTCCCTTTAATTTCTATTTGTATGGAAATGTATTGATATTTGCTATTAAATAGGATTGTATTGTGTTTAAATACAAAGCTTGCGTTTTCTTTTTTAAATTCTGCCCTTTAAACAATTTAATTGACTGAGAACAAACATTAGTTCTAGAATTATTATTATGAGATGCAATTTTTATACATTAAGAAAGTCCCTATTTTTATAGAGCTACCAATACATAATGTTTATTTAAATATTAGATTGAGTTAATTGTTATTGTTTGTTTGCTATTTTTATTTCATAATTTCATGTTCTTTTTTCCTTTAATTAGTGATTTAATCATAAATGACGTCACATTTTTGACCTCTCTTCACCATAACCCCTCCTCCCCCCCCCCCCCCCCCCCCCTCCCCCTATTTTTGCCGTCATGAAATAGTCGTAATGTAAAAAATTAACTTTTTGCCCTGCCTGTTAAAAAGTCAAGCTATAATTCTAACGTAAAAGAATTTTTTTTCAGCATTTTTGTATTAGGCGAAATACATAACTTTTCACGTTTCTTACCCCTCCCACTTCCCACGTAAAACGTCGTCTCAAAACCAGTTACTCCACCCCTTAAGTGCGTGATGTCATTTATGGTAGATGTCAAGTCCTAACCTCCAATATACATTTTGAATAACCTTTGTTGTCAAAATGTTGATACCAAATACCCAAAATGAGTTATATGGGGTTGTCCATAAACGATGTCATATATGCTATGCTAATGTGAAGTCAACTTACGCAGGGCCGCAATTTATGATGCAATTTATGACCTATAATGAAGGGGTGATCGGGGGTTGGGGGATGCGTGCCGTCAATTATGGAAGACTTCTATAAAGCTGTGCTCAATCAAAATGAGGAACATAAAGTGTTCGTTTTCATGCATACCTTTGCTCATAACGAATGATCATAACTATTGCAAGCCTGTTGTCCTAAGCGGTGTTAAACAACCTCAGCACATCATCCCCGCCAAAAAGGGCCTGCCACTAAATTCCTACCGACGAAAATAGGCCGAACTATATTGACTCCTAATGAAATAAATTCTGACAATAGGCCTTAGGCTCAAACCAAGTTGCTCCTGGCAATGATATTCGACAAGAGTCCAAGACAATTAATGGCTTGCAGGTAAAATAGGACAAAACAGCATAACATTAACAAGTACAAAAGGTTTTAATAAATGTTAGGAAAACACTAGGATTAGAGCTAGATCTGATCTAGCTCTAATCCTAGTGTTTTCCTAACGTGTTTGTGTGTTTTGGTAATAAAATACGCTCAACCGGAGGTGAATGTGAAGCGGCGAATAAACTACGCTAATATGGAGTTTTACCTTACAAGTGTCCTTTTTTATAATTATTTAATTATAGGCCTAATTGAGTAATTGTACTAGAAATCTAGATTAGATCTAGATTTCTAGATTCTAGATCTACTTTGAGTACTAGAACTAGGGCTAGGGTTGTCAAAACACATTTTTTTTAGTATTTAAATATCTTAAAGAACAATGATCATAGTGATGTCTTTTAATACACATTGCATCCAACCACATTAAAACTAATTATTACATTACAGCAATCAATCAAGAATAGTTAACTAAAGATTGAATGTTTCCTTCATCTGCGAAGTGTATTAGTATTACATCTACTATCTTACATGAAAAAGCTCTTTAGCTACTTAAACAGTAAGAGGTAAAGAGAACTAACCCAGGCAAAAATCTATAGATTCTAGGATAGATTGTATTTTTGTCAATTGTTCAAAAATCTTTTTTGACCCAATTGTCTACATGAATCATGTCACCATATGTTTTGTGGCGACCTATCCTGTGCAATTAGTTTATTATTTGTACTACGAGAAAAATGGCCCGTTGAGGAAGGATACAACAGGCTTTAGGTTGATAGTGCTGTCTCTCTTTTCTAAACTAAAACCAAAACCAAAATCACCACCTTCATTCAATTTAACCGGAAACGAAAAATGACATTGAAAACGGATTTTTATCCAGAATCGGTACTTTAATCTATACAAAATATAGTCATAGGCATATCCCCAAACCATGCACCTAATCTCATTCATGACAAAAGTCGCATTTAGAGTTTCTTTCAGGCAAAGAGTTTCTTTCATGTCCCCCCCCCCCCCCCCCCCCCCACACACACACCCCAAAACATGTCTACCGTCCCATTCAACGAAATATAATTATATACTTTTTCCAGGGTCCGCCCCCTCCCTGAAAATTTAACCCCCGCCCCCCAAAAAATTCAAATACCCCCACCCCTCTCCAGGGAGGAAAAAGTCTGAAAGAAACACTGGTCGCATTTGTAGATCATACAAACTAAAGGAAGAACCTGGGCGGGGCTTCGCCCCTACCGGAAGGGATGCATGAAAAAAAACTGCACGTTAAACACTTTTTAGATTAGAAAAAGTTTCCCCCTCCGGGGAGGAAAAAGTCTGAAAGAAACACTGGTGTCGCGCTTAGCCACTTCCTGAAGATTAGACACATTAATTAGGCGGTAGTTTTATTATAGAGTATCGATGAAGACATTTCTTTTGAGTTGGAGGGGGGGGGGGGGCAGCTTAGACGTTCTTTCGCGAGGGTGGGGCTTCGCCCCTACCCGAAGAATTGTATGAAAGAAACTCTTCACGCAAACCACTTTTAAGATTAGACAAAATTGGCTTTTTAATTCAATGTTTACTCGAGAATCAATGACGTCATATTATTTTGTGCACTCTCCCCGCTGTCGACTTTTTTCTACTATATGCTGAATATGACGTCATATTTCGCTTCCGCTTTACTGTGATAGTTTTTCTTCTTCTTCTTCTTCTTCGTTCTTAATTATTAGTGTTGAAGGGGATCGAGATTTATCTGCCAGTGGGTTTGAACTCGAGACTTTGTTCGAATTTATCAACCATGAGCTTTTTTGCCGACTCGACCACGCCTCCAACACAATTAAGCGTTACGTGTCAACTGGTTATGCGCCATTGAGGCCATTGACTCCGATTTCAGCCTGCTTTTCTTTTTGGATTTGCTTCCATAGCCTTTGTCCAACCAAGAACAATCTACAAGGCAGCAGTTGTTTAATTTTGGAGTTGTCTCTCCTAGAAGAGTGGCTGTCCCCAGCTAACGAGCCTCATCTGCCCGAGGGTTCGAACTCGAGACTTTTCGGTTTAGCAACCACGAGCTTTACCAACTCGACCACGCCGACCCCAGATAGTTTTTAATTTGCTTGTGTTTTCTCTAAAGCGTTCTTGTCAGATACATAGATAGATAGACAGATAGATAGATACACAGACAGCGAAACTATTATATAGAATTGCTTGCAATGTATTTTCATTAGAAAAACAAAGCTTTCTTTTCTTAACTTGGGCTGTCTGATTACAAACGCAGCTTTTAACTTTAACTACTGTAATTTCCTTTACTTTAATTAATTCATGACATCCAATAAATCACCCAATCCACTTTTTTCAAAACAGCTCAGTATAATTTGATATAATTAAAAGGTACCTTTTTGCCTAACTTTTTTTTTTTTTTTTATTTCTATTAAAGCAAGCTGAAGATAATACAAAAACCAATAGCATTGATAAGTTTGTGAAAAACTTAGAACTATCTCGCAGGGTGGGGGAGAATGTTTGGGATTTGTCCAATCACATTTTTGTTAGACTTAATCACTCTATAGTTATAATCAGGGGTCTCCAAACTTTTCAGCTCGAGGGCCGCATTAACTATCAAATAGCAGTTCGGGGGCCAGAGTTTCTTTAAGGCCTCTCTTCAGAATCGTGGCACCCCCACCCCCGAAGAACGTCTACCCCCCCCCCCCCCCCAACGAAATATAATTTATATAGAAATATATACAAATTTCAAGTATCCCCCCCCCCCCCCCCCCCCCGAGATCCACGTTTGTTCTCAAATTGTTCTTCACGTATTTCATTCTTGAAAATGTGTGTTCACATAGGTATGTTGTTCGATATTTGAAAGGTACTTTGATGCAAAAGTTTTAATGTTAGGAAAGTCTTCCTTGTGCAGAAACGTATGAAAACCCATCCGCCCTTCTTTGAACGTGTCTCTAAGGAAGTCATTTTATTGCAATTCAATGACTTCCAGCTGCAGTTCATCTTTGCAACTGGCCACATTTGCTTCAAATGAGCTTTGAAACAGTCTCACTTCTTCTGCCTTTGAATCCAAGTCAGAAAACCGCTACTGAAACTGCAGCTGGAGGTCTTTAACGATCTCATATGTAAAGGACGTGGGGAACTCAGTGGTTGCTTCAGCCATAAAGACCTTGCACTGCTGAAAGTGTGTCAAGTTGTTAGCCTGTACTTGTTCCAAAAACATGACAAGTTTGTATCTAAAGGCCTATAGGTTGGTGTATAGAGCAGAAACTAGATTTCACTCTCTTGCCGTTTTAGGTTCAGAAAATTTAAATGACTAGTTATGTCTGCAGCAGAGGCCCATCTATACCCACTCTTCATCAGACAATAATGGCTGAGACTTGCCTTTACTATCAGGAAGTCACCTATTTCTTTTCTTAGATACTCTGCTCAGAATTTTCTCTCAAAATCAGCAATCTTACTGATGTTAAATATAGTAAATCTTGCGATCTTGTGTTTGTCTCTGAACTATCTATGGTTAGATATCCTCTTCGGTAACAGCGTCTACATTATACGTAGGTTAGGGAAGCCAGCTCTTGTGTTATGTTCATGTCTTCATCCACACCCCTAATGAACACAAGAAGTTGAGAGGTGGAACAGCTGTCCAGCGAATCATCTATTGCAATTGAAAAATGGCGAAACTGGCTTGAATTTTTCGCTATTTGAGTCGCAATATTTTCACCAATGTCTGCAATACGGCGATTAATTGTATTTGCACCCAAAGCTATATTTTCAAATAGTTTTGAATTTTATGTGCAAAGCTCCTCAGCCACCTCCGACAAACATTTATTCAGTGGACAAAAAGATCGTCGCGGGCCGGATAAAATTACCTCGCGGGCCGCATCCGGCCCGCGGGCCGTAGTTTGGAGACCCCTGGTTATAATGATCAGGACAATATTTTTTTTAATACTTTTTCCCTTAATTCTTATACTAGGCATGACACCAATTTTAGTTTTACTTGCATAAACATTGCCACAATAAAATAATGATAAAGACTTGCAAAGTTTGGTTAGTTTATTTCATTGGAAGAAAAGGAACTAGTAAAATTTCTATATCCCCTAATACTAAACAGCACCATATTTGTTGCAGGTGACCCACCATTTACAATATCCACCAAACACCAGCACTGTGTATTCATATTTTGAGAGCAGGGGAGGAAAGTTCCCAACCACAGTCTTTTTTGGCCTGCAATACATTCTGAAAAGATGGCTGACTGGGCTGGTAGTCACAAAAGAGAAAATCAAAGAGGCCAAACAGATTTATGCTGCTCATTTTGGGCAGGATGTGTTCAATGAAGAAGGATGGAATTATATATTAGAGGTTGTATTGCATTTATCTAGGCCTTTTAGCACTAATCCTAAGCATTTTATTGTTTTTTTTATTAATGAATAGCAAACTTAGGCCTATAACTGTTGATAAGCTCAGTTAATGAGTCATTTACCTAAGCATGTTAAGTTAATATTGTAGTTTCTACTAGTTTATAATGCTCATCTTACCTACTGTTTACGTAACATTTTAATTTTCTTAGATTGTATTTAGAACAATGACCAGATTTGATTTTAGTGGCTATGAAAATAACAGAGATAAAGCAGTTTGATTAATATATAGTGTTACAAGATTTTTTTTTTAATGTCAATATTTCTTTTAATATAATGTCTATGTCTGGGATATGATTAAGAACTGTGTATATTGCTGAATAATAGCTCACTTGAATTTAGTGTTGATTTTAATTTAAACTATTCAATAATCAGCTTTGATGCAGATATATGTAACCAATGTTCCCTCTAAGCTATGCGGTTATGCGGCCGTGCAGTAGTTTTTTCCCTACCGTGCAGTCATTTTGTAAAATACAAATATCCTTATATGAGACATTTAGAACAGTGTGCAGACAAGTACACTTTGCACACTAGCTTTTTCCCCTTAGAGGGAACATTTCATGTCACCATTCATTTAGATAGTAGTTTTTTCAAAAAGGTCATTGCAATACTTGGCTGGGATTGTTAGTTAGACATGTTTATCATTTTCTCTGAAAGATCTATCTTGATTTTTATTTTATTTGTTGATGATAACCTTAACAAATCTAATTTTTTTGTTAAGATTTCCACTAGTCACACTAGTTGGTTTATTTTTGATTGAGTGGTACATTAGGGTGGAAATTTAAAGATAAGAAAAACAATCATGTCCCTAAAAGTATTGCATGTAAAAATTATTTCTAAATTGATTAGTTGAAAGGTTTTAATTATGCAAATTGTGTTAACAGCACCACATGGGTTACATCCCCTTAAGAATAAAAGCAGTGCCAGAAGGCCTGGTGGTGCCCACTAGAAATGTTTTGTTTACTGTGGAAAATACAGACCCCAAGTGTTTCTGGCTTACTAATTATTTTGAGGTTTGTTCTAGATCATCTCTTTTTTTTTTGGCTAATTGAAATATAAGATTTGAGACAAATGTAAATTGATTGTAGGTGTTTTATGTATTTTATTTTATTTGTATAAAATTCATTATCATAATTTTAGTGTTTTCAAAAGAGTTTCAAAATTAAATAGTAATAATGATATATTTACTTAATTCTACTGAATAGTCTACTGTTTCATTCATTTTTTATCTTGATTTGTAAAAAAAAAAATAACCTTTTCAATGCATGACTGTACATAGGTCAGATAATGAGTTTATTTGGTTTTAGCCACCATAAATTGTGTGGCTAGTACACCACAGTGACCTTTACCTGATGTATGTCAGGTAACCATCTGACCTAAGTCTTATAACCATTGAAAGTTAGCTGACCCTTTATAAGTAAATTGACTGTCTTATTGCTCATGTGATTATTGAGTTTGCACAATCTCTCCTGTAAGACCTTACTTGTCCTAACCTATTAAAATTGAACAATCTCCTCTGTATATAAGTTAGAACAATCTCCCCTTTCTGACATTACTAGTTCGAGCCTGTGAATTAAAGTTTGAATATTCTACTCTGTTAGACATTACTGGTCCAAGCCTGGTACCCCATAACAGTGGCCACAAGCTCCAGGTACCAGAAGGAAATTATTGCAGGCTACATGCAGGAAACTTCTGACAATCTAGATTGTCTCCCTTTCCAGCTTCATGACTTAGGATTCAGAGGATGCTCTAGTGTTGAGGTAATAAAAACCTTAGCCTTAATAATATTTTTTATAATTTGCTTTCCCATCCTAAGTTTCATGTTTAGAAAACAAAAGTTTATAATTAAGTGCATGTTCCTTGTCCTAATAGGACAAAAGGGAACTAAAAATTGTTTCGTGACATAAAAATAGTAAATCAACTTGTTTGACTTGATTGCAGTCTGCTGGTATAGGTGGCGCTGCACATTTGGTTAACTTTCAAAGCACAGACACAATAGCTGCACTATGTACAGCACAAAAGTATTACCATTGTAACAATGCAGGTGTGTCACTCCCAGACACAGAACATAGGTACCAGAGTTACCCAACCTAGTTTGTGCTGTTCCCCCACCTTAGCTTCTCAAGAATTCTTATTGCCTCGTTCTCATCCCCACTAATCATGCATGATTTTTAATATTAAAAAAAAATTGGAATGTTTATGAAAAATAACTTTATTGATAGATCTCTAGGGAAGTATTGAACTAACTCAGTGTCATTTTGATTTTAGGATGTAATAGAGAACTGAAATTGATAGTACATTGTAATATTTCAATATTTAAAAAATAGTTAATAAGTATTTATTATTTAAATTTAGTGAACCGGTTGCATTTGATACCAAGAGATTTTATGTCAGGTTTCAATTTAGTTAACTAAAATCTCAAGGCTTCCTATTTTGTTAAATACACCAGGTTTCAGTTTTTAGCAATAAATTTTTTTATGGCGCTAAATCCAGATTCAGCTAAATATGAAGATGGAAACTGTAACAATAGTTCTCCTTCTCATTTGGTTGAATTTTTTTATTTCAGTTTCTTTTCAAAGCCATGCCATCGCTCCTTTTATTTTAAAGAATAGTTTTAATAAGCTTATTATTTTTCAATTCTGTGAGTTCTTTTAATACAGCATGTTTGAATTATCCGCATATTCATTAACATCGGCTGCATCATTCAAGTTTGGAAATCAATTTCTGTCTTATAGGAGAATCTTTCTTTTAAATCTATCAAAAGCATTTTCAGACGATTGACAATAACATTTACAGTAGTATCAGTCAATTTTTCTAAAATTTTGTTGTGAAAATATGTCTCAGTTAATTAAAAGTAATGAAACCAAATATCTTTGCATTAACAAGAGTTTCATTTGTGACTTAAGTTCTTAATTAAATATATTAAGTTTTTTTTTTAAATTGCTAAATGACACATAATGCCTTACCATTGACTGTTTACAAATGTTTCATTTCAGGTTTATCGGAGAATATTAAATATTTCCATAAATCATTAAATCTTTTCAGGCAATTCCCTCTACCAGCCATTTTACTTCCCTGTGAAGTATTAGTGTCACATGTTCTTCTTTTGTGTTGAAGAGATGTTCACATTAGGCACAAAAGCATCGATACACTGTATAACTAAATTTAGTACTACATATGAAACAGGTGAAAAGTTATAGCTACCAGGTTTTTCCAGTGAATAACACAATGTACACAAGACAATTCTGGATTTTCCTCTTTGATCAGTTTGTAAACAACCATTTTTCTTCCCTATCATAGGGATGATGATAACCTTCCCAAATCTATTTTTTTTTGTTAAGATTTCCACTAGTCACAATAGCTCAAGTTGTTTTATTTTTCATGGTATACTGTTGACTTCTTAATAATTGTTTAGCTTACTGTATATCTTTGAATATGGTGTTGCTCTCTGGTAGTTTACAGAGCATTTTTTCAGCAGAAACATATTGTTCATATTTCATACATAAGTCAGCAATACAAACTCACTATATCCCCAAGTCCAAGCTGGTTTATACATTTGCATTGAGAATTTAATTGTTTTCAACATTTGAACAAGTTGTATTTCAATATCTTCACACATTTTATACATTCTTCTGCTAACAATATACCTTTTCCAAGATTTTGAGAGGAGTAATGAAATTTAATATCTGGCGGCTAGAGTACAATTGATAGTTGCATTATGATCTTTAAAGTTTAATGTTTTTCTTTTTTTTTTCTTTCAAGTTTGACATTAATTCAAATGTGAATTAATATGAGCTTTATGTTTGGCCTTCAAATGTGCCAAAATATGATATGGTTTTATTGTTTCATGTTCTAAATATAGTTGGCATAATAGAAAAAAATGTTGATTGTGGACTGTGCATTTGAAACTAATAATTTCACTAACTAGGTGATGTACATAAACAAATGGGGATAGACACAGTCAGTGAAATACATTAACAAATGGTGATACAAATATTAAGTGAACGACATGAGACATTGTGATACACACATGAACAAATGGTAATGCACATCAAGTGAATTAGATGAACAAATGGTGATCCATACACACAGAAAGTGAAATAAATGTTTAATTAATAACATTCTCTCTCAGCACAATCACAACTTGGGGAGAGCATGGAGAAAAAGATGGCTTCAAGAACATGCTAGAAAAATTCCCAACTGGGCTGGTGGCTTGTGTGAGTGACAGCTATGACATCTGGAACGCGTGCGAGAAGATTTGGGGGGAGGAGCTAAAGGAAGTCATTGTGTCTAGGGGGGACAAAGGCACACTGGTCGTCCGTCTTGACTCGGGTCATCCTGCTGAAATTGTTCTTAAAGTAAGTTACATGTTGTAATAATAGTTTACACCTCTCCCGTGTAAAAAGTTACATACTTTATGTTTTAAGTTCATTATTACAAAGTACTTTTTAAGTTGATGATTATCCTAATAGTTCATAACAAGACTGGTTTAGTTTCATATCAAAGCTAACATAAAATTGTTATAGTGCCTGCTGTTGCGCAAACATGTACATTCCTTACACCTGGGTGGTCACCCAGGGCTGTTTGACAAAACACCCATGGGTGGTAGTGTGGACAAACTTGCACCCCAACAACTAAATTCCAATAACGCTAGTTACCGGCATTGTTAACATTTAAATAACTCAGTTTTTTAAAAAACGGGCACATGTCTAAACATACACACTTGGTAATGTGTTGATGAAATCCTGTTATATTGTTGTGTCACTCTGAATTTCCTTTCATCTGAGATTGCAGTGCTGCAACTCACATCGGTAAGCTAATCAGCAAATTAATTAATTTACAAACAAACTTGCGATCCATGCCTAATAACTTTTTGTTTTGTAACACCCAAACATTGCGAACTTCTATACTTTGCCAAAATTAAGCAAAATTTTGTGATACAGATTTAGAAAGAAACATTTATATTGAGTTCACCTGGCCATTTTGTTGGTTATTTATATTTTATAATACTAGGCCTCTCACCAGATGCTAAATTTAGTATCATGGTTTTTGTCTCCTTTTTTCCTTGAAATAATAAAGTGCTTAAGTTATATATATTTTTTTTTCAAATAGGTGCTAAATATATTTGGTGAGAAATTTGGTTACACTGAAAATTCCAAGGGTTACAAAGTCCTGCCACCATACATCAGGATCGTTCAGGGTGATGGCATCTCATACGAGTCACTGGGAGAGATCCTGGAGAACATGAAGAGCAACAAATGGAGCGCAGACAATGTGGCCTTTGGTAGTGGGGGAGCTCTCCTACAGAGGCTGGACAGGGACACACAGAAGTGTGCCTTTAAGTGCAGCTATGCTGTCATCAATGGGGAGGAGGTGACCAGTTTTTTTTAATTTCACTTTTTAAATTCTTAACATTGATTGTAGAATACTAGTCGGAATAGGGGGTCGCCGTGGTCGAGTCGTAAAGCTCATGGTTGCTAAACCGCAAAAGTCTAGAGTTCGAACCCTCGGGCAGATGAGGCTCGTTAGCTGGGGACAGCCACTCTTCTAGGAGAGACAACTCCAAAATCAAACATCAGCTGCCTTGTAGTTTGTTCTTGGTCGGACAAAGGCTATGGAAGCAAATTCAAAAAGAAAAGCAGGCTGAAATCAGAGTCAATGGCCTCAATGGCGCATAACCAGTTGACACGTATCCTTAATTGTGATGGAGGCGTGGTAGAGTCGGCAAAAAGCTCATAGTTGATAAATTCGAAAATATCTCGAGTTCAAACCCTCTGGCAGATAAGGCTCGATCCCTTCCAACACTAAAAATTAAGAACGAAGAAGAAGACTAGTTGGAATAAGTTAAATACATTTGTGTTTGTTTGTTTTACTTGGGTAAAGGTGAATGTATTCAAAGATCCAATCACTGACAGAGGTAAGAAGAGTAAAAAAGGTCGCCTGACACTGGAGAAGCAAGATGACACATTTGTTACAGTAGAGCAAGGGAAAGGGGATACAGAAAAGGTTGGTTTCTACAAACTCAGTTTTTCTTGGTTTTAGAAAAACAACTTGATATTAATAATAAAACAAACTCAGCAATACTTAGTTTTAGAAAAAAAAACTTGATATTGATAATAAAATATTTTTAAAATTCTTTTGTTTTGTGTAGGATGTGATGCAGTTTGTGTTTGAAAATGGAAAACTTCTAAAAGATTTCACATTTGCGGAAGTTAGGAAAAATGCTGAAATTGACCTTCTACGGAATGAAAAATAATCAAGTCAAGAAAGTGACTATTATACTGCTACAAAACTATGCAATCATTCTAACGAAAACAAATTTTGCTTTAATATTTTATTAAGATAATTTTTAATTAGGAAGGTGGAGGTGAAATTGCATTCCTTGCTTTATAACTTCCTACAACACATTTTTCATAAGATATTTAACTATAAAAAAATTTTGGCACTTTGAACAGCAATGCAATTTGATTTTGCTTTATACTTACTCTAAAATTGTATACTTGTGCATTGTTTACACTGCCAAATAAGAATATTTTACAACAGTTTCACCACCTGGACACTTAAGTTTTATAAAACTTACTTCTGCCAGTACACTTTTCTGCTCAGGGAAACTTTATTTTTGTTTTATTTAAGTTATTGATCGGTTTACCTTTTTTATTTTTATTTTCTTTACATAATTAAATTATTACATTTTAATCAAGTAACACATAAAAATTGTAGCTCTCTCATTTCATTTATTTTTAAAAATTATATATTTCATGTAACTTCTTGGGTCTTAATTTTAGTGTTGGAAGGTATTCCCTCCAACACAAGTATACATGTCAACCTTCAGCTTTCTTTGTCCATCCAAGAACAATCTACAAGGCAGCAGTTGTTCGATTTTGAAGTTGTCTCTCCTAGAAGAGTTGCTTTTTCCAGCAACCTCTTCTGCCCAATTCATGTAACTTATCCTTTAATGTTTTGGTGTGACACCTCATAGGACTACCTAGTAAAGGACATAATCTTTTGTAGTGTTCCAACTGGATTGCAGGTCCTGTGGGTCCGAATTTCTGATGTTTGTTTTTACTCGTCTGCCAAATGAACTGGTATTTCGGCGGTCATGGGATACCTAAGTATCAGGCTAGGCATAGCTTTTCACCAGACACTCAGTAACATGAGCCGGTGACATGATTTATGATGTTCAGAATTGCAGTACATGGTGTCGGCACTTAGAAGTGCTTAGTATAGTTGTAGTGTTAAGTATAGGCCTAATGAAAAACTATATGCCAGTGTCACATACATGGCATTTTATACCTCATTGACTTTTTATGCTTTGTCATTTTATACCTCATTAGCATTTTATACCTCATTAGCATTGCATACCTTTTTGGCAATCTATACCTCATTAGCATTGTATACTCATTTCTTAACATTCATTCAGGGTCATTCCCTGAAAGCACTAGTTGCCCTGACATTCAGTTACTTCACCTGTGATTTGTACACATTATCCTTATCCCCTCCCATGCATGTCTTAGTCCTCTTAACTTTCTGTGGCGTATACTGCCTACCTCCCTTGAATGTCATATTTCAAATAAAACTTTAAAAAAATAATTTTGTGTTTTGTAGATTTTTAACAAATGAATTTCATTGAAAAAAATACAAAAACCTTAATGATGAGCTTTTAATTGCACTGAAAATAAAACAAACTTTCTCTTTTATAGACAAAATGGTCCAAAAATAAATAATACGAAACAAAGTTTACTATTTATTTTAGCAATTTAATAACAACGTAAATAATGGAACTTTTTAAATATTGCAGTAAAGAAAAATAATTTTTTAAATGTAGTGTCTTAAAAACAGAATATTAAAATTTAATAATTTTGTTAAAAAAAAAAAAAAAATACAACAGGCCATTGGGCATGTTTTATCATTTTCTCTGCCAAAAAGTGAACTATACAAAGCTACAATTTCCTCAAAAACAAGCACAGGTTTTGTTGAAATATAAGTAGTTCAACATGTGATTCACAATTGTACTACAGTAGCAATACACCCTGTAGAATATTTTTATATAAAAAATACTTTTGTAGCAAACTTGTACACAATAAATAATATCAGTTACGCTGTATTTTATTCGGCATACTATAATTTACATATTATACAAACTAAGAAAATTATGGAATAAGTTTGAAGGTTAACCCTGAGGAAATGTGACTAAAGTGTTTCTAGAAGACTAAAGGGGCAGTCACAACACTGTGACTGCATTAGTGTTGTCAAATGGAAATCCTATTAAAGTGAATTCATACTGGCAACACCTGCGTAGTTTGGAATGATTATTGTCCTGCTTCACAGGTGTTTAACTCATGAAGGCTCTGACTATACCCTTGACATTGTGCCTGCAAACTGGACAATCTTTCATAGCGATAGAACAGTCCCCACAGGACACCAGATGACCACAGGGCAGAAAGACGACAGCCACCTCCTTGTCCATACAGATCTTACACACTGTCTGCTGGCGTAGTTGGTTGTTCTGTTCTTTTATTCTTCTCATTAGTTCTAAAGAAGATAATTTAAAATATAATAACAATTTTTAAAAATTCTCACTTAATCTAAAACTGAAAGACATTTAGAACTGTGGTTCTTAACCAGTTTCATATGCCCGTTCACCGAACCCTACTTAATAGTTCTATCATCAACAGAGATGTAACCAACCTCCACAGAAAAAAGGCAACAAAGTTACATCTCTGCTAGAGATGGTCCTATAAAGAACCATGTTGATAAAGTTATATATAAAACACAGCCTAGCATAAATGATGTAACATTAACGAACCGAATTTTACCCCAACCCATGTCGTCATTAATAGCTAGGCAGCCACACAACCCGTGGTATAAAATAGTTCAATCTACAGCCCCACCCATCTCTCCAATATTTTCTTTTCAGGACTGCCTGCATCTTCTAACTAGCTTTAAGAAATTATAAAATCGAGAGGTACACAGTGTTCCTGCGCAACTAGCCTTTTCCACTTCAGTTTTTGTAGAGATTAATCATTACATGAATTTTTAAGTACCAATTTAATATCACATATCAGAAAAAGACATGATCGCTCAAACTTAAAAATATTTTAAATAAATTTATACAGGAATTAGAGACTTTACAAGATTTTATTTAAATTTTTTAATCAACTGGAAGTAAAATAATCTTTTTTTTTTTTATTTCACAAATCAAGGCTTTTAGATATGGATAAGATCAACTAATTATTTAAGTAAAATATTTTCTTGGAACTTTTTAAAATATTTTATTAATGTTAATTTAATTAACTAATTTACAGCATACTAACAGGCAGTGTAAAACAAATGTCAGGAAAACGTTATACCTAGAGATTGTGGAATATCAATGGTTAGTTCATCTGTCTCTGTGCGAAGATTGCTAGTTCTTGCTCTAGGCCTTTTCATTTCAACCAATTTCTCCAGGAGAACATCAGCTGATAATGTACCACCTAAAGAATACAGTTCAAAGTGATAAAGAAAATTGATTTTATTGATAATATACAGCCTACAGATTATATTGCAAAATCATAAAGAAAATGTACTTTATTGATAATATACCACCTAAAGAATATATTGCAAAATCATAAAGGAAATTTATTTTATTGATTATATACTGCCTGAAGAATATATAACAAAATGATAATGAAAGTGTACTTTATTGATAATATACCACCAAAAGAATATATTTCAAAATGATAAAGACGTTTAATCAAACTCAAACCTTTATTTATCATGCATAGAAATAAAATGTATAGGTAGTAGTTGATTTAAAAATACAAAAGGTTATTCTGATGCCATATCAACTATATTAAGGATATGAATAAATCGACCTCTGTGATGTAGAATTAGAACTAAGTCAATTTAAAAGTAAAAAAAAGGGTTAAAGAAAATAAATTTTATAAAATGCAGCAGTTTTTGGGAAATCAGATATGAAAATCACTAAAATAAAACTAGTGCTCAACATTGATTTAAATTTTAAAACAAAAATCAATTCATAATCTATAAGCACATATTATTACATATTTGAGTATTGAGAAAGCTCTAAGATCTTTTTTTGTGTAGGGGTGTTTGTCAAGCAAAAAGCCACTTGATAAGATAAAAAGCAAATTTGTGAAAATACAAATTTGTTTAGTGATGTTTTTCTTTGAGTGCATTATTTTTTTTTATACTACGTATATTTTATTCTCTATGTCAATGTAGCATACTGATCTGCTTTAAAATGTTAATAAAACTGACTTAATATAATTTTTACTTTGGTGTATTATTTGATTAAATAAGCCTATTAACTTACTGTCTTCTCTGACTAGAGTTGCCTGTCCTAGTACATCTATCATAGAGAATCCAAGATCAAGAACTGTTTTAACAGCTGGATCTCTCTGTAGGGGATTGTCTCTTGTTTCTAGAACAGAGAGATGGTTGTCGAAATAACCTCACACAATTATTAAAGGAGTTGTAATGCAACATGATTTTTCTATGTCTTTTTGAGCATTTTCTTTTTTTTGGAATTGGTAAAATATTTACAATAATCTTACTTAATAATGAAATTACAGTAAGCGCATACTTCAGCTACTAATCATAAAATTTTGGTGTCAAAGGTTACTTTTTCAATAGATCAATGTATTTTGATTCTTACTCTAATTTCATATAAAAGTATTAAGAAGGCTTGCTTATGAAAAGTAAGCTACACACTATAAAACTACAACTGAAAGAAAAGCCATTATGTACATAGCCTATACCGCAACAACAGACAGTGACTATGCATCACAGTGAAATAAGATTAAATGCTTTGCTAATAAATACAAGCTATTTATAACTAATTTGTTTTAGAAGGGTTAAAATGTAACTCAGAATTAATCTAATGACAGTTGAAACATTTTTTAAAAAAAATAACCAACCAAGATTAAAGTCACAACCAGAACACTTTATTTTCTCCAGCACCATCTGATAGGATATCTGTAACAAATTCGTTCCTAAAATTAACAGTTGTAGTTGTTTTGTGCCGGTCTTACGTATGTATTTGCGAATATTGCAGACAATTTCAAAAATCTAAAAATTAGGGTTACAGTTACTGTTGGGCTAGGTCACAGTATTTTACTTTTAACTACATAATTTTTATTATATCTCTGATAACACCTACTTTAATAAATACCACCTAAAAATAAATATTTAAACTCCAAAATACTTTATTTAAATCAACAAGATGAACTTAAGAATAATTGCTGATATTTTAGGAATATCTTTAACAAAAATAGAGTATAACCGTACACTGTTGTAACTATCGTAATGAGACTGCGGTTTAACAACTGTGGTAGGTATAATACTAACAATGCTAATGTAGGAAATAAACTCATTATAACTTTAACTACTACAACCTGACAACAAAAGTATACTAGCTCAATATTAACTAAAACTGCACTGATTAAAATGTATACCAGGTCATTATCTTTGTTCAGGTCCTGAACTGCATCTATAAAGGCTTGCCCCATCTGTTGACGTATGAATGCACACTTAGGGAACCATCTGGCATGCTCTACCAGTACATTGTCCTCGTCTTCCCAGTTCCTCAGTCCCCCACCACAGAAGAAGCATCGGGCACAGTCACCATAACCTCAAAAACACAAAAAAATTTAATTTGTAATAAAATAAATAGAGCCTATATGATTTTTTAAAAATCTTGTAAGCTTTAATTGAATCGAATGTCTATAGACCTACTAAGAAAAACTTAAAATATCACAATATATGGCCTGTAGCACAATTTGTAAATAAATTCTTGAGCCAGCTTATGTCAGTAGCTGTGGTTGGGAAATAAGATTTAAACAAATACGACATTGGACTAGGCTTAATAATTTTAATTGCAGTCTAACTAAGACTACTTATAAGCTGTTTCTTAATTTACAATTTCTATAGTCTATTCCTAAATAAAATGTCAATTATATTAAAAATTTAAGAAAGTTATCTCACCAGCATAAAAAAATCCAGCCTCTGCAAGTTCATTAGGAGTCAGATGATGTTCTCTAGGCCACCCGCTGTAAGTCTCAACTCGTTTAATCCGAAGGGCATATTCACTGCGCTTTGGCCTTTCTGTGATGATGCCCAACTCAACATATGTGGGTTTGGATGCTGTGCGAGCACTGGCTGCTACAGGACCCAATTGCTGGTTGCTCTCAGCTAACCTGTTACTTGATCTATCCAATCGCTGAGTAGCCTGGGCTGATCCTGATGTGACTGAGTCTGTCTCATCAGGCGAAGCATTGTTTAAATTAAGGACGGTAGTGACAGTTGGTTGTTCTGGAGATGACTCTATGGAAGACTGACCAGAAATGGGTGCAGCACTTCCAGTTAATAATGACACATTTGTTAAGTTTGTTGTTTCTGAAGGTGAAGCAGCTATGGATGTGTTTTGTTGCCATTCAGATCTCTCTTGATGTGAAGACTGAACTGCATTAGATGATGATGAAGTGACCAGACTAGAATCTGTGTACTCAATGTTTGATGGTATTAGCAAAGATGAAGCAGCTACGTCTGACACTTGAGATGAAAATACAGGCACACTTTGGGACTGTGATGTGACATTAGGTTCTCCTACCCGAACCTGCTGAATATTTACATGTGTAGCACTCTGTGAATGGTTAGAAAACTGTTCAGAGTCTGTATCAACCTGATTATTTACATTATTTTGTACAGATCTGTATGAGGCTAGCTGTATAAATAGTTGGACAAAACTGGCCTTGGGAACAGCTACTGGAATGTTCTCACAGCCAAGACCAGTAACCATGGGGCATTTTGAGCATAATTTCTTGTGGACGATATCAACTGAATCAGAGCACTTGAAGTTATAGGAGGCCCCACAAAAGAAACAGGTAACAGCGTTATCATCTTCTCTACCACTCCCTGAATAAAAAAATCCCTGAGCTGCTAGTGAGTGGGCATAGTGTGGAGCTTTTGGAGGATACTTTGTGAAAGTGGTCAGCCTTATTTTTTCTTGCTTCAACATCTTACTTTAAATCTGCATAGAAAAACATAAATAATAATTTAATAAATATTATAACACTATTCTAGTCACAATGCTATGTACTATGTTGATCTAGACTACATCCTAACTAATAAAAATTTAGGTAGTAGGCCTATGTCACTATTTGTAGATCTAATAAAAAAAAGTATATTATAGACTAGATTCTACTTCTAGATCATTTAAGAGTTATTTTTGGGCTAGAATAAATGAATTATAGGTAATCTATCGCTATAACTTTAGGTACGTAAAATCGCCCGCGGCTAGTCTAGTAAAGTACGAAAATGTTACCTCATTGTCAAGTATATTGTGATATATTTGTGTCAAATATTATAGATAAATGAATAATAAACCTAAATCAATGGCTAAATATATCAATATAGGCAAGAAATTAACTTTAAACACCAGTGTTTGCTAGCAGGATTTGCTATATAAAAAGCGGCCATCTGTAAGTTATAGTGGCTCCCCCTGAATCTTGCGCTATAAGTTTACAATTAAAAAAATAAACAAGATGGCTGTAATAGTAAATCAGCATGGTTGCATCTGTTGGAAACATCGCTAGTCTTTGTTTCTTACTGAAAAGTTTTAATTCAATGGTTTAAAAACAGGTACATAAATGAAACAAGGAAACATTTTTGTATTTTTCAAAACATAAATCGGAATCCTCCTCAAAATGTGAAATAATTATTAATTATCAAAATTTAAGGAGTCACTTGTTTGTCACAATACTAGTCGCGGGCGATTTTATGTACCTAAAACGATAGATTACCGAATTATATTTTCTAAATAGTAAATAGGTCTACAAAATGGCTAAAAAAAATGGCACTATTTTCTAAAATTTAAAATGCCATTGGGACAAATGGAGTCTTCTTTCTTGATTAGATTTATCATTTGATTTATTAATTTTAATTTATTCTAGGTTAAACAATCCTAGAATCTAGATCTAGATCTAGAACTGAGATCTAGATTATCTAGAGTCTAGATCTAGATCTAGAATCTAGAGGTCTAGATCTAATCTAATATAATATAAATATTTAAAATATAGAGCTAGATCTAGATCTAGATTAGTAGATATGGCCTATAGTCTAGCTAGGTCTAGAGTCTAGTACTAGATCTAGATCTAGAATCTAGTAGTGTTTTCTGTTTACAATAGTCAATAGGTCAATAGTAGATCTACATTAAATTAGTAGGCCTAATTAGAATCTAGATCTACACATTGGTCATTGTTTTGATTTTTTTTTTTAAACTACGCCTGCCCTTGCAACTTCCGATCACTTCAAAATTTTTTCGTTTTTTTTTGTTTGTTAATTAAATAAAAATTATAAATTGTATATATAGGCCTATAAAAAAAATATTCCAAACACCCTTGATCCCAACTTCTGACCTGAAGACTCCTATTATAGACTTCCAACCTCAATGTCTGTACTTATATTATACTTATACCTTCAAAACTTTAACAGCTATCCAAAAAAATATATTGTCAATATAGTAGTCTATGTAAACAGTTTAAAGTTAAATTAGCATTTTTTTTATTCACCAGATGAATAAAGGAAACAAAATAAATGTGTTCAAGGTTATTATCATTATTTGGATAACATAATTTCAAAATATCATTTATATTACATTATGGGCCAGTGTGGTGTAGTGGCAGAGAGCTAGACTATTATTAACCCAAAACTCTCTAGAGTTAGAATCCAGTTTCAAGTCAGCAGAATGTCTCAGAGTCAACCCAGCTCTGATGGGTACCTAACTCACGTTGGGTAAACAAAGGCGGCTGGGCATAGTGCTGACCACACTATACCTTCATATGCCGAGGTCTCTGAAGCAGATTAACTCTACGTCATCTGCACCATGTGTCTTTGGCACAAACGTGAACAGATGATGATTTACATTACGGTAGAAATTAAAGAGGTCACAGGGGTCGGCTTGGTCGAGTCGGTAAAGCTCATTGTTGCTAAACCGCAAAAGTCTCGAGTTCGAACCCTCGGGCAGATGAGGCTCCTTAGCTGGGGACAGCCACTCTTCTAGGAGAGACAACTCCAAATCAAACAACTGCTGCCTTGTAGTTTGTTCTTGGTTGGACAAAGGCTATGGAAGCTAATCCAAAAAGAAAAGCAGGCTGAAATCGGAGTCAACGGCCTCAATGGCGCATAACCAGTTGACACGTATCCTTAATTGTGATGGAAGCATGGTCGAGTCGGCAAAGCTCATGGTTGATAAATTCGAAAAAAGTCTCGAGTGCAAACCCTCTGGCAGATAAGGCTCGACCCCTCCCAACACTAAAAATTAAGAAGGAAGAAGAAGAAGAAGAAAGAGGTCACCTGATCCAGTATTTTTCTGAGTTTAGTTGATACAAGCTCTAGCTATCTGTGTCACAGGTTTTCTACATTCTGGACATGTTCTTGTTCCAGCACAGTCTATGCAGATAACCCAGTGGTGACATGGTAAACACAACACTGACTTTTGTCTTTTGTTGCAGATGCGACACATATTTGAAACTGCAGGATGACAAGTTTCTGAAATAAAAATAAATGTGGGTCCTGTATTTTAATTAAAAAAAAAAACAATAGATAAAACAATATTCATACAGCAATATAATTTTAATAATTTTATTTTTTTAATTGTACATCATTAAAATTTGGGTTGTTTTTAGTTATGTTTTAATTTGAAAAATCTCACAAGCAATTTTATTTAACAAATCATATACATAAAAACATTATAAGGCTTACCTACTGGCAAACTGGCAGAAAACTTCCTCAAAGCATCTTTAACTGGACTCGCTGTATTCTAAAAATAATCTTATGTTAATAAATACATCCAGAGTATTTTAAAACACTGTATTGTTGTCTAAACTAAAGAGGATAAAATAATGAAGGTATTTTACTTACGGACTGTACTTCGGAGGGATGATGTCGGGTTATTTGCTGTACGTCTTGTACGAATGAATCTGACATTCTTATATTGACATAGTCGCAGTTTGGTGCAAGTTTAGCATGCTCAACATACGGATTAGCTGTTTCACGCCAGTGACGTATTGATTTATTACAATAGAAACAGATCATATTGTCCTCTAGCTCTGTGAATATAAGTAGTTTCAAAATTTCAAAATGAATAATTATTTGGTGTTGTTTTATAGTGGTTTATGCACATATCAGACATTTATAAGCTTGATGCATAGAGTTCTTTATTTTCTTTTCCAATAAATTTTAAAATTATGTTATTTCGTAGTTATGAAACAATATCATATGAATTAAATAATTAAAATAGTATATTACCTAAAACTTTAATGAACAAAGTTTGTCAGAATATATTTAAATTGAACAATGAATATTGTAAACTTAAATGCTTAAATTAAATGAGATTTGAATTTTTTAAAAATCTGTATGCATAGACTACACAGCGTTATGCCAAATAAAGTTGTGTCAACCTATATGAATAATAATTGTGCAAATAACTGTGCATGATATCAGCGTTCACAAATTTAACGCCATGTAATAAAATGTCCTTAAAATATTTTTTTTGTAAATATACATAATCACAATTAATTAATATTGCCCAATATATTATAGTAGCCCTAAACGCTATGCATGCATAAGTTTTAGCAATCAATACAAATTTTTAACTCACGAGCATAAATAAATCCTGCATCTGCAAATTCTTTTGACCTCCTCTTGAGCATTTCGGAAGGAGAAAAAAAACTGCTAAGCCTCTGAGACATTTGAGTAAAATCAGGGTTACAAGGATTCCAGACTGTTATCTTAAGATGAGATCCACAGGGAACTACTTCTGTAGATTTTTTATTACCTGTATCTGAACTAGACAATGGAGCTGTCCCATGTTGATATGTTTTAACTATCTGTGCTGTGTCTTCAAGTGTTTCTCTTATCCTGAGGTCAACGTGCTTATTAAAATTAAATGGAATATTTTCACAGTCTGCTTTTGTCACCATGGGACAATGAGGTGATGTAGATCTATGATGATCGTGGATTCTTTCATCAGCAGAGAAAACTTTGCGGCAAAAGCAACACTTCAAATTGTGTACGCTGCCATTGTCTAAATACACAAATCCTTCTGAAGCCAAATGGCTAGGGAATATTTTAAAGTTTTCTGGATAGTTTTTGAATGTTGCTAGTCTATATTTCTCTTTCTTACATTTTTTCCATGGTAAATCTCTCAAAAATGTATGTGCCATAATTTCTATTTTTAAAAAAAAACAATATTTATGTTATGGTTTAATAGCGTTCAATTTAAATTTAATCTAAAGTTAAATTGATACTAATTATAAAAAATGCTTTTAAAAAATACTATGTAGGTTTTTTATAACTTATTTTTATATAAATAGGCATCAATCTATAGAATCTACCTTTAAAAAATAAAATTCTATTTAATGACTTTAACAAAGTTTAAATTTGGAATATTAAACAAGGTCCTGTATTAAAGTCTTTGAAACAATATTAAGTTAGCATTTGGAAAATGTCATTGCAATATGAATATTGAATGTTAATTATTCATATACCTAATTAGTACATTATTAATATTATAATGATTAAAATAATATATAATATATATATATATTTTCATATATGGGCCTATAGCCTATGTATAAATATACATGACCTTTTTCTGCACTCACTGCTCCCCTACCTTGAAAACACCACTGATATATATCTATCAGATATATATATACATAGTAATATATAGTAATATATATATAGAGAGAGAGATATTCATTATATAAATAATTATATATATAAATGTATATATGTAAATATTTATATATATATCTATATATATATATATATATATATATATATATATATATATATATATATATATATATATATATATATATAGCCTATATATATATATAGCCTATATATATATATATATAGCATATATATATATATATAGCCTATATATATATATATAGCCTATATATATATAGCCTATATATATATATATATATATATATATATATATATATATATATATATATATATATATAGGCCCTATATGTTGGCATATAGACTATATAATATAGAGTTATGTTAGTCTATTAGTTAATATAATACATATTACATATTTTATAGGACATATTTCTAGGTCTAGTCTCTATCTAGATTCTTGTCTAGATTATGCCTCGATCAGTAGGCCTATAGTATAAGTATACTGAACAATTTAAGGGGTGTGGGGAAATTGCGAGACGCGAAAAGCGAAATGGCGAGGCGGGAAAACGCGAGAAGGGCGCGAAAACGGTCGGTCACGTGACTTTTTTGTCTCGCATTTTACCACAAGCCGATACTTACGCTGGGTAGTGTTGAAATGCGAAGATTTCTGCGAAAAATTTACCGCACCCGATATTCAGTGGTATTTGGTCCAGACTTCAAAGACTTCCGATTTTTCCGTCGCTAGACATACTGATGATTTGTCAACTCCCCCCCATCTTTTGTGTCGACTTAGAATTCCACCTTGTTCGAAACCGACGGAAATACCGCCGACGATAGATCAACTCCTGTCTTTTGTGTGGAACGCCGAGGCCGCCTGAATTACCGTCTTTGAAGATCGCCGTGCCGCCGCAAACATATTTTCTATTGTTGCATAGAAATTTTGTATTATAGCCGCCGCCTACGATTTTTTTCTAGCTTTTTTTTACCATATAAATCTAAGCACAAGGAAATGCCTACATCATTTGGATACAACTATTCTGGAAGTAAGAACTACTTACTGTGTGTTTTCTCTTCCAATGTTCCTTTACACTAATTTATATTAGATTTTATATCACGGTTGTGACTTTTCCGAATTTTCCCATAAATGTTATATTATTATTTATTAATTAATTGTAAATATATATAAAAATTTATTATTTATTATTTCCATAAATAAGTCAGAAAAATAACATCAAATTAAGTATGCGATTACTGCCCTATGTGAAGGTGAGGACTAGATTAACCCTCCATTATGTGTTGCTTATTCCTAAGCTTTTATGAACTCTCAATGCCCCCAGTTTTTTTTCTCTTACTTACTGTTTGGGGAAAAAATAAAGTGACGTCACCGATATTATCAGTTGCTCGTGCTATATCGTAAGCTATGGGCCTACTTCAAATATTTTTAAAACCAAGTTGAACTTATCTGAATTTTTTGGTTTTGGTGGTGGTGTTATTTTGGGGTCTTCCATAAATGACTTATTGCAAGTACAAAAATCCATAAATAGATGTTGCAAAATATCTCTCCTGCTGACAAGATTATACCAATTCACAATGACACAGCTCACGTTTGTATAAACATGAGCGGGCTAGATTTTTAAATTAATGCTGACTGAGACGGGATTTTCCTCTCGCTAACAAGAGCGGGCGATGACAGTAGCACAGCAACGATGTTAGGATTTTTAAATAGATAGATATAGATATAGATCTATCTATCTTCTTAGTATCTAGATAAAAAATAACAACATACAACACTCGTGTTAAAGGGTATGGCTAAATGCTTGTTTATTTTTAAACAAAAAAATAATTTAAATAAATAAAGATGGGAAAAAAAAGAAAAAAACTTTTTTCGCAAAAAGTGTCTCGCTATTTACCCTTAATTCCGCAGGTATGTCTCGCATTACCTTCTCGCATTTTCCCGCCTCGCCATTTCGCTTTTCGCGTCTCGCAATTTCCCCACACCCCAATTTAAGTGACTTGTACTCTCCTCTTCTAGATTCCTATATACTATATAAAATACAGATATATAGGACATTATAGAGCAAGAATAAGTCCTAGAATAGACTAAAGTCCATATCTGTGAAAGTTTTTAAGGGTAATCTATCGTTTTAGCGTAATCAATTCGGCTGCAATAGTAATGTGCGGGAGAGGTAGCTGATGAATATATTTGTTTAAATAAGTTTATTTAAGTCAAATTTTACAAAATATCACAGATAATTGATTTAAAATAACAAACAGTGACCAAAACAATTTAAATAACATGAAACTAACTTTAAACTAGGTGTTTGAGATAAATATTAGTAGAAAAAAAACAGCGGCCATCTTTCCAAATAAAATTTAGAGTAGTTTCCCTGGATAAAAATGTCTATTCGTATGTATATTGTGTTGACTTTTTTGTTTAATATACATACCTGTCTTGTTTAATATAAGTAATACAGAGGGCCGTCTTCTTATCTTTAATTTCATTTTCAAGTGAAATGAAGGCTATGTATGTATGTACATCCAAGATCTCAAAAAATTTTGGGAGGTCCAACATTTACTAAACCCTTTTGTACTGATTAGGGGTCGTCCATAAATGACGTCAGAATCGTAGGGGGGAGGGGGGTCGGTAATTTTGTGACGATGTGTGATGACGGGGAGGGGGGGGGGGTTCAGATGGTGCTACGTCACACTTTTGCTTTATAGATAAGAAATGTTAGAAAACGAATTTTAGACATTATTTAGCTTTTTAAAAAACAGTTTTAATAAATTATAATAGGAATTGATTAAAATACTATATTTTGACATATTTCAGACAAGATTTTGGAAAAATATCGATGTTTTAAAAAAAAATCAACTGCAATTTTGAGGGGGGTGGGGGGGTTGTAGGCTGATGTGTGACGTCATTTTAGGGGGGGGGGGTCTGACTTTTTGTGACGACGTGTGACGGAGGGGAGGGGGTGAGGTAAAAATCGTATTAAAAAAGCGTGACGTCATTTATGGATGACCCCTTAACTTGTCAATTATTAGGTCGTCCATATTCCTCATAAATGACGTTGGACTCAAAATATGGGACGGTGTAAAATATTTTTTTCAAAAATGATGAAGAATATATTCGTTTTCGTTAGAAATTGTGATTAAGGGTTCGGGTATAGTAGAACTGCGATATGATATTAAATCATCATTTTGCTTTTAGTAACTATTGGGTGAGAGGGAAATTGTCGGGAAAAGTATGACGTCATTTATGGGCGATCCATTTAATTAAGCCTAGTTGTTTATTTTGTCTGTAGACATTAGTCTTAGGCCTACACTTTTTCTGAATTAAGATTATTGTGTTTTTTAAAATAGGTTCAAATTTTAATTAGTTACATTTGAATACCACATGGTTTGTTGTTTTTTTTTCTTTGCCTTCTGCTGTCATCAGTTTTTGATTTCTTCAGTAGTCAATGTTTACCCCTCCCCACTATCCATTATTACCAAAAAAAAACACCCACTATATGTGTCATAGCGTAGATATATAGAATTAGACTAGACGAGTAGAGGTTACTAAGGACGGTACGAACTTGACGGTAGACGATTTGGTGCGAGAGTATTGTGCGCGTGTTCAATAAAATATGTGTGGCGTGAGTGTGACGTGAGCATGGTGCGACAATGTACCGATGACGTAAGACGCAGCAGTGAAGTTAGTTGGGGTTAGATATAGTAGAAGACGGATGTATTATTTGATATTGTGAAAATGATCTATAAGTGTGTGTTAATTAAGTTCATGTTATTTCATAAACTAAGATGTTGACATTGTTAATTAGTGTCTGCGGAACATAAGAGTGATTCCCGTCCTCCTCACGAGTATAATAGTTGCCGTATGAATAGTAGTAGATCAGAATATATTGAGATTATATATAAATCGCCCATCACAATATAGTGATATCCCACTCTAGAAAAAAAAACTAGATCAACGTATAGTTCGTAGGAAAATTAGAATCTATCACTTATTCGTCTGTTAAAAAAAAAAGAAATACGTCATTTTTCTCAACCACGCCGTTTCATCCCCCACTAAGCACAACGTCACAAAGTTCGCGGCGCGCGTGACGTCATTTGTCATTAGGCTAATGTTTAAGAAAGATACCGCGTAATTAAAAGAAAATCAAAACAGGCCCTAAATCACTATGGCGATGAGACTTTAACGACGTTTAGCCTGACGAATAGATCTAAATAACTTTAGTTCGGTGAATTATATTGGTGTTTAATTTATTACAGTGGCATGATGTTCTCCCTCTACTATACAAATTCACGTGCTTTTAATTTCTGCAACCTGCTGCCCTGAGACGTTCGGCTCTAAAATGCCCGTGACACAGCGGCTTCGGTAAATGCATTTAGGCTCCCGGTCCCACCTATAAACGTCTGTCCATTAAGCTCCACGCAAAACGTGTGATTAATATGTGGACATGCGCTAGTGGTGGTGTCAACAGGGGCCAAGCTCAGGTCTTAAAGGTGCTCCGCACTTCATAAAAGACAAAATTGATGTTCAGATATCGTCGGACTCTGGCGTTTTGCCGACGGCCGTACTCCTAATGCACAGTCTTAGAGGCTGTCCACTGCTAACACTATTTTATGTTAAATTCAAGCCTATACTGAGCTGTGGCTTTACATTAGCTCAGTGGCGTAGCGAGGTCGAGTGTCACCCGGTGCGGCACTTAATGGTGTCACCCCCCAGATGCGACAAACTTTCAATTTTCGATTTGTCCCATTTTACCTGCTAGTCAATAATTGTCGAATATTGTTGACAGGAGCTACTTGGTTTGAGCCTTGTTGTCAGAAGTTATTTCATTTGGAGTCAATATAGTGCAGCCTATTTTCGTCGGTAGGCATTTAGTGGCAGGTCCTTTTTGGCGGGGATGATGTGCTGAGGTTGTTTAACACCGCTTAGTACAACATGCATGCAATAGTTATGAACAAATGTATGCATGAAAACGAACGCTTTATGTTCCCCATTTTTCACTGAGCACAACTTTATAGAAGATTCCAAAATAGACGTCACGCATCCCCCCCCCCCCCCCGACCACCCTGCGTAAGTTGACGTCACATTAGCATTGCATATGTGACATCGTTTATGGGCAACCCCATATAACTCATTTTGGGTATTTGGTATCAACATTTTGACAACAAAGGTTATTCAAAATGTATATAGGACTTGACATCTACCATAAATGACATCGTACACTTAAGGGGTGGAGTGACTGGTTTTGAGACGACGTTTTACGCGGGAAGTGGGAGGGGTAAGAAACGTGAAACGTTGTGTATTTCGCCTAATACAAAAATGCTAAAAATATTTTTCATTAGAATTATGGCTTGACTTTGTAATAGACAGGGCAAAAAGGTAATTTTCGACATTACGACTATTTCGTGACGGCAAAAATGGGGGTGGGGGGGGGTTAAGGTGAAGAGAGGTCAAAAACGGGACGTCATTTGTGATTAAATCACTAATTAAAGGAAAAAAGCATGAAAATATTAAATGAAAATAGGAAACAAACAATAACACAAACAATAAGAATGAACTCAAACTAATATTTAAATAAACATTAGATATGTAGTGGTAGCTCTATAAAAATAGGGAGTATCTTAATGTATAAAAATTGCATCTCATATATCATAATAATAATTATAGAACTGATGTTTATTGTCAGTCAATTAAATTGTTTAAAGGGCAGAATTTTAAAAAAAAACGCATGCTTTGTATTTAAACACAAGACTAACCTATTTAACAGCAAACATCAATACATTTCCATACAAATAGAAATTAAAGGGAAATGACTCAAAATAATATTTTCTTAAGATGGCCGCTGTTTTTAATAGCAAATTTAGTATCTGTAACATCGTTGTTAAACTTTAATTTCCTGACATTTTTATTGATTTAAACCTTAAATGTGGTTTAATATTCAATTATCTTTAGTATTTTAGTAAAATATGCAAAAATATATCCATATTTAAGCCATATTTATTAGTTACCTTATCCCTACATTACTAGTGACGGCCGAATTGATTACGCTAAAGCGATAGATTACCGTTTTTAAGTATGAATTGCCTATAAAAAATTATTTGGAATAAGGTTGATATTATTATTATTATTTATTCATATTCTTAGATCTAGATCTAGATTCTAGGTTAGGCTAGAGGCTATAATAAAAATATCATTAAAAAATAAAATAAAATAAAAATAGGCCTACCTACGCTAGGCCTATAGACTATAGTATAATAATACTCATTTACTACTTATTATTATTACATGGCCTATGGCCTATGCTTATATTTAAAATTATACTTACTACTTACTATAGACTATATTATAGTGAATTTATATAGACTATAGACTGCTATAGTCTATAATCTATAATAGTCTAAAGTCTATAGCTATACTTATCAAAAAGGCCTAAAAGAAACTAATTAATAATTTGCCTAGATCTGATCTAGGCCAAATATTTTTTTTTGTTTTAAAACTGAATTCAGTAATTTTAATTTAGTACTAAATTGCAAGATCTAGATTTAGATCTAGAATAGATCTAGTCACTAGAGGAGTCTTGTCCCTATTTGTGATGATTAGTGATTACCATTAAAAATAAAATAACTTTTTGAAATAAACTCACCTCAATAAATTCTGGAATAACTTAACTAGAATCTAGCTAGTCTGATCTAGATATAGATCTAAATCTAATCTAGATCTAGAAGAGGGAAGAAAAAGGATTTTCCCAGATAAATCACAGGCAAATACAGGGAATTCCCCTTTCCCATATTGCCATACTCTAACATAGTCACAGTGGCGTGCAGAGGGGGTGGGGGGAGGGGCAGGCCCAGGGCATCCACTCCAGGTGGGGCATCCATCGGAGGGTTTTTTTTTTTTTTTTATTAAAAAAATTAATGCTGATTGATTTATTAATTTGTCAATCTCTTATCTCACCTATATTAAATACGCAATCGTTTATCCCTCGTTTTGACATTATACAGTTCGTATCGCAAAAATTACATAGAAAAAGCGGGCATCACTGAAGAGTAGTCCCAGGGTAGTGGTAGTCATTGATATTCCTATAATAAATAAGTCTTTATAAAAATGTAGGGGCATAGAGAGTCTCCAGAGCAAGCACAGCAAAGATACAGACCTTCATGGACAGATGCCTTAGACAGATATTGAAATTGAGATGGCAGGACAAAGTGCCGAACATAGAATTATGGAGGAAAGCTAGGCGGGAGCCTATGGGTGTGCAAATAAGAAGAAGGAAGTGGCGCTGGGTGGGTCACACACGCTGCGAAAGGCTCACCCAAATGTTACACTCCAAGCGCTTGAGTGGAACCCCCTGGGAAAGCGGAAGTGAGGGCGCCCAAGACAGACCTGGAGGCGGAGTGAAGAACTGAAGCCAACAGGGATGTCTTGGGAGATGACAAAATTAATAACCGGGGATCGGAAGAAATGGAAGGAAATGGTGGAGGCCCTATTTTCCACAAGAAGCAAAGAGGACTAAGTAAAGGGGCATCTTTTAGAGTAGTTTTGTCCATATAATTCCTTTAAACTATAGGGGCATCTTTAAAATAATTATGCCCGTATTCTTTATACTAATTTTCAAAGACATCCGTAAAGTAATTATATCTACATTTATTTTTATAGACTGTAGGTGCATCTTTTTAAAGTAATTATTCGTATATCCATTATATTATATTTTAAGGGCATCCAGTAATATGCCCACTTCGCTTTAAAATACATTTTAAAGGCATCCATATAGTAAGTATGCCCATTGTCATTTTATATATTGTAACAGTATCTCGAAAGTAATTATGCTTATATATAACATTCGAAGTGCATCCATTCAGTAATTATACACATCATCATTGTGGCTCTTTTTTGGGAACATTTCAACGTTTTTATCTACATGCTCATATAAAACATTTTAAGTGCATCCAAAGCAGAGGCGTAGCGACCCTTCCCGGCGCCCGGGGAAAAACTTTCAATTTGGCGCCCCCTCGGGAGCAAATTTTCAATTTGCACCCCCCTCAAACTTTCGATTTGCACCCCCCCTCAAACTTTCGATTTATAATGCAAAAATGCAGCTAGAATGACATTTTAATTTGTTTTTAAAACCCATTTTGGCGCCCCCTAAGATCGGCGCCCGGGGACATATGTACCCCCCTGCCCCCCCATCGCTACGCCTCTGATCCAAAGGGAATTATGCCCATATTACTATTACACATTTTTGAGGCGCCTTTCGTGCAATACGTGGACAATTGTAGTGTAATAACGCCCATACAGTTTTTGTTAAAATTGTAGGGGCATCCCTTAGAATTTATTCCTTTTCATGCATATGAGCATAGTTAAGAATAAGAGTGCCCATATTGTTTTTGATAAACTGTAAGGACAAACTCAAGAATAAGCATCAACATATTGTTTTCGATACAATGTATTGGTATCGTTCAGAATAATTGTGCCCTTTATTATTATTATGAATAGTAGGGGCATGCTTTAAGAAGTGTTAAAGTAAAAGTATTTTGATTCTTAGTAGATCTAACTGTAAAGTTATTGGGGGCACATTATAGAGTCATTTTTATTTCAATTAATAGTAGAGTAGTTGAGCCCATATTGATTAACTGCAATGTTGGGGTGGGTATGGTGTGGGAGGGGGGGGGGGGACGGGACACGTCCTAAGTTGTAGGGACGGTCTGACATAGCACACCGACCGATGTAGAAGTTTTTTTTTTAAAGGTTGTAAGGTGTGGTAGGGCTGGCAGCTTTAGCCAACCAAGGTTCACGTCGAGGCTCAAACAGTTTGAGAGTGTTTAGCATCACAACTCCTTGAAGCATTGACCTTTTGACCGACTAGTTTAGAGATACAAATGTGAAACATCTCGAGTTCAATGCACACGCTCACCTGTATCAATTACCCTGTATAAATTCTCGTGCAGGCCGAGAGAGAAGCAGCCAGTGTTTTCTCCACACTTTTTCTCCGAGGGGGGGGGGGAGCGGTAGACTTTCTTGGGGGGGGGGGGGGGGCGGACACTGTTAAATGTAAATATTTTCTATATGTGACTAGGGTAGGCCTAGCCACTAGTTACAAATCTGATAACGAACGAGAAGCCGAGACGCAGTATTGCAGTCTGACGCAACCGATAACAGGTGGCTTATTGAAGTCGGACTGATAACAATCTCAAAGCCAACGCGTGCTATTTTGGGAAACGGTACGAAGAGAGTTAGAAGGCCTGTCAACTTTGATCGATAGGACGCAGATGTTATTTCACGGATTGTACGCTAGAACTGCGTAACTAGTGGTCGGAGACATCGAGTACAAGTATCGATTACGGAGGAATACAAGTATGCAGACGAGTACGGATACAAGGCATAAATAGGAGGGGACGACTGAAATCGCTCTCTTACCGCTCTTTCCGTTTCATCGCTTGCTTTAGATCAGTCAGTCTGTGTGACATACTCAAGATGGTTATATTGTGTTAAGAAGGACAATAGACATGTGGATTCAGTTATATGAAGCCTAGTGAGGACTGTTAGGGGGTCAGTTGATTCAGACTATTATTGTGAAACATTTCTGTTGATTCATTGTGTTATATTGAAGCATTTCTTGATTCATGTAATAAAAGGATCAATAGCGAACCTGCATCTTCGAGTCTTTCTACTGTAGTCGATGTTGTGTAGCATGAGTGGTTCAACTCGTTACAATTGGCGTTGTCGGGCAGGATAGACTCGGGGAAGGTCACATTTGGCGTTGCGAACAGGAAAGATGCAACTAGCCTAGGTCACATTTGGCGTCGTCGAGCAGGATGAATTCAACTAGACTTGCCGTTTTAGGCACCCATAGTCAACCTTGTGCATAACTGTGTTTTGTGTGTATGTGAATTCGGACATTCAGGAACTGTGAAAATCGAGGAAAATTTTTTCATATACACACGGTAAGAAAGAACTCTTTTGTTTTACTTACGGAATAAAATGTCTACTCTGGACGAGAAGCAGACCCATATAGTGGTCCTACCCAGAGAGTCCCACATTAACAAATTTTACGGGGACGGTGATCCCACTTTAACCAACAGGTTCAGTGAAGAGGTCAAAGCGGCCTGGGCCTCGAGAGGCATGTCACCAGAGGAAAGATTAAGACTGCTGATGGGCAGCATAGGAGAGACGGTTAGGGCAGAGGTCAAATGCCACGATAAAACCATCCAATCAGATCCTGATAAGGTGCTGGATCTGATTATGGAGACCTTTGGGGAGAGACGGTCGGGATCGCAACTGTTAGCAGGGTTCGTAGGCTTGAGGCAGAGATTGGCGGAGAGTGTGATGGAGTACTCACACCGGATGAATAGGGCCTTTGATTCGGTAAAGGTCAAAACACCGGACATTGACGTACGCCTACTGAGGGACCATTTCATTGAGGGGCTGGCAACCCCGATCCTAAGAAGAGAGTTGAAAGAGGAGGTCCACAAAGAACCGCAGTTGACCTTCCTTCAGGTCAGGAACTCAGCGATCCGCAGGTCCGAGGATGAGGACCAATCGAACTGTTCGGTGGACAAAGTCTCTGTGCCTGAACAGAGACAATCCCCACCCACAGGGGCCGACACGATGGAGACCATGATGGCTCAACTGTTGGCCCACCTAGATAAGGTTGACCAACGTTTGGAGAGGTTAGAAAGCAGGTCAACAGCTGAGAATCGGGAAAAGAACGGGACAAAACAGGGACGGGTTGGACGGCCGCGTAAAGCTGAACCCAGACAAATGCTGCTTTGGTCTGAAATCGGTACATTTTTTGGGTTACGTGATTTCGTCGGATGGCATCGCCACTGACCCAGATAAAATTGCAGCTGTTAAAGAATGGAAACAACCAACAACTACGGTAGAGGTCAGGTCATTCTTGGGCTTTGCTTCCTATTATAGAAAATTTGTGCCGGGTTTTGCAAAAATTGCCGCACCATTGCATGACTTGGTAAACAAAATGACAAAGAAACACAGTAAGGAGAAAAAGAAAGGTAAAACACAACTGATAGGTGAATTATGGACTGATGAATGCCTGAACTCGTTTAAGCTATTGAAAAAGGCTTTGACAGAGGCGCCGATATTAGGATACGCAGACTTTGACAAACCATTTCGGCTAGAAATTGACGCCAGCTCTAAAGGTCTGGGAGCTGTGCTATCACAACAACAAAAGCAAGGTTTCAGGGTTATTGCGTATGCCAGTCGAGCTCTGAAGGAATCAGAGAAGAACATGACAAATTACAGCGCCATGAAACTAGAACTTTTGACATTAAAATGGGCTGTGACTGAGAAATTCAGGGACTATCTATTAGGTGCTAAATGTGTGGTATACACTGACAATAACCCCTTGAGTCACCTAAAGACAGCAAAGTTGGGATCCATCGAACAGCGATGGGCAGCAGAATTGGCACTCTTTGACCTAGAGATAAAGTATCGCCCGGGGCGGTCCAATGGCAATGCGGACGCCTTATCAAGGAATCCTTACGAGAGACCGGGTGATGAGGAAGAAACACTGACAGGAATATGTGAGGTCAGAGCGTCAACAGATATCCCTCATGGGGTACAAGTGATGCAGAACGGGCAGACCGGGGTGGAGCACATATCCACGGAACCCGGACATATGGACAATAGTGATTTTAATTGCCTTAATCACCAAAAGATAAGAGATGCCCAGAGAACGGATAGTGGCTTACAACCGCTATTGAAATACGTCCAGGAACAAAAATTCCCAGGAAGAAGGGAAAGAGAACAATTTGGTCGAGAAACAAAGAAAATACTGAGTCAGTGGGACCGTCTCAGTATAGAGGATGGTGTTCTCATGCGGAGAATTCATGACCAAATTGATGGGACAATACTCCAGGTGGTGGTGCCTGGACAGTTAAGAGAAGAAGTGCTAAGGTTGGCACATGACAGGGCAGGACACCAGGGTCAGGACAGGACGCACAAAATATTACGACGGAGGTGTTACTGGCCCAATATGGAAATGGAGGTCAAACGCCATTGTGAGGCTTGTGTGAGGTGTCAGCATGCGAAAATGCCAGTTGTCAAAATGAGACAGCCATCAGGACACCTACTAGCGACAAAACCACTAGAGATTGTGGCTATGGACTTTACGTCGTTGGAGCAATCATCGGATGGGACGGAACATGTGTTGGTAATGACTGATGTATTCACCAAATGGACGGTGGCGGTGCCCACGCGAGATCAGACCGCCAAAACAGTGGCAAAGGTCTTAATAGAACATTGGTTCATCAAATATGGCATACCAAGACAATTGCATTCTGACCAAGGAAGGGCTTTCGAGTCAGAAGTAATTAACCAACTGTGCAGCCACTACGGGATCAACAAATCTAGAACAACCACATTTAATCCGAAAGGAAACGGACAGTGTGAACGGTTCAACCGCAGCATGCATGATTTGCTGCGTACGCTAGAACCTGAACAGAAAAAACGTTGGCCTGATTTTCTCCCAGAGTTGGTATATCTATACAACTGCACACCCCATGCCACAACCGGCTTTACGCCATACATGTTGCTGTTCGGACGGGAGGCTCGACTCCCTCTTGATTTGTTCTTAGGAAAAAAGGAGAGTATGACTGGCTCATACACCGCACTGGAATATGTGAATGAACATATGAGAAGAATTAGAGAAATGTACAGGGTAGTACAGGAAAGACTGGAACATGAAGCACGGCGAAGGGAACCGCCGGTACAGACAAAGGACCCGCCACTCAAACTGAATGACAGGGTATTACTGCGTAGCCACCCGTTAGGCAGAAACAAAATCCACGATCTCTGGGGACAGGAGATATGGCAAGTCGTGGAGATGCCTAAAGTAGCAGGTGGCCCCTTTAAGATAAGACCCATCGATCACGCCAAACCGGATCGGTGGGCGAATATTGCTCAATTAAAGAAATATTGGAATAGGCAAGAAGAGCAGTTACACACAAGGAAATCCAAGACAATTAGGGAACCGGAAACTATAACGGAAATTCACATACCCATCCCGGAACCATATCACCATCATCAGAACAACCGCGATACACAAGTGGAGGATAACGGCAACAAAGAGGATCCCGTTCCTTCCAGAAGCAGAGAGACAGTAGACCATCAGATAAGTGGTCCGCGGAGAAGTTTGAGGAACAGAAGGAAGACGAAATTTTTTGTCAGCAACCATCAAGTCTTTCTTGGTCGCGCTGGTATGAGAACAGACTGTTCAAAAAAAAGCTATAAAAGTGAACTGGTGAAGGCACCAAACGAAAAGGGTGGATGTGAATTCTAGAACTGTTTTGTGTCTCAGGAAGACGATGTAGACACAGTTGAGATGTGAAATAGGTATAACTGTCAATCGTATACGAATGGGACGTCGTGGACAGTGAGTGGAACAATAAAATTTTTTTACGATTATGCGATTGACTCTGGAGGAGTGCACCTGCCAGGCGTTGTTTGTGGTTGAAAACACACAAAAAAAGGCAGGGGTGGATGTGACTAGGGTAGGCCTAGCCACTAGTTACAAATCTGATAACGAACGAGAAGCCGAGACGCAGTATTGCAGTCTGACGCAACCGATAACAGGTGGCTTATTGAAGTCGGACTGATAACAATCTCAAAGCCAACGCGTGCTATTTTGGGAAACGGTACGAAGAGAGTTAGAAGGCCTGTCAACTTTGATCGATAGGACGCAGATGTTATTTCACGGATTGTACGCTAGAACTGCGTAACTAGTGGTCGGAGACATCGAGTACAAGTATCGATTACGGAGGAATACAAGTATGCAGACGAGTACGGATACAAGGCATAAATAGGAGGGGACGACTGAAATCGCTCTCTTACCGCTCTTTCCGTTTCATCGCTTGCTTTAGATCAGTCAGTCTGTGTGACATACTCAAGATGGTTATATTGTGTTAAGAAGGACAATAGACATGTGGATTCAGTTATATGAAGCCTAGTGAGGACTGTTAGGGGGTCAGTTGATTCAGACTATTATTGTGAAACATTTCTGTTGATTCATTGTGTTATATTGAAGCATTTCTTGATTCATGTAATAAAAGGATCAATAGCGAACCTGCATCTTCGAGTCTTTCTACTGTAGTCGATGTTGTGTAGCATGAGTGGTTCAACTCGTTACAATTGGCGTTGTCGGGCAGGATAGACTCGGGGAAGGTCACATTTGGCGTTGCGAACAGGAAAGATGCAACTAGCCTAGGTCACATATATAAATTCCAATTCGTTCGGGTGGGGGGAGACGATAGACTTTTTTGTTGGGGGGGGGGGGGGGGGGCGAAGTGAGGTCCCGTGAGGTAATACAAAAACCGATGACACTCTTTTTTAGGGCATGGCATACAGCCCCCCCCCCCCCCCCCCCCCCCCACGATATGTACCCAACTATTTTCCCGCCACGAAGTTCTACCCATTAATGATTCTCTATTTGTATTTCTAATTAAGCTTTATTAATATATACATACATACACACACACACACACACATATATATATATATATATATATATATATATATATATATATATATATATATATATATATATATATATATATATATAGTATGGGGGCATCATCCTCTTGAGTTGGCCCCGGGCATCTACATAGGTCTGCACGTCACTGCATAGTCATAATGGAAATAATTATATTGGGGCCGTGTGGCGTTTCCATGGGAAGTGCAGTGGCAGCGACAGCTCCTCTTGCGAGCCTTTTTAAAAATGGCGCCTTTTTCGCTAAATAAAAATTAATTTAAACAAGCTCTTTTTAAAAAATAGAAATGGCGCCTTTTCCCCCCGCGATTAGGTGTAATCCACCCGGAGACCAGTGGCGTAGATGCCGAAAAAGCTAGCGTAAGCAAGGCACAAGGGCCAGGGAACAAAAGGGGCCCTTTTTCCCACTTAAAAAAATGTAAACGTTTACATTTGAATTTCAATATTTGTGTTATATAAATATTTTTAGACAGAAAATGGTTAAAAGTTCCAAAAGTCCCGTGTCCTTTCTTACTTTACAGGCAGTGGGATTCAGTCGAACAGGGCCGATCCGTAATAATAACAATACTACAGGCGTTGCCGCTTTGTCGTGCAAGACATTGAGAAAATTATTTCGAATATTTATTTTCCTTCCCCAATTTTTCAGCGTTGATAAAAATGCCCCGAGATTGTCATGAAAAGAGATATTATTCGTATGTTTCCCCCGACGCTTCAGGTTAAACTTATTTTGATCTCCAACCACTCTTTGTTGCTAAAAGGTATTGTTTCCTTTGCACCTCCAAGAACAACTTGATTTAACCTTTCAATGTCCCGATAGTTTCTCGCGTGAATGGAAATTATAGCTTTGATCAGCTGGTCGAAATACTTCAAAATATACCGGGCACCACGAGCGCGAAAAGCGGCACACAGTTTGAGAAGCCATGATTTAATTAAGAAAGTAAATTTTTCTTTTATAACCGTTTTAAAATATATTTCATTAAAAATTGCGAATATTTTGCACTGATTCATAAGGGGTCCCGTATTGAAAATAGCTTATTGGGGCCTTATAAAGCCTAAAACCTCTCCTGCAGATGGTGCCATCATTATAGCACCGCTGGATACCACACTCACAATAATAAAAAAAAATCCAAAAAGAGACTGAAATATTTGACTCAGGAGAGTAGGCTAGAGTTGAATGATTGGTAGCAACGGTGCACATACACGAATGAGGATCATTATATTTTTTTATATTTAGTGTATCTATGGTGCAATGTGGTAGGCTGTAGAGCACCATAGACTTAGAAGAAAACAGGTTGAAATCATTTTAGATCATGAAATTTGCAAGCTGGCAAAAAATTAGTGGAGTCGAACGTGAAAGAGAAGCGGCAAGTCAGTTTGTGTGCTTTGCCACTGTTTGGTGTAATGTTTGAACTGTGTTAATCTATCGATTGTTTGTACATTCTAGGGCGTTTTTAATACCATTCTATTTCACTTTAATACGTATTGTTTTGCTACACTTTACCAATTAAAAAACGTGAGGCTGAAATATCATTGGTTTGTACTCTAATGTTCTCTATTTGTATATATTTGTACCTAGGAAACACCTTTGTGAAAAGTAAGTATTTATGCCCCATTTAATGTGTAGGCTATTTCAATCTAGCCTATATATTAGCTTTGAATCGATATAGTGGCTAGTGGGTACAACATTTTAGTCCTATTTGTTGAAACTAAAAACAAATAATGAATGTAACAAAGTAGTGTATGTGTTAATAAATATTTAATAAATTATTTATCAAGCACACAGCACTTTATAAATAGTTTTTTTTAGTATATAGGCCTAGGCCTATATAGTTTTCATTTTCCTCGAGTTCAGTAAACCATTTTTCATTGAAATCTTCTTTGGCTGTGTGAAAACTGTAATATTTTCCTGCAACATAGCGAAAATAACTGAATAAATTATCGAATATAAATTTGTGGTATAATAGATGACTTCTTCCGTAAAAGAATAATCTTTGTAATTACTTATATGACTAGGATAACGGAGTATGAGAAAAACAACAGAAGTCAGTCTACTTTTAAGCCCATATTAAAGTCCACATTCTCGGTGAAACGGTAACAGCTTTCTAAGTAACCACATCAGCCTACCTTGGATGAAGTCAATGTAGCTTACTGAGACCTTTAAGAAGTTTCTTTGTTGTCAGTTGTTCACCTTTAAAAATTAAAAGAATTGTTTAGATTTTTAACACACCCTGCACATTTACCCGAAGAAAGTCTATTTTATATAGTAAACTTACGCTTTTACTAGTGTCCGCCCCCCCCCCCCCGAAAAATGTTGACGCCCCCCCCCCCAAAAAAAATTCAAGTGCCCTCACCCCCCCCCCCCCCCCCCCCCCCGGAGAAAAAGTCTGGAAGAAACACTGACTGAAACTTCTAAAGAATTTAGATGTAACGAATTAACCAATACTTTTCCTTGTTTTTCCTTGTGGATAATTTAACCCTTCACGGTTTAGAAGATCTAATGTCAAAGCATGATTAATTGTCGGTTTTTAAGTAACCGAAAATATCTTTATTTTACAAAAGTTATAAGTTAAACAATTTTTCCGAACTAATTTCATAAAATGTTTTTAGAAACTAAGTTACAAAAAAAATGTTCACCTCTACTTAACATTAGTTGAGCATATTCCAGCACTCGATGTTCTAGTTCTGGTAGCAGTTCAATTATAGCTATCACTGGTTGTAAGCTTCGTAAACTAACTGTCATAGGTAGGTGATGGAATAGAAAATAAGAGAAAGTGTATGATACGCGTACATATATAAATATATATATATATATATATATATATATATATATATATATATATATATATATATATATATATATATATATATATATATATATATATATATATATATATATATATATATATATATATATATATATATATATATATATATATATATATATATATATATATATACCTATATGTGTGTGTGTGCCTTTTTAATAGGATCTACTTAAGAGAAGGTTTTATAGGCCGTTAGTCAAATTAAATTTAAGCCCATAAATTTAAATTATATCACCCATATAGCAAATTGCTTGGTACATATATACATTTATCAGAGTGGGAACTTAACCTTCAGGTGGTGTTGCACTATGTGCTGACATCCTTCCGATGATCGCTGGGTTTCTGATGCTCGAGTGACGTGCCGCCTGATTGGTCAATACTTGCTGCCGAGTTGGGACACCATCGTGTTCTGTCATCAGTTCTCCTGCAGACGCCATTGCAGAATTTGTAGAGTGACCATCCACATCAGAGTGCCCTGAAACCCCACCACATGAAACCAATCGTCTTAGGTGTATTGAAAAAAGAAATCAATGTAGTGTATGTTTCTAATTCAATTTTTGGTATTATAAAAAAGTTCCCTTTCAAACCTGACGGTCTATATAGGGCAAGTGAAGTAGAGTTCCTTTGTTTCTGTGACCTCGGCATATGAAGAGATAGTGTGGTCGGCACTATGTCCAGCCGCCTTTACTTTCCCTAATGTGAGTTAAGTACCCATCAGAGTTGGGTGGACTCAGGGACGGTCTACTGACTTGAACTTCGAACTCGAGATTTACGGGTTAGCAGTCCAGCTCTCTACCGCTAGGCCACTCCGTCCTTATTTTTTTGGTATTATTAACATTAAAATACGAGGTTTATATTTTCAGAAATAACGTAAACATTTTAAAAAACTTAACCTTCTGTCGGTGTTATTGTTGAATTAGGTGTATCCCATATCCGAACAGTCAACACTCCGCTGAAGCCCGTTTCCTGGTCACTTGCGACATGGGCGTGGTCTGTTTCTGGTTCGACTTCCGGTGCCACTGCCAGCTCTCCACCCTCAGAACGTTCTGATATGGTGATATCGGAGCTCAAGAGTCCTTGGGATTGCGGAACAAATTAATTACAATTATGTAAACTGTTATAAAAAATTCTTTTAACACTATTATTTAAAAATCACGGCGAATTCGCTTTATTTAAATGGGAATTAAAATTTGAAATACTTAAAAAAGATTTGCTTAGAATCCTAAACAGGTTGTAATCCCTTATTCACCTCACAATGCAGACAAATACGGTAAAGACATTTAAGATTGTAAAATTAAAATATTCTTGTCTTCATATATCAATAAACATGTTAATGCCATTTCCAATATGAGAGTTTTATATTTTGTGAGATTTAATGTCTTAATTATTTTATATAAATCTTTGTTTGTTTACCTATGGAATTGGCTAATTTGGGATAAAATTCGCGTAACTAAAGTTTCTTACTTTGCAGTGATTCTGACAAAATGCTAAGTGCCTACATAGCTGAGATGATAGTGTAATAGTTACCATGCGGATGGTACGTTTTCGAGACACACCACGTCAATGAGATTTTTTTTTTTTAGATGATAAAATTGCCTATCGGGACTTCGCGGGAAGTAGGTGACGTAGAGTTCACCTGTTTCTGTGTCCTCAGTGTATGAAGGGATAGTGTGGTCAGAGCCATGCTCGGCTGAAATTATTGTTTTAAAACGATAAAATCATGTTGCCTGAGACTTGGTGGGACACTGGGCAGGTGAAGTAGAGTTGGCTAGGTATAGATTTCACCTGTGACGTCAGCATATAGTGTTGTCAGACCCATGCTCAGCCGAAGTAGGCGTTTTTAAAAGACAAAAACGTCTGAGGTGTGACGTCTTTTTTAATGTGGGGTCTGGTGTTTTGTGACGATAAGTGACAGACGTGATGTCATTTATGGATGACCCCCGAAACCCACAGTTATCCAAAGGATGACGGGTGGTCTAGTAAGTATATAATTTTCACTTACTTAGACGAACGTGATGTCGGTTGTTATCAGGAAGTGGCGCCCTCATGTGGTGATGCAGCTGATGAGAATGTCTCGGGAGCGTTACCGTTGTGTCGCCACGTTCAACGTCCGCGGCGTCTGGGGTTTCATTTGGTATTGGCCGTGGGTCGCCTCCTTCAGCATTTCTACAATTGGATGCCAGCATTGTCTGAGGTTGTTGGAATGGAGACTGTGCTAAGTCATTTTGCGGACAGTTCACAACTGGTGATGACGCCGTAAGAGAAAGTACTCTGTCGGAAACAGCTGGCGTTTCTTGTAGATTTACATAGCTGTTGGTCGTACTAGTCTTAATTTGATTTCGGCCTGGCGTTTCAGTGAAATTTTCTAGACATGCACCATTCGCAGTAGGCAGCTCGCTGTTTGTGCTTGTAGTGCCGGGTTTATTTTGAAGTATTTCAACCAGCTGGTCAAAACTATAATTTCCATTCACGCGAGAAACGATCGGGGCATTTTTACAATTTATTCCAGTCACCATGGAACAGTTTGGCGACAAAGCTGTATGCGTGTTGCTGACGTCTTCATTCCTCAACCAGTTTTTCTTACCCCTACAACAAAAACAACAGAGAACGGCATCGTCGTCCTCTGTGCCGATATACACGAAACCGTTAGCCGCAAGTACCAATGCCGACTGTGCGCCGGTTATGGGGTATTTGCAGAACGTAACTAGTCTAAACTGTTCTATGTATAGACATTCCCACAATATTCCTTCTACCACTTTAGGGGGAACAAATTCAAGCAGATAGTGAACTTCTATTTGTGTCATTACCTTAGGGAAACTACCGTTCTTTGAAAACTCAGCCGACAATGCTATTTCATTACCAGCGTCGTTTTCCGAATATTTTAATTTTTTATCAAACTTATTTTCCCATGATCTATCAGAGCAACAACCATTTAAAATCTTTCGTAATTCAATCCTAAATTCTCTTTCCATCCAATCAATGTTGCCTTTAATTTCAGGATGAGATTTGTGATTTAACGCACACCTTTCGTTGGCAGCGGGTCCATAATTTAGTTTATGATGAGGTTTTAAAGCTGCACAACCTGAGAAAATAATAGTTTGGAAAATTAAAATTAATCGACAGACACGATTAAAATGTCTATAGCCATTTTAGAGCGTACTAATGACGGAATATAAGTTATATTTAGGTAATAACTGAGCTGTATGCAATGCTAAATGTTGCTCTTTTAAAAATATAACAAACTTACAATTTGTAAGTTTAAAAGAACACAGCTCAGATAGCAAATAAGGAAATAAATGCTTATTTATTTATTGTTTTTTTTACCTTTTATTAATTTATTTTCTATTTTTTCTGGGATATCATTCTGAGATGTAATACAGAGCTGCCTAGGTTCCTCAGCTTTGCTTGGTTCTTCTCCCTTTGTTTTATCTGGTCTGTCTGTTTTAGTTACCGCCCCTAACATTGATTCACCGCTTTTCATGCTGTCGAAATACTGTAAACAATCTCCAGATATCGATGGAGATACATTAAGATGCAAACCTTGTTGTGAGCTTTCTTTTAGTAGCTCTACATCTGTTTTACCACCCCGTGAAGAATCGATACTTTCAATGTGTCTGTCAAAAAATTGCTTTCCACTCTGAAGCAATTTTTCCCGAGTACCACCGTGTATGGGCTTATTTTCACACTTGATACCAGTGAACAACGGACAGGTAGGGCAGGCGCTGCTGTGTGTAGTGCTAATGTCATCTTCCTTTGTCCACTTTCGGAATTCTGTCCAGCAGAAGACGCAGACGACAGTGTCGTCATCACCCTGCCCAATGTAGACAAAACCATTTTCAGCTAGCGAGACTGGTCTTGCTTCACATGTTGTTGGAAATGATCTAAACGTTCCTACTCGGGGCAGTTCTTTAATAAAATCTTGCCACCAAACGCAGTTTGGGGAATAGTGACTTTTATTTCTGCGTTCGGTAACAACCATTCTCTAAAATATTAGGTACTTTCGACAATTCATCTTTCAAAGCGACAATTTCTCTGGAAAAAAAAAGTCATTCAAATATAATGCATAAGAATTCTAAAATTCTAATGTAAAAAAAATAATTAATCATTAATCTTTAAATTTTGTATTAATAAGACATAAACTTATTATCTCTCATGAGTGGACAGTGGGTATGTCCATGGGCTTAATATAGAACTGAATTCTATTCGGGAAATATATTTTAAAATATATCTTACTCGACTTGTTTCTGTGTGGTTGTATGTATTATTTATATTCAGTCCGGGAAACCCCAGAATGATCTGAAAATATGTGTACACAGATTTAAAAATAGACAATCAAAAGTTTATTTAAATGATTTATAATTTATTTCACATATCTAAATCTTTATCTGATAATTGCTTTTTTTTTCTTATGTTATTTTAATTAAATACCGTTAAAATTATAAGTCCATCATAATATTATATTATATATAGAACACTTGGTCAAAGTATAAAAAAAGAACTAATTTTAATTAAAAATTTGTGGTATACGTTAAACTCTTTAATAGATGAATTTTTAAACCTTAATATTACTAATATAAGTTCTTAAGATATTAATAGATTATGAATGTTTGGACCTTTCTCAGCTTTCCTTACTTTATCCAGAGTTGAATACATGACACTAAGGTAATACCTTCGTTAGACGATCATTTCACTTTTTTTTTCTTTTATCAAACAAATAACACTAAGGTAATACTCATCAAATACAATGGACATAATTACATCCCTCATCGTTCTAATAAATCTGAGTACTAAACTAATACAAACCTTAAATGCCATTGAACAAAATTGTATGTTACACCTTATCTGATTAAATTTCTACGACTTTAAAAACAATTACAGATAATTTAAATACATAAATTATTTTAAAATACCATATTTACAAACCTTAGTGTACTAGTTATCTTGTAATAAACATTTAGTCGGTAATAAATATTCATCGTCATTAACAGTATTATGATAATGGAGACATTAGAACGCTATCATTTACTCAATACAACCTAACTAGCTCCGACTTTAGACTGAACGTCCACGTACTTGTATACATTTTTTGGGGAATGATTCTTAATGTAATGCTAGGTATTTCCGTTAAGAATAAAATATATTCCCGATTGACGTGGTTCTAAAAAAAGCTTATTGCGTGTCTATAACTGCTATTTTTATAATAAAAATATCTAAGATGTTCGTGGTTCTAAAAAAAGTAAATAACGTGTCTGTTATTGTGCTAATTTAATCTCGCCACTATTTTCCTTGCCCAACCCTAACTAAAACATGAACAACAGTTGACTAGGTCATGCACTTAGTACTACCTAAAGCTAGTAAGCTTACTGAGCCTAAATCTGTAAGCTAGAATAATCAAATGTACTGCAAGTTACTGAGATCCTAAACGCATTTTAAAACATTACATGAAAATAACGTTATTTGAGTGCTGACGACTCCGACATAGAATCACGAGCTATCAATACTGACAGTTTATATAGCACATTGTATGATTTTTTAAAACATTGCCTATATTAATTTACAGCTGAGAAGCCTATGTTTGTATAATTATGTTTTTAATCGATTTAAAATTGCAATTCTATACTTACCTCTAAAATGAAAATGAAATAAAGACGGAGAATTGAACATTTTCAGATACAAAAAAAAAATAAGGTACCCTTTCAAACCTAACGGTCCACGGAGCAAGTGAAGTAGAGTTCACCTGCTTCACGGTCTCAAATAAAAGAATAGTGTGGACAGCACTATGCCCTTATAACTTTACTTTCCCTAACGTGAGTCAGGTACACATCAGAGCAGGGTGGGTTCAGGAACGTCCGACGGACACAAGATCCGAACTCGAGATTTTCGTTCTACCATTCGATCACGCCGTCCTTAAATATTTTTTTTACAGATATAAACTACAAAAAAACCTGAGCAAACTTTTCGTAGAGCTCGAATTTGTGGACTGAGTTCAAAGTTCAGGTCATGCCCCAGGAGTAAAATCCAGTGTGTGTACGGCTAAAGTTATCGTCCTTTATCCAGTTTCGGAACACCGTCCAGCAGTAGACGCAGACGACAGTATCATCATCACCCCGCCCAACTCTAGTTTATATGCGTCATAAACAGTGAATTCGGATATTCAACTCATTTAACCCTTTAAAAACTAAAGCACCTTTTATGAACTGACAGAGAATATGAAGAACAGAAGGTCTAATATTTGAATGGATATTGTAATCGAAAGGTGAGTGTACCCAATTGTATCTTCATTAATATTATTGCTTCATCAAGCGATAAAAGGACTTTTAACGAACTTATTTTTTCCATTTCTGTCCTAAATTCACATTAAAAACTAACAAAATTAAATTCAAAACACATATTTTCTAAACCAGAAACATAATGTCTGTGGTTGTTTAAAGAATATACTAGAAGAATATACTAGATGGCATCTTGGCCCATCGTATTCACACATCGTTTTTTTTTCTTCATTTTTCGTCAATGTTCTTTTAAAGTGTTCTTGTATGTTTTTCTGCATACTACAAAGTACTTATTATCAGAATCTGACGTCCCTGGTTTTTATACATTTAAACAATGAATACCAATGTTTAGAGGCAAATGACGAGGTTCAATACGAGAAAGGAGTGGGGGAGATAGAACTAAGAGGTAAACGATTAGGGGCAAGTGTGGGATGGCGTGTAGTTGACAATGTTTTGTGTTCTAGTGAAATAATCGAGGGTTGCCGAATGGTGATGTGAGAAGGGGATAGTAAGTGTTCTGATTTTAATTCCTTGTGTGCTTTCTAATTCTTGTAAAGGTGTATACAAATTTTAGAAGACCTGTCATAATACTAACAAACATTTTAAACCTTGCTACATTAGCGTAGCGAGGGGGGGGGGGGGGGGAGGGACATATGTCCCCAGGCGCCGACCTTAGGGGGCGCTTAAATGGGTTGGAAAAATAAATTGAAAGGTTGAGGGGGGTGCAAATTGAAAGTTTGAAGGGGGGGGGGTGCAAATCGAAAAGTTTGTCCCCGGGCGCCGGGAAGGATCGCTCGCTACGCCTCTGCCTTGCTATGCCGTTAATTGACGTTTTAATATAAGAATTTATTTGTATCTGTAATGCCTTTAATTATGCCTAAATATTCAAAGTAGAACGTAGAGTATGCTGATTGAAATAAATAGTTTGTTTTAGCTTTATAAACGGGCCCTATGTAAGAACATGAGAGATGGATTTAAATTTGAAGAAATCTTTTTGCAATGATGTTAAAAAACTGAGTTTTAACCGTAAAGACATTCGCGTTTTTTAAAACTTTGTTTTTGTTAATTTTAATAATATAACTAATTCATATAATTAATGTTGACTGTACTCAGTAAATATTTTACAAACAAACCACTGTTTAAAAAAAATAAAATTTTGAAGGGTGGTTGAAAGAATGAGTTGTAACGGCATTTTTGTGGATGGTGTTTTTTGTGAGGTTTTGTGGCGTCAATCAACGATGATCCCAGTATAGATGTATTTACCCTATACAGCTGGGTTTTAGTGTTTAAATACTAGAACTACCGATTTAATGTATACATTTGATACGCAGGTTACTAGTTGTTTTTTTTTACTTAAAAACTGTAAGCATTTAAAAATGTAAGCGTTAAATTCAGCATGTTGATGTAAACGTGGACCCGACCCTGTACACATGCGTCCATAAAAGTCAATTTTTTCCCTCACCCCCTCCCCCTCTCCTCCCCCTTTCTTGTGGAATCATAAATGGATTTTCAAAAAAAAAATCTTCTTCTAGTTTAATGTACCCAGACTAAATTGTAGCAGTTACGAAAATAAAAATGTTTCTGAAAAATTTGAAGAAACACACCTGGTGTCAAAACTTGGATAAAGTGGAATTTTCATTTTATCATTTTAAGTCGGATCTCCGTTGCAAGAAACGACAATATCAAAATACACATTAAAAAACACTGATATTTTAAGATACAACTTAACCATGGGTTTGTTTCAATTTCGTTTTATTTATTTTCTTTTGTAATATGCATAACAACATGTTGGTTGTGTCAATATGGTAAGCACGACGATAAAATATCTCCTTTGTTCTCTTACTGTTCTAACGAAGTTCTTCATGGAACATCTGGTAATGATTCTTTAAAAAAAAATAGCTAGAATCTAGAAGAACGGCAGACCACGAAAAAGCAGAAAAAGCAGACACAATCTTAAATGTTTTAGTGAATTCAAACTCTCCTGGAAATATCCAGCGATGTAAGGTTAATCGGATTGAAATGCAACACAAACCCGAACACAGGAGTTGAATAATCACAACAAAGTTAAACAGGGAAGTGGACACGCCAACCTTTCCAAAAATAATATAAGTTGCTGCAACAGCGTTTCGCTTGAGTATCTTAATTATTCATATAAAAAAAACATTTTTACGTTTTCCAAATTGTTATATTATGTATATGTATATGTATATGTATATGTATATATATATATATATATATATATATATATATATATATATATATATATATATATATATATATATATATATATACATACAATCTTTTGTTACCGAAGTAACGAGGCTCTGCCCTTACGTCACTGGGCGCATGACTAGAAGACCCCTATGTAGACTTGTAAGGAAGAAAATCCAAGAAAAAGAAAAAAAACAACGAAACTCGAACGAGGATGATCTTCTCAGGGGCGATACAAAGCTATAGTTCAATAACTAATTCTAGTAGATAAAAATGTTGATAGTTACCATAGCTATAAGTAAACATTAAATTTTTTAAACAAATTGCAGATTCTTTTTAGTCCTCGTCCCCAACAAAAGAACTCCGTCAATATTATATACATGCAGTCTTGTTGGTTATGTATACTGAACTTTAGTCATTAAAAAAAGGCCAAATATGCAAGCATAATTGGGAATTTACAGCTACTCCCCCTTCCCCCCACAGCCTACCACGTTTACAATATTAAATCTAGTAAAGACCACTGTGGATATTTAAGTTTAACATAGTTACATCATTATGTGAGAGCTACTATTATATTAAAATTTGCGTAATTAATAATGATTTTAGTATAATATACTTCAGTCTAGAGTAGTATTTCTTCACGAAGAAACATAAAAGAACAAGTGACGTCAAAAAAAAATAAAGTGTACAATCGTTTCCAAAGATCAAATATGGGATTCGAAAATTTAGAGTGAAGCATTATCGATGAGTGAGCTTAGTCAGACTAAGATGTCTGAGCTAGCATGACGGCATATCGCAAAGTTCTGTAGCTTATTCACGGCTAGCGGCTACTTCTAATTTAAATCATCTTGCTGAGATGTTGAGCTGTGACTCTAGGCCATTTCTTACACAGCTTGATGAGAATGTGAGGGGTTTAGCCTTCTTGGTGAGATGATTGTACACAAGGCGCTTCGTGCCCCTTGTTCGCTTTCCAGCATCTCCTCCCAAGACACGGGGCGCCATGCAGATTTCAATGCGCGTAAGATTATGGGGGATACTTCGCGCTTTAACCCTGGAGGCTGTATGGAGTCTCATCGCGTTCGCAAGCTAACGCTCTGTTACTCGGCCACTCTCTACCTTTAGCCGATAAACGCTCTCACAACCCCTTTGACCTGTTTCCTACAGATTGGACAATTGTTAAGCGCCACAGCGCAATCGCTGCAGGCCGCGAAATGACCGCAGGGCAAGAAGACAACAGCAACTTCTTTGTCGAAGCAAATCTTGCACGCTGTCTGTCTGCGCAGCTCTGAGTTGGATTCTTTTATCTTCTTTATTTGCTCTAAAATAAAAACAAACACAATTTTTGTAAGTTATAATCTCCAATCAATAAGTTAAAAAAACAACAAGAATTAAAATATAGTTTGGTGCTTCGAACATTGGAGTTAGGCCATTGTTATCACAATCTATCGAAGGACAATAAATTAAATAAAAAACTACCTTTATCTTCCTGAACGTTCGCCTGAGTCGCCCCAAGAACCTTGTTGGGCGGTTGATGACAGTTCATCTTTATCAGCTGGTCCAATATCAAGTCAGCAGATAACGTATTTTCTTTATCTGTTAACAAACGCAATTAGTCAATGTTTACATTATAACAGTCCGAAAATAATTGTTATAAATAGTTTCATTTTGTAATACAGCGATGTTTTGATATATTCCTCGATCAATGTACGAGTCCTTATGAAAATAAAATGATTTTAAAAAATCAACTTTATAATACATACCTTGCATTTTGATGGTATTGGCAGCTTTTAGTACAACATCCTCCTTATAACCAATCTCTACAACAGCCCTCACAGCGGGATCCCGGCTTAAAGATTCCATCTTGATCCCCACTGTAATGTAATGTTCCAAATAGTTATATTAATTCTAACATCAAGGTAAATGAAATATAATATCTATATTTTTCTCTCCTTCTCTCAATATATATATATATATATATATATATATATATATATATATATATATATATATATATATATATATATATATATATATATATATATATATATATGTATACATGTATCAGTTTGTATGCCTGTATAAGTATTCTTATATATATAAACATCGTTTATCTATGTGCGTGTTTGTATAAGTCGGTGTGTTTGCGTGTTTGTGTGTGTCTGTGTGTATATGTGTATGTTTGTGTGTGTGTGTGTGTGTTTGAGCAAAAACATACCGAGTTGTGAGTTTATATCAACGTTTCCTATTTTCTCCCGAACAAGACTAAATGGAATCTGAAATTGTGAAATTCATTAAATACCAACAAAACGACAATAACACCTTTTCTTCCCATCTTTGTGTACATTAAAAGAAACATACAATTCTACTTACTTTATCGTAGCTTTTGTTCAAGTCTTGAACCGTGTGTACGAAGGCGTGTCCCATCAGCTGACGGATGTACGCACATTTAGGGAACCATCTGGCATGTTCTACAAACACGTCGTCCTCATCTTCCCAGTTCCTCAGACCTCCACCACAGTAGAAACATCGGGCACAGTCGCCGTATCCTGGTGTAGCATAATATAAAATTATATATATAATTTGTACCGTGAAAAAATACGACAAACAGGATTAAGCATCTTTAACTAAATCTAAGTTTTATTTGTAAGCTGTGCAATTATATTTTATTTATTGACATTATTTTCTTAGTGAACAATATTTTATAAGCAATAAACATTTTTTTTTTGCATTAGCAATAAATTATTTATTTATAGCTAATTATTGTTTATACAAACAGTGTTTCTTTCAGGCATCTCTACTGGAACGAAATTGAATTTATATAGAAAACATACTTTTACCAGTGTCCACCCCCGGGAAAATGTTGTCTCCCCCCCCCCCCCATCCACAAAAATATCAAGTTCCCCCCCCCCCCCCCCCGGAGAAAAAAAAGTCTGGAAGAAACACTGTATACAATTGTAAAAAAAAAAAAAACTAAACTAACCAGCGTAGTAAAAGCCAGCCTCCACAAGGTCAGGTACGGCTAGGTGGTGGTTCCTGGGCCAGGGTTCAAATGTTTTCGTCCTCTCTGACTTGATGGCATATTCCGGACGCTTGGCTCTCTCTGTTATGATGCCCAGCTCAGCGTAGGTCGGCCCGCGGCCTTTACCTTTCTCAGAGTTGACAGTGACCTGTTCAGGTGGTGCCGTGTTAATGTTGGTCTGGTTCTCTGGGTTGGATGCTGGAGTCTGGGAATTTGTGGTTGTTGTTGGTAGGTTTTGGGCGTTGGGGGCTGTTGCTGGTAGGTTTTGGGAATTGGAGGTTGTTGTTGATAGGTTTTGGGAATTGCAGGCTGTAGCTGGAAGATTTTGAGTGCTTAACACTGATACTTCAGAAACTTGTGAATGTGGCACTTGTGATGACGTAACGTGTAGCTGCGGTGTTTGATCACCACGGAGAAACGAAGTTGTTTGTGATGACGTAACGTTTGAAATATCCGACGCTGCTGACATCCGGTTGGCCGCTGGTGCTGCATTGGAAACCAGAGTTGAACGTGACGCGCTATCGTGAATAAGACCTTGCTTCAAGCCCTGCTGTACTGTAGCTGATTGTTGCGTGTGGTGGCTGCGCCGTGGTGTCGACTGCTGCTGTTGTGATACTGGATCTACCAATTCAGGTAAACTATCAGTTTCTATATCGTTTGATTTATTTACTCTACTTCTGTCGCTATGAGACGGTGGTTTGACCTCATTTTGACTATCAAATTGAGGCTGAAGATCTTTACACGAATCGGTGTGTACATCACAATTAGCATTCGCTGAACTGTTTTTATTTTGAAGTATTTTGACCAGCTGGTCAAAGCTATAATCTCCTTTCACGCGAGAAACGATCGGGACATTTTTACAATCTATTCCAGTCACCATGGAACAGTTTGGCGACAAAGCTGTATGCGTGTTGCTGACGTTTTCATTCCTCAACCAGTTTTTCTTACCCCTACAACAAAAATAACAGAGAACGGAATCGTCTGCGCCTGTGCCGATATACACGAAACCGTTAGCAGCAAGTACCAATGACGACTGTGCACCGGTTATGGGATATTTGCAGAACGTGACTAATCTAAACTGTTCCACATTTAGACATTCCCACAATATTCCTTCTATAACTTTAGGGGGGACGAATCCGGGCTGATAGTACACATCTAAAATAGTTTGTGATTTTATTTTGAAGAAGTTAGATCTACTAAATAATTCTTCAAACAAAGTTAATTTTTTACCCTCACAGTTTTCAAATATTTTATTTGTATATTTATCATTTTCTTTTTCCTTAAGTATAAAAGTAGAATTGCATAACTGTTTCTCATTCGAAACAGATATACAATTACTCTTATAATCACTACAAGAAAAAAAATCGTCAACTATTTTTGTATGATTTACTTCCACACATTTTACATACAATGTTCTCTTTTGGTCTGCCGCTTTGTCTTGCTTTTTCTGTTTGAGATATCTGCAAATTGAACATCGATGAAATACTGATATAAGCTGGCTTAGGTAACTTTAAAAACATTCAAAAGAGTTGTTATCTAACCATAGGAGTTTTTGTTAAGTTGTATAAGTATAGATCCACCCACAGCTAGACATGCAATTATAAATAACACGAGCATAACAACATAAGCCCCCTCCCTTTCGCAGTTTGAAGAGTAGATCCGCCCATGTTTCTATATCAATTAACCAAAATAATTCTCCATTCATTTTATTTTGGTTCATAAATTGTTTGGTGTTACTTAGAAGAAACCTGGCACAAGAAGCTTGATAAGCTGGTTCCAAATAGTTCAAAATGGTTGTTGCCAGAAAGCATATTTTTCAACCAAAATTGAATTTTTTTAATAACATTTCAGAAATAAATACAAAATTACTTCCGGTTTCATTAAGGCTAGAGATATTCAAACAAATAATTACTTGCAGTATAATGGTAATTTAGCTAACACTTTTATTTTTAATTCGGATTAGTATAAACTACTATTTTATACACCATTGACCGCAATTGTGTATTTTATCATGGAAAACAATTGTCGTGACTTTCATTGTTTTACTTTCCCTGATCACTCAGGTTGACTCCAATGAGGGACTGAGGGCGGTTTTTGTTTTAAATATTTGAACTGAAAAAATAATTCAAAACAGTTTTTATTCAATACAAATAAAGAGTGCAATCGATGGTTCCTATAGCTTTATTTTTTCAAATCTAACTATTGCCATATTTTTTTTAAGATTTAAAAACAAATTAGTACAATTACATAGACTTTTCAAGCCTATTAATAATTAATAAAGAGGCGGTAATGAGTTTTGCTGCTAAACCAAAAAGTCTCAAGTTCGAACTACCCGGTAGTCAAGGCTCAACAGCTGTGGACACTACCCCATCAAGGAGAGACAACTCCAGTTTCAAACAACTGCTGCCTTGTTGTTTGTTTTTGGTTGGACAAAAGCTATTTATGCAAATCCAAAAAGCACGCTGAAATCTGAGTCAACGGCCGAAATGGCACCAAAGCCAGTTGACATTTAATACTTAACTGTAATGTATTGGCAATCTCTTTCAACATTACAATCAAGAATGAAGAAGAAAAAAAAAGAAAGCCTTTTTTTTTAAACGGGATGGTTTTCTGGCCTCAGCATACGAAGGGTCCGTGTGGTCATCACAACGACCAACCACCTTAACTTTCGTCAAGTCAGATTCACATGGATCACAAGTTTGCGAACCGAACTCAAGACTTCCTGGTTGGTAAACATGAATTTCCGATTCAAATACACATAAACCGTAAAATAAAATGCTTGCCTATTAATAAATTGTATTGGGGTCTTATGCCGTACTGCAAATATTACTCTTCCTGTTCTGATAGGACGTCTACGTCGATGAATCTTATCCAACAAAAGAGCTCTACGTGTTGTGTGCACACAGCGTATCCTCCACAAACTTTCCTGTACTGAAGTATCCTCCGCGATAGACAAAACGCCTCCCATGTTTGAATTTAAACCTGTGAGTTTAAAACACTCATTATATAACCCTGTTATCTAATATAAATAGATGCACACATATTGTATTTAGCCCGTTATCGTTAATTTTCAAAAAGTGAAACTGTTTTTTCTTCTTACATAAAGCGAAAGTGTAAGTACATATTCAAAGTGATGAACAGAAAAACGTAATATTTTTCTTTCTTTTGTTTCGTGTATTTTGATGAGAAACAAAATAGGATCACATGAATATATGACAGAAATTGAATACGTTTAATGTACACAGCTTAAGATAACAAATGTAAGTTAAAGACAAATATATCTCTTTAAAAAAGTACAATGTGCATGGGAATAGTATATATCACATATTCTTTGTGTTGAAGTGAAAAAACAAAATAAACAAAACCATAGATTTATCTATTATGCTAAATACATGTATCGTGAGAACTTTTGACTTAAAACAAAAACACAAGCAAACATAATCTAAAAGTTCTACAAAAGGCATCACAATTCTTAACACTCAAAATTATTGGACTTAATATGTTTAATTTAAAAATGTAAAGCAAAAAACAATATAAACATATTGATTTGTAAGTTGACATTAAAATGATAACAGGCCCATTAAAAGATAATATATTACATGAACAGATGTGATTATAATATTATGTAAGCATAAAGTAAATACATTGCTCTCTCATGTGACATATATGTATGTCTTTCCTATCTATATATATAGATAAATAAATAAATAAATAAATAAATATATATATATATATATATATATATATATATATATATATATATATATAGGCTATATATATATATATATAAAATTTTATAAATATATGTAAACATATATATATACATATATATGTTTATATATATATATATATATATATATATATATATATATATATATATATATATATATATATGTGTATGTATTTATATATAGTTTACTAGTTGCAATTTACGTACGCGTTATTATTTACTTCCCAGTTACATGTTCTCGCACAGCGAACTTTTCTCGAAATGATATGAGTCAGCAGTATAACTAACCTCTGCCTTACGTGGCCAAAAGATAAGAATTTTTAAATTCCCGAAATGTCATGGCGTATTGAAAAAAATTTATTTATAGTAATTTTAAAGCAAAAATGTTTTTTTCAGAAATGTAAAAAAAAAAAACTCCCCCCCCCAAAGTATTTTTTAAAAGTGTTTCTTAAACTAAATTGTAAAAGAATATACAGAATTAGAAATATGGTGTAATCGGAAATTCCCAATTAATTTAACAAAATAGATGAGATGTCTACTTCACAAATGTTACCATTGTCTCTCGATCCTTTCATAAATGTATATTTACGTGTACGTTTACGTTTACGTGTATGTATAACTATAGCTATAACTATATATGTATATATATATATATATATATATATATATATATATATATATATATATATATATATATATATATATATATATATATAGTTAAATATATAGCTAAAAGTATATAGTTATACAAAAACGTAAACGTCATAGAGAACGTAGAAGTGTGTTTTTCTTTGCTTTTTAAATTTTTGCTGTACATTTAGGCCCCACCACACACTAACCTCTTTTTCACGTGTCTGCTCTTTTATAATTAATTTTTTTTTTATAATTCATTTTTAACCGCTTACATATTGTTGGGAGCCAATAAGGGGATGGTCAAACTTTCGGAAGCTTATTTTCGGGGGTAAATTCGCGTTTTGCATTTATGTTGTAATCTTTGCGTCTAATTTTGCTTGAAGATTTTCTGTAATATTAGCCTTTTGATCGAATGTTTTCACCTGGCCATTTAGATTGTCAGGGTAAGTCTATGTTGTTTGTTAAGTCGTTTCGTCAAGCAAAATGAACACCAACGGTGTGGAAATATATTTTTCCCTCTACAAATCCTGCTCTTTCTATTTCCTTAAACCTACCCCCAAGTTGTTTGACTACATTCGGTTTTCAATTACAGTGAAAACTAGACAAAATTCTAATAATAGTTGTGAAAACAATACTTAATTAATAAGAAAGGAAGTTCAAATCAATTTAATCTTTTTTTCATTTGGAAAAAATTAATACGTTGAATTTACAGGAATGTAGTTTGAATTGCAAATGTATAAAACAAATTGTGTTGAAAACGTGGTGCAGTTATTCTTTAATCAAGTAACTATCAAGTAATTATCAAGTGTATTCGGGGATCCCCCAATTGTTAATACAACGAAGTGGTATCCATAATATAAATCGCTGCCAGTGGTTCTTTGTTGTTGTTATATTCTTCAAAAACCACACCGTGTTAGTTACTGACTTTTAAAAAAATATGTGTTTAATTTTTATGAAGCGTAAGACTGACTTTTCCTTCACTCTTTAAAAGTTCAACCGTTCTTACCCGGCATTCCACCAATCTGCCGCACGTATCTATTGCCAGTGTTTGAATGTGTATAGAGAAGGTATTATAATGATGCAAACGAATCGAAAAATCTCGACGTTTTACACCACTCTCAGTAGGAAAAACTTAGTTTTGACATTTTGTCCCTGTGTGTGTGTGTGTGTTTGTGTCTGTCTGTCTGTCTGTCCGTCTGTCTGTCTCTCCGTCTGTTCGTCTGTCCGTCTGTTCGTCTGTCCGTCTGTCCGTCAGTCTGTATGTCTGTGAACACGATAACATCGGTACCTTTACAGCTAGTATTTGTAGGTCTGTATCAACGTTTTAGCGAATTTCGTTAGGTGGAAGTGGAACTCATTCTACTTTCGGTTTTCAAAAGCCTAAAACTTAAATACTGTTTCTAATAGACGAAATTTCAAATATAAGTAAAGAATCTAATTCTTCCGTTTTGAGTGATTTTCGGTGACCGGAAGTAGTACTTAACGCCATTTTCCGATTTCTCAAAAAAATGCATATGAATTTATAAAGTATATTTATATATGAAAGTTTCATCAACATAGCTGTAACGACACTCAAGGTATCTTGCTACAGACACTACAATCGCCGAAACGATGATAAATCTAGATTTATAATTTTTGTCCGATTATGATAAATCACCTATATTCCGTATATGATGAAGTACTTAGGCGTAAAACGTTGAAAACTGTCAAAATTTCATGTGATTTTTGTGCACGATTACAATACTTCCTCTATACTCCGTATACCAGCAAGTAAAAAGTTTGGTTTTTAAAAGTTGTCATCTCCCGTAGTTTTATATTAGCGTTTTTGAGAAAGTTCACGGGAGATCACTCCAGCTTTATATATATGATGAAGCCACTATTTTGCCGGCCTTGTTCCAAGTCCGAAGCATAGTGTAAAGCTAAACATGTCATTTTAATTTTTTTCTTGTTTTCCAATTGAATGTAACATTTGCTGCATTTTAAAAACTTTTCATATAAAAAATTTTCTTCTTTTGATTATTTATTTCTTGGTTTTCAATTTAATCTAATATATATATATATATATATATATATATATATATATATATATATATATATATATATATATATATATATATATGTATATATATTTGTGTTTTCTTTTTTTTTCATATTTGATGTAATATTTGTTTACATCGTTATAGCTTTTGGTGTACAGAACTTTGTTCATTATAGTATTTAGTTAACTCTATTTGTATCTTTCCATCAATGATTGGCATTTTAAGGTACCTTCTTAATTTCTTCTTGACAACAGCTTGAATGATTTATGTAAAAAATAAACAGAACGAAGAGAAAATTATAAAAAGAACACAATATAAGTTTTATTTTATTTTAAATATTTAGAAAAAAAAAAAAAAAAAAAAATATATATATATATATATATATATATATATATATATATATATATATAAATATATACATATATATATATATATATATATTTGAAGACTACATTATCCACTTAAGACAAATTGTAAACATAACTTTCACAATTGAATTGAATTTTAAAACAATTTTAATAACATTAATTCCAATAGATTTTTTTTCAAAGTATATAATTGATTATATTAAATTTTACAAATTTTTTTATTTGGTATTTATGACAAATTCTTTTATTATTTGGGAATGTTTACTAAAACACGCCATTGAAATTTTGATCGGCAAACTGGACATGTCTCTAGACGTGCAACACAGATCAGGCAACCAACGAGATGACCACAGGGCAGCAACAGCACATTCATCTTGTTCTCGTAGCAAATTTTACAGACCATCCTCTTTCTCAATTGTTCGTTTTTCTCTGCCATCTGTTCTATCGCTAGAAAAAAAGATACAATATAAAACATTTGACAATTTGAAATACTGTATTTTTATTTTACCTATGTTATTTAAGTACGTCATTAGGTCATATAATTTTAAGTCTCTGAACCAAGTAAGTGTTTACAACAACCATGTTTTCATCTAAACATATTTGAAACAATGTCATCGCTTGTTTTTGTTCATTTAAAAAACGTTTAAAATAATTACATATTTGTTTTTTTAAATTTATTTTGTTTAAAGTGATTCGTATATAAATAAATAAATAAATATAAATAAATATATATATATATATATATATATATATATATATATATATATATATATATATATATATATATATATATATATATTTTGTTTATTTTGTTTAAAGTGATTCGTATATAAATAAATAAATAAATAAATATATATATATATATATATATATATATATATATATATATATATATATATATATATATATATATATATAGTTTGTTAACAGCGATTTTATTTTTTATGCTTATTATGTTTAAAAAACATCATTACTTACAAAATCAGGTTTTTTTAATACTTTTTTCTAATTGTAAAAATTTAAATATGAGTTATTCTGAAACCTTGTAAGCCAAACAAACTTTTGAAGTTTAAAACACTAGAGCAATTGGTGGGTGCCGCGCAAGAAGAAAACCTATTGGCTTACTGTAAGAGTAATCATGGAAAAAATGTTCGTTTAAAAAAAATGTAAAAAAAAAATCATTTACAGTTTAAAATACTGCACTGCAAAAAATTTTAAAATAAAAAATATATATTTAAACAAATAAGAAATGACTTTTAGTTCAGTTAATTCTGAAAAAAAAATATGATAACTGGTTTCTGAAGTAAATATAATATATTAACTTATTTAAAAAATGAACTAAAATAAAGAGTGATACATTTATAAATAATTTTCTATCATTTCCCACTTCAAAGTTATTTGCTTTAAAACGAAATGGCGTAAAACGATAAAACTAGGTCTAGTTTCCGTGCATTGTGCAGAGTGTACGAATTTAACACACATTTGTTAACTTATTTTGATTTATGTAACACGGGTAAATCAATTCACATTGCAAAAGATAACTACATATTACGAGTCTAAACACAATAAAAAGAGGTGTCAGTGTATTAAAGAAAGAAAGAAATGCAAACATACGTATCAATCAGTCGTCTTAAGTTTCAAATAAAAAAATTGTATTAAAAACTTTCTGGAGAAATTACTTTTACATTCATAACTGCCAGTCGTTATACGTACGCCAGCACTGAAATGTATTGGAGGCATCGATCAAGTATAATAGTTGTTTTTTTTTACTATTAATCAAACAATTATAGTAACCAATTATTAATAATTATAACTCATTGTATACTATTAAAGCTGAGAAATAAACAAACAGCGGTAGTATCTACTATTTAAATATTTAATCTACTGAATTTAACTAAATGTGAATTTAAATGAGTTATTAAATTTTGTTATTCTTAACTAGTTGTTCTAATATCCTAAACGAGTTTCTTTTGTATTAACTAGGTTATGTCACAAAGTAACTGGGCTACGTTAAAATAATTTATTTAAAAATTATAGGTTTTAACACTCCACTCTGGTAATAATAGTATCAATAGAGTATGTGTCTATATGTTAAAACACTTTAATATCTTTTTAATTAAAAAGAGTTAATATGAAATAGTAAAGAAACATATTTAAAAAAATAAAATGGATGTTAAACTAGGTATATAAGTCAATAATTTGAAATGTATATAACTCCTTATCAGAAAAATAATAGTTACCTAATTTTAATTGTCATTGCTGTAGTTGCCACCGTTCGTTTCGACAAAGCCCAAGGTCCAATCTATATTTAATAAACTTAACTTCTTGCAATTTAAACACGTTTATGCCTTTCCATAAATTCCTGTATTAAAGTACCTGTTGTAAAGCTGCTTTCCATTGCATTTACATCGTCATCTTCAGTGTATCCTTGTTCCAGTAACGCGAGAACCACAGGGTCAATATCACATGTTTGATGGCTCGATGGGTCTCATGTAATTTAAATTAGGAACAATATTAGAGCAGTAATTAATAAAAACATACAACATGGATGCATATATACCCGTTATAAATAAATAAATTATTTATATAGTATTTACGCCTATATATAATATATAACTTTGATAGGCTATAAATATTTGTGTATATAGATATGAGAATATATATATATATATATATATATATATATATATATATATATATATATATATATATATATATATATATGTATATATATATATATATATATATATATATATATATATATATATATATATATATATATGCACAATCCTGCGAGTTATCTATAAACTTCGTGGTCAGCTTTTACATACTATTGAAAATTAAACTAAATGGCTGTGATAAGAAAACAAGACCTACCAAATCTTGTACTAAGATTCTCAGTTTCATCACTTGTTGTAGTAGCCTGTAAGCATATTCAATTAATTATTATATATGACAATTACTTTAACGAAATGTGAACGGAAATTTATTCTGAACCAAGTTAAAATGTTTATTTCGAATTGATAAAATACATGTTTACTTAAATTTTCCACAAAATAAAAAGAAAAAGGAAAGTCATGGGAACATCCAAAAAGTGCGTTTTAAATATTACATAAACTTCTACACAAACAAATAAATTAAATCTAGATGCTGCAGTGTCCATTTCCAAAGTTCAGTTCTAAGCAGTAAGTAGTTTATAAGCAGTAAGTAGTTTATACTTACACAAAACAGATCCTCCGAAAACCTGCAAGCGGGAGACTTGGTCGAGTGGTTTAATTTTACATCAGACACCGAGGCAATTTCTAGTTTACAGTTACACCAGTAACAGCGTAGTTTCTGACGTATCCCTGTTGAAGTAATATACAAATTTAAAGGAAAAAAATAACTAGATAATCATTTGTCACTGTGCGTAAGTTATTGAATGCAAAAAGTTTAAAACACAATTTTTTAATATATTCTTAGAATCATTTAAAAGTTAAAGACTTTCGTTGCTGAATTCGCCAAAGCCAAAAATAACACTATAAAGATGTTGCAGGAAATTACATATGTAGTAATACGTTTTAATTAATACAGTAAATCGGGAAGGCTTAATAAAAGCTCGAGATTTAAGTCGCGTAATGGTGTAAACATATTTACCAACTTAAATTAAGACGTTAAGACCAGATTTAAAAAATATGTAGACATTTCTATAGTTTATTTTATTTGAACTTACTCATTATTCCCGCATTTGCCAATATTGTTTTGTCCTGTTCTGAGTAGTTTTGTAAGTTTACTAAAGTTTCGCGACGACTATCCGCCAACGCCAACTGGGTATCCCATCGCGGCACAGAAACTGCTCCCAGATCCCGATACTTCACCGCTTCTAGAGTTCGCAGTGTCATATTGGTTGGATTTTGACCGGAAACTCCACAACTGAAGGATGTACTACTGCTCGCTGCCTCTACGCTAGATGATCCATTGACATGCGGAGTATTTGGCACCGCTGCTGAGGCATGTTCCCTTATTGGAACTTGTGCTATAGACACAATAGACCAAACATCTTGATCGTCAGATAGTCGAATCGGCTCGTTGTTGTTCGTAGAGTTGGATGAGTACAAAGCTGTAAATTAATTAATTAATTAATCAGGTTAAGTGGAACAAAAATACACCTTTTAACATACCCTTACAATTTTAATACCACAGAAACTTTAAAAATATATTTCATACAATTACTTTTTTTGAAAAATTATATAGGTTGTAACACATTACCTGCATTGGATTGTGCTGCAAATAAGGCCGGCGACGTTAAAGGCGAAGATGTTGCATGAGAATTTAGAACGACATCTGAATTATCTGTAGATATGACGTAAGTATCTTTGGTTGATGGAGTGTACTGAAAGAAACGTCGACCGTGGGCATCAGCTCGCCTTGCATTGTCACGTGATGCAGATATCCCCGGCGATATTCTATGTTGGACAGATCTTGCTACATGTTCGTTTTGACGGTTGGGGTGGATGCATGGAGGATCAGCACTGCCGTCAGTGACATCATACACACGAGAGGCAGCACCAGGAGTTGTACATCTTTGGACATTGGCAGGGGGGACATTCAATCCTCTAGTTGAAGCTTCAGACATTGCGACATTCAATCCTCTATTTGAAGCTTCAGACATTGCGACATTCAATCCTATAGATGAATCTTCCGACATTGCAACACTTAATCCTATAAATGAATCTTCAGAAATTGCAACATTCAATCCTCTAGCTGAATCTTCAGACATTGCAACACTTAATCCTATAGATGAATCTTCAGACATTGCAACACTCAATCCTTTAGCTGAAGCTTCAGACATTGCACGGTTAATACGAGACTCTACAGAGACAGTATAATCTGAAGAAGTACTATCAGGAACTGTACATGTATGTTCAGAACCATTTAAAGATTTACAATTGTGAGCAGTATTCGATTGAGGAGTCAAATCTGTACAAGAAAAAGTGGCAGTCACAGATTTACTATTGTAGGAAGTAGTTGTTGAATATCTTTCAGTTTGAGCAGTGTTTGAGGTATTTATATCTAGAGCTGTATCAGCAATAGCTGATACATTTTGAGCAGTAGCATCCACAGGGTAGAAATGAGCAAAATCAGTTTTAAATTCCTGAGCCTCGCACACTGAGGTAGAATCAACTGTGGTTGTCATTCGATTGCACATTAAATTACTACCCGTCACATGATTGTCAATATGAAATGTAGCAGTCGAATCTTCGTCAATTTCTCTAAATATTTTGGCAGGATTATTCGTGGATGTCAAATTGTCTTGGGCTGTATAGTCTGTCTCGGTGTGAGTTGTAGTCGTGAGATCCTGAACTTTCTCCGTCTTCACACTGGCGTTGGGGGAGCTACAGTTTTCACGTCCAGCGTTTAGAGAAACCGTGTAACACTCTTCACGCGTGGGTATCGCTGGACTCTCTGAGGTCGGTTCACACAGTTTCTTCGGTTCCTCTAGGTCTGAATTAGCTTCAGTCATCAGGGTAGGTTCACTTGCAGGTTTCAAGTTAGGTATACTTGTAGGTTTCAAGTTAGGTATACTTGTAGGTTTCAAGTTAGGTTTACTTGTAGGTTTCTGCTCTTTCTGTTCTTCCACTTGCGTTCCGTTAAAGGGAATATTTTTACAGGAAATCCCCGTCAGCATTGGGCAATCTCTGCACTTTTGGTGTTCTTCCAGCACGTTACAACTCAAACTATATAGGTTCCAGCAGAAGTAGCACATCACCTGCCCCTCCCCGCACCCATCAGATCCGATGTACATAAACCCTTCTTGCGCCAATAAAGTTGGTGAATTCTTTGAACTCCAATCAAAACTTCTAAATGAACTTAATCTCCAACGCTCATCCCTAAAACAGCCGATCGCTATCCCATTGATTGATTTTGGACGTGTACCTACTGATATGGTGGCACTGCTATCCATTTCGCTCAGACGCTGGGCGACCTAAAAAAAAAGTTGAATATATTATAGTTTCAAACCAACGAAAACAATACTTTTAAATAATATCGGATTGATAAGTTGATGGTTTTGTTAATTTTCACATTTGAATGTTCTTATTACAAAATTATTACGAGACAGTCTCATATACTACTCATCTTTTAAGTATAAGGATAGTTGTCACCTTCTCATAAGAACTCAAGTTAAATAATTTAATAATTAATATCAATGATTGTTATGCGATTTCATCACAAAAATTGTCCCATTCGTGCACAAGACACATGTTGCAGATGAAGCAGAGTTTACAAATTTCAGCGGCCTTAGACTATGCCCAGCGTTTTTTGTTTCCCTGACTTTAGTCAGGTACCCTTTAGTGCTGGGTGATAACTTGAGTACCGTTAGGCTATCTGAACAAAATTTAACATAGAAGTATAAAATTCTGTGCGAAAATTTCTATCAACTATAGAACGATTTCCCATAACCGGATGTTTTTCAGACTTTATCCTCGGGTATGAACTCGAGAATTTAGTGTTAGCAGTCGTAAGCTCTACAATTCGACCACGTCGCTGTTTTTGTCATAGAATTAACCTAAATCAGAGTTTCTTTCAGGCATTTCTTGGGGGGGGGGTGTCTGCGGGGGTCCGCCCCCGGAAAATGTACCCCCCCCCCCAAAAAAAAATATCAAGTGCCCCCTCCGTCCCCCTTCCCCCAGAAAAAAAAAGTCTGGAAGAAACGCTGACCTAAATTACAATTAAAAAATTATTTTTCAACTTACTCGTAAAAGATGGCAAATAAAGCCACAACTCAAGCAACAAAAAACGTATTCAGATATTTAATTAACCAAAGATAGTTATTAACTAACCTGTTACTTCCACTCCTATGCTCCACTTAGTAATAATACAAGTATGACTCTCATTATCTCCACAATGCAGCTGATAAAACATACGTTTTAAATACTAAGGTATTAAATTAACCCACATTTTAGCAGCCAACTTTGTCGCAGCCGTTGTAAATATGAAAATCATTTTTTACACTACTAGACCTAAGTTCGGAAGGTGCGAACCAAAAAACTGAATTTCAGAACATAATTTGAGAAATATGGTCTTGTGTAAAATACACTAACATTCTTTAATTGAATTTCCGCAAATCTTTTTATGTCGTTAAACGGATTAACACATTACACTGTCATTTTAAAAAATCGGAAATATCAAATATGAGAATTTTTGGGATTTCCGTAATTCTATTTATATTGACATGTCAGGTATATTTTTAACCAAAGAAAAAAAAAGAAGAAGGAAGTTAAATACATTTTTAGAATCTAAGCTGAAATAATAATCAAAACAAACTTAAATACAACTAAGTTTTCATTTGTAAACTTAGGTATACTCCCCATTAATCTTAACTAACTAATCTTATTAGAATATATTTAAAAATGAAACTATCCAAATTGATTAAGAAGGCAATTTGAATAGTATATACAGTTGATACACAATGTATTATAATTTCCATGAAATGTGGTAGAAAAGTCGAACGATTGATCTTAAATGCCAATGCACCAAATAATTTCATTGAGAAATTAATCTAACATGCTTGCGTTAACAATATAAACATTTTACAATAGTCTTTCTCTCCCTCCCTCCGTCTCGCTCTCTCTCTCTCTCTCTCTCTCTCTCTCTCTCTCTCTATATATATATATATATATATATATATATATATATATATATATATATATATGCAATGAAAAGGTGTTTCTCGAGATCTAAGTATATGGCTATTAAATTACAACAGTTTTAATTTAGTAAAATATGTAAAAATATACTACCTGACCAAAGGATATAGATATATTTCTCAACAGTGAAAACATTCAAAACTCTATGCACTTCAGAAATAAGATGGCTTTACTTTCGTCTCGTATTTACTCCTGTCGAATTGACAACATCCTATTATAGAGTCATCACTTTATCAAGTAATGTCTCACAGCAGTTAGCGTAACGCACTACTGCGCAGTAGAGATAGGTCACTGTAGGGACAGGTCGTAACCAGGCGTGGTGTCATCTGAATTCGGTTCGAATAATTTAGAATATCCCAAATCTACGTAGAGTAAACGTATTATTTTTTATTAACTAAATCGATAGAAAAGTGACTGGTATTTTATTTTCATTTCAAATCTTGGCGAAATATTTTATTTATATTTTTCTGTCTGAAATTTTTTTTTATCCAATTTTAAGAAATCTGTGACACAATTTTCAAAACAGGCTAAATTGAACTAAACAGGATCATCTAACACTGATTATTTATAGAAATATCAGCAGGAGGGTGGATAATTGATAAATGCAACAGCTGCGTCATCTGTTGATTTCTTCATAAAACTGAATTTTGGATTTATGAAATTTTGTTTGCAGTAATCCGGAGTATGAGAGTTTGGCACAGTAAAGAGGGAAAATTCTTAAGTTGTGTGCGGTGATACATGGATTTAAGCTCAATACGTGAGTTGATTTTACGTCAATTTTTTTTTTTTTTGCAATTTCAATACGTTTTGTAATGTTTAATGTTTAAAAAATATTTTTTGTCGATATTAATACAAAAACATTAACAAAGACAACAAATCAAATATTGCGTATTTAGATTTTATATTTCCGAATTTAAACTTAAACAAGTATCAAATAATAAAAAGTTCTTATTTATATTGTAAAATTAGTTATCTGAAAAAAATTATTACGTGAATATTTTTAAAAACATGTTACATGTATGCGATCATTGACTGCCATATCTCGAATTGTTGAGATTTGTACACATTACGTCTCTTACATCTCCAATACTTGGAGCCGACAGGAAAATAAACTGGTTTTTTTTTCTAGTATCTATTCGGGGGCTTCATGCACTCGCCCCCCTCCTTCCCCTACCGTCCACCGGTCTAACAAACGATTTAGAAATAATAATATTTTTAAATAGTAAATGTGTACTTCAGACATTGCTTAACCCAGCTCCACCAGAAGTTTTAAATGTTCAGCGCAAAAAGAAACACTAACAATAGACATTTTTCAGCCATAGATTTCAGACTTAAAGTTTATGAAGTGGTGCTATTAATCTATGTACAGTGTGTTGTTCTAAAAGTGAGATTTGATTTGACTTGTGTTTTAATTACAGTATTATTTTTATTCTGATGCCAGCGTGTTAACGAAATTTATTTCATTTATTTTCAGTTAAATGTTTACATAATACTTATTTTTTTTGTTGAGTAAATTAGTGTTTTCATTTGCTCTAAGCAATTTATAATTTATATATAAAGGCTACGATATAATATTATTTCGGTTACAATTAAAGTTCACACATACACCTTTATCAGTCAAATGCATCAATAATAACCTTTAAGCGGTGGTTGAAATAGATCTGTTTATAAAATTAGAATAAATCTACATTAAAATAAAAAGCAAAATGAAATTAATTTATAAAGCATATTTTTTTAAATAAGTGATATTTTAATAAGAAATACAAATACATACCAGCATATTTATGTTTATATTTTAGTACATTTTTGTGTGTTTTCTTTTATACAGAACTTAAACATATTACATTGTAAACTATTTATAAGATTGAAGAATATAATACAATTTTACAATAAATCATTTTATAATATTTGCTATAACATCGAAATAAGAAAATCAACATTTATAACACAAGCACAAGGTATAACATTAAAGAGCCATACACCAATAAGAAACTCAAAATTAAAAAATCTGAATATAACTATTTACTTATCATAAATTTGTATTTACTTTATTACATTTAAATATGCATTTCACATAAACGTATTTAAGTGCTTCTAAATCCTACTTCAACTATTAATTTGTTTTCTAACTACTCAAATTGTTCATCTCTATAATTAAATAAAAATAAAATTCCCACTACCTAGCTCCAATACATGGCACTTGCAGGAGTTTGGTATAAAGATACCTACAAATGTATATATTATAAAATACAATATAACATACCAACGTATACAAAAAAATATGCATCATCAAATGTAAAAGGGCACTCAGTATCTTTAAATACAGTTTTTTATAACTTCTAAATAGTATCCAGTCTAATTTCCGATATCCGCATAATTGTATGTCCACGTATCATCATAATATTTATTTATTAACATATATTTACATATATAAAATTAGTAATACAAACATATTCATACATTAATTGGACTAACAATTTATAAAAGTATAATAATTTATAAATTGTAAATGTGTGATTTTATCCATTGTGTGAAATGCGGACGGCATTTTTAACAGTGTCAAACATTTTTTTTTTTTTTTTTTTTTTAGAAAGCGTGTTATTTAAATAAACATAATGTATTAGTTTTACATGAAATTTGGAAAACGTGATTGTTAAAAGTTTTTATATGCAGTTGGCAAATTATCAGTGCTTGATAACATGGAAAAAAAACGTCCTTTTTGTTTACAAGCTTTCAATGCACATAATCTTTGAAACAATCAAAAAGAAAGTATAATTTTTCGCATACACAATTTGATACGACGTGTAATCGCGTCATCGACTTTTATTAAATGGTAGGGTACCATTCGGTTGCACGTAGCAATCGGTTCGCCTGGTGGGTCTTGGTCGAAACAGGGAGGACCAGTACCACATCAGCTTTAGTACACACGTGAAGGTGCCCACTCAGACGCATTGGTAGGAGTCACTTTCGCAACAATCTTAATGGGCAACTCAATGCTTGCGTCGGTCGGTACACTACCCATCTCCTCCCCATAAAAATACAAAGTATATTCTGAAGAACTTTGGGCTTGTATGTTCGTTTCTCAAAACCTTAAGTGGTAAAGAGCAGGTAATCATTTTTCATGTTCTACTTGCATTTTTTGGAAAGTTGTGTATATCGAAATGTATATATATATATATATATATATATATATATATATATATATATATATATATATATATATATATATATATATATATATATATATATATATATACATATTTATATTCATGTATATCAATATCCTTATATATATATATATATATATATATATATATATATATATATATATATATATATATATATATATGTCCATAAATACTTCTAATTCTTATTCTGGTTCTTATTCTAATTATAATTCTAACGTCAGTTGAACTCAAGGATTTCCTACAGTCACGGGTCAGAATCGGGATCTGAACTCGAGTCATTCGGGCGAAACGTTCAACCACTCGACCACGCCGTCCCCGTCAAATAACATATTTCACCTTAGCCAATAAACGCGCGGACAATTCCTTTGACGGGGTTCCTACAGATCGGACATTTGTCCAAACTAGCAGCACAGTCCGTGCACGAGGCGAGATGACCACAGGGCAAGAAGACAACAGCCACATCTTTGTCCATACAAATTTTACAAACCGTTTGCTGACGTAGCTCATTGTTCTTCTCTTTCATTTTCCTTATCTCTTCTGGGAAAATAAGATAAAAAGAAATATTTATTTCTCGTTTTAGAAAAATAAAAGTCACCACATTTATTACCCGTTTTTACAAGCTTTTATTTAACTTGTTTCCTCTGTCTGTCGTCGCCTGTCTGTGACAGTCTATCTGTCGTCATAGATCAAAACTGCTGAGCGAAATCTCGGGCACTTCAGACAGCCGTTTCAAAGTTGGCACGTGGGTTAATACTTAAAGACAATACAATCTGACTTCAAATTTGACTTGAATGGAAGCTTAATTAATTTTTTTATGTATTAATTAAAATTTTCTGAAATTAGTAGAAGTCTTGTGCTACTTTTTCCACACTATTATACACGCGTTATCATGTTCATTAGGTGTGCAATCGTTTTTAGTCATGAAACGATATTGTAAATGAAAAAATTTAAAGTACTGAAAACAAATTGCAGAGTGGGTAGCTTCCTAAAAAATAATAAAAGTATCCAATAGATAATAATATAATAACCCACGTTTTTCTTTAAAGTTATTTAAATAGTAGCGTATTTTTATATATTTAAAGAAAAAATTGTATTTTTCTTTTTTAGTGCATTAATAGACGTCGTTTTTCAATGCAACTTAAAAAAATATTCTAAGCAAGATATTTGTAAATATTGATACACATTTGTTTAAATAAAAATAGATTAAATTTATCACATGACATAACGAATGACAAACCTTCGTTATCGTTGTCTATGGAGAAGGATGTCTGTCTGACTAACTTTTGGCCCGTTTGTTGGCAATTTCTTTTCTTTAACTCCTCAACGAGAGAGTCGGCAGACAGCATGGAGTCTGTTACACAAAATATAAAAGTTAGAATATTATGGCTTTTATGTTTCATACATTTAACAAAAAGATAATTATGGCTTTTATTGTCACACACTTTATTACAGTTAGATAATTATGGCATTTCTGTTACACACATTATAACAGTTGGATAAGTATGGCTTATATGTTACACACATTACAACAGTTGGATAATTATGGCATTTCTATTACACATCACAGAACAATAGAATCACTATTTTATCTCTTTAACATACAAAACTTATTGATATAAAACATATGAACTTGTTTTGGTAAAACCAAAACTGCGAGGTAAAAGTCTTATCCGAGATATAGCCAACACAGTAACATATATTTGGCTTTAGCTTCTGGGTATATTTTACTAATATATACTAATATGTTAAATACAACAGCATTTTAAACTGTTAAAATTCTTGATGCGAATATCTACCTCGTTTTTTAACAAACTTAGCTGCCTCCACTACGTCACTCTCCTTATAGCCAATCTCCATCACTGCCCTAACCGCAGGGTCTCTTTTGATTGGTTCGTCTTTCGTGTCTGGTGATGTTAAGAGAAATTAGAGGTGTGTCATGTTAATATCGGTGATACGTTGTCAACAGTAATAGTGTTAGTTGTCAGTCGTCTGCAATAATCCTGTCAATGATATGACAAGTACAATAAATTATATCGATAAGTGTGGGGAGAGGGTGAGGGGAGAGTTTCCAAACTGCAGTATAATATCTAAAAAGTTGTGTATGTGAATGTTAGGTAAGGGATTGTGCTGACTGTGCGATATTATACTCACACACAACACACACAGATATATAAATATATACATAAAATATATATGAATATATATGTATATATGAGATCCGTTAATAGAAAAATAATTCGCGTGTTGTTATGCCGATTGGCAATACTTACTGTTATGATGCATGTTCGACTAGGGAAATTGGTGCGCATGATTGATGGTGCGGCCGTATATTGAACGAGTGAGTGTGTGGCGCTGTACGCAAGAAAGCGACGTTTTAGTGTGAGTTCGTTGTTGCCGGGGAAGAAGTTGGAATTAGTCTTGTTCGTGTTGTGTTAGGGTTAGGTTGTCCAGTCTTGGTATCGTGTGTTCAGGCTGTCCGATGTTTATTTCTATGGTGCAATAAATTGAGTTAGCAAACGGTGTCTTTCTGTCGAATCATTTGTGTGCGTTAGTGTCGCCGTGCTTCAAGATGAATTGCTGAATAGCTGAGCATAATCGGATGGTAGTGGTGTTGAAATATGGTGTTGGATCAGGTAGTTCTACCCTCTCACTGCATAGCTGTGGTACACATATAGAACCCAGGTATAACACTTACCAAGCTGGGAATTTTTTTCAGGAGCGCCGATTTTCTCTTTAACTAATTTGTAAGGAATCTAGAGGGAAAAAATAAAACATTAGAGACTTCACAATGATTTTAAGGATAATCCTTAACGGCCGAAAAAAACAACAACAAATAAACATTTTTTTCCGTATAAAAAACAGGTAATGATGTAACAAACTAGATAATTTCGTACAATGACCAGCTATTTAACATTTTAAACTCTATTATAATTGATAGTTGAATAACTTAAACAATTGTTTTAGTGCAATCAGTCTATTGAGTAAGGATCGTAATTCGCTGTTGACAAATGTTATTTGATTGTACATGGGTCGTGTCTGGTCGGTAAAGCACATGGGTACCAAACCGAAAAGACCTGAGTTCGAACCGCAGTACGGATGAGGCTCGATAGCTGGGGATAGCAACCCATTTCGGAGCAACATCTCAAAAGTCAAACAACAACTTCCTTGTAGTTTGTTCTTTAACAGACAAAGGTATGGAAGCAGATCCAGAAAGAAAAGCAGCTAACGGTCTAAATGGTCTTTAACATGTTGACATGTAATACTTCATAGTGTAGAAGGAAATCCCTTGCAATTCTACGTTTAAGATCTAAGAAGAATTCACGTGGGTAACAATACAAAATGTAATGGTACGTTATTGTGATAACTCTACAAATGGGTGGTACTAACCTTATCAAGTGTTTTATTCAGTTCCTGCACCATATCCACAAAGGCGTGTCCCATCAGCTGACGTATGAAGGCACATTTAGGGAACCATCTGGCATGTTCTACAAACACGTCGTCTTCGTCTTCCCAGTTCCTCAGACCTCCACCACAGTAGAAACATCGGGCACAGTCGCCGTAACCTAGAGGGTGAGATTGTACACAGACTTAGAGAACGATGCAAGAACTTAAATGTATTTCTTAAAGAGGTTTACGATCTTTGAGGCAAGTGAAGTAGAGTCCACCTGTTTCTGTGACATAGGCGTGTGAAGGGATAATTTTGTCAGCTCTATGTTCAGCAGTCGATACTTTCCAAAATGTGAGTCAGGTACCAGTCACAGCTGGGTGGACTCAGGGACGTTATACAAACTTAAACCCAAGTTTTAACTCGAGGCTTACGTGTTAGCAGTCAATTACACTACTACTTGACCAAGCAGTCCAAAATACAATTAATAGATATGTTAAAGGGGGTCATTAAAATAGCAGAATTAATGGATAACTTCAATATTTATTTATTTCTTGTTCAAGTGCTATTCCTCCAATTGCGTTTGGATATTATCAGGAGGGTAGGGATTGGGGATGAGGTGGTGGGAAAGAAGGCTGTTGTTCCTTGAGATAAACAGCCCAATATGACTGTGAAAAAAAAACAGAAGACCTGCATTTATTCATCGTGGGTTCAGAATAAAAATGTTGCGATGTGTATATTTTTTTGTAATATATTTTATTTAGAATTCCCTGACAATTGTAGGCCTACTTTGTTATTTAGCAGCAAGGGAGTAGATACTCTTGTAGAACTGTGACAAAAACAAAGATTACCTGCATAGTAAAAGCCGGCCTCCACCAGTTCTGGTACCGACAGGTGATGATCTCTCGGCCATGCTGTGAACGTTTTTGCTCTTTCATCTTTCTTGACGTACTCTGGACGCTTAGGTCTCTCTGTGATGATGCCAAGCTCAGCGTAGGTCGGACCTCGACCTTTGCCCTTGGGTTGGCTGCTGGTGTTGGAGGTCACGGACGTAGCTGATGTGTTGCTGGTGGTGGAGTTAGAGCTGGGGGACGGGCTGGGGGGTGGGTTGTTTGGGACAATACACAGTGTGTGTTTTAGTGCTGGGGTAGGGTCAGCAATTACTTGGGAGTTATTGTCAACTGTACTCGGGATCAATGAGACTGTAGGGGACGGCTCTACATTTTGAACTAAATGACCGCTAGATCTTGACACTGACGGATCCGGTTGTACTGTAATGGACGCTGAAGTCGTGCTATTCTGGGTTAGGCCTCTAAAACTAGACTCAAGATTCGATACCTCACTATACTGATGTGGTGCGCAATCAGCTTCTATGTCATTAGGGTTATGTAAACTTTTGGCGTTTAATTCAGTACTTTTGACTTCTTGTACGTTCGCTGCACCCGGAGCCGAATCTGTATCTATGGTATTATCGTTTACTTGATTGGTGTGATGATGATGGTTATGATAATCAAGGCTATTTATCGCTTCAGTAAAACTTGACCCAACCGGAACAGGTGATATCAAAGGTACGTTGTCGCAATTTATTTTCGTGACCATACAACAATTTGGCGATATTTCCTTGTGGGTGTCTTCAACTTTTTCGTTTATTTGCCACTTGTCTTTTGATTTACAACAAAAATAACAGACTACTGTGTCGTCATTATCTACTCCTGTACCGATGTAAACAAAACCATCAGCTGCTAACACAAGTGCCGACAGGTTAGCTTTGACTGGATACTTTGCGAAAGTAACTAGCCTGTACATCTCTATCTTAAAATATCGCCATAATATTCCATTTATTTCGGTAACTGGACTTTCTAATATAAATACGGACAACGAGGTGGGCTTAATTTTAAAGAACTTCGAGTTATAAAGATCTTCATATAAAGATGTTTTGTTGATTTGCGAATCATCTTTTAACGTTTTTGACTCCACAGTTTTATCATTTAAACCTGGAATATTTTTAACGTCTTCCTTCAATTGTTGAAAATATACGTTAACCTTAGAATAAATCGTTACAGCGTTGCAGGTGACTTTGTTAACTTTCTTTTCTATCACCTCTTGCTCAAAGACAAGTTTATGGGGCGTAAAGGTTTCATTTTTACCCGATATCTCACGTGTTTTAACAGAAACCTGCTTACATTTTCTAAATCGTTTTGGGTTTCTGCAAGAAGAAAAGAAACGAATATTTATAATCAAATGCATAGTACTTACCGTTTCGTGTTTTAGGAAATTTGTGAACTGGAGGCAAATGACAGTATGTACTTTGGTTAAAGATATCAGTAAAAATTATTTAACGAACATACAAAGTATTAAGGAACTAGTGCTGGAGAAATATGTGTAATGTGTGTAATATGTATAACGTGTAATATCTGTATTAGCTCTAATTAATACCTAGGAATTCCTAGATTTGCAGGAAGGAACCATTTTGTAAGTAGGCCTACACTTTAGTAAAAAACTTTCTTGTTATTCGAATAAACATAAAAATGGTGGCATTATCTACTTTAAAATATTCTAAAATTAATTTCTTACCTAAACCAACGAAGACGATGATTACCTCCCCGTTTTGTTTTAGGTGATGCATTCTTGCTACAACCTTTTGATTTGCATCGGGATTTAGCACGCGAAGTATTACTAGGAAAAGAAAATCTTACATTAGGATCATGCCACAAAAAGCAAATACATCGGTTATTTTCACTTACACGCTCAACAATAACATAGGCAGTTCATATTAAAATATACAAACAGTTCGTGTAAAATGTATACATTAATTTCTGACGAAAGTAAGAAACAAAACAATATACACATTTTTTTTAAAAGTGACGAAATTTATCTCATTTTCTCTACACGGAAAAGAACACACGCGCACATACATAAATATTTGTATAGATAACACAACGTCATTGTTTTTATAATCAAAACTTTATATAATTTTTTCACAATTTTGTCAAATCTTTTAATTATTTTACACAAATGTCTTATACAACTTCATATAAATATATTTTAATATACAATCATATTTATTTTATTCCATGATTTTCAGAGAATTTAAATCAAGCGTTATTATAATAATTCAATTCAAGCGACATGTATTTTATTGAGTAACATGTACGGTAATAAAACTTTACTTACTTCACTTCATTTTTAGGTGTATTTAAACTAAAAGTAGGCTTGTCATCCATTTATATTCACACTTATAGATATCAATAAACGAAAACTAATCCATATTAACTTGCGTTTAGGTTTTTATAGAATTAGTTAAAGTACAATATCATGTGAATTATTTTATGTTAAACACAAAATACCACAAAGGCAAGGTTGACAGAAACTTGTTTTTTTTTTTGTTTTTTTTTTGCTTGATGATGTAGTTAAACCTGTTGGACAAAAAGTAGAATAAGAGAAATATTAATCCTTAGAAGACGAGTCATTGGTTTTATCAAATGAATTAAAAATTACAATATGCATAGGTATTTATAAAGAAATTGGGGTTTATAGGTTATGAAAAGAGCGAAAGGCGGAGATTGTTTTTTATTTATTTATATTAAAATATGAAGGATAAGCGTGGTCAGCACTAAGCTCAGTCTCAATTTTCCCGATTGTGAGTTAGATCTAGTAACCGATCAGAGCTGAGTGGACACGTGGACATTGTACTGATTTGAACCCGGATTCGAACTCAAGACTACCGGGTTATCAGTCTAGCGCCCTACCGCCGTCCAATCGTTTTGACCTGTGTATGTGATATCTGTACTATCCAAAAAGTTTCGAAACAAATTGCGATGTTGATGATGAGAAACAAAATTAGCAATATGAAGATGTGATGAATGAATGTCATATAAAATTCATGAAAACTAATTTATGAGACCTCGCTACATTTTATTTAAATGAATTGTGCTGAAACTATTAATAGCGAGACTCACTAACTTAAAAGCGTCCTTGGTTGCTAACCAGAACATGGCTACCACACCTTGGCCTACGATTGGGCAATTTTTTCTGCTTTGTTCGAGAGACCACCTTAACATTAACTTTAAAAATAATTATCACGCGAAAAATGGCGTTTTTTTCGCGTATTTTAAGCAATCTAATGATGACAAAGCTATTTTTGGCAGATTTTTTTTTTTTTTTTTGCTTCCGACATTGAAAGGTCAAACGTAAACATGGGTACAGTTTGAGTAGCTCAAAAACTTTAAATAATGGTCTCTAAGGTGTCAAAACTGCATGCCTAGGTCGAGTATTATTAGATTGATCGTTTAGTGAAAAAAAATTGTAAATATTATGTTCGCCTTTTAAGAAATCGGCATCGCAAAAAGGTCACTGAAAGCACGTTATTTTTTATTGTGACGTCATCGCTATTTTTACGGAAGCTGTACAGTAGTATCCTCTCGCTGCTTATATAATTGTGTTTTCTTTTCACTTGACACTCTTTTTCAGCTTATTTTGCTAGCGTAATTAGACTAATTAAGCCTAATTATGGATATTTCACCTGACTTTTGGATTATACTATGACTCTAAAAACCCTTAAACCACAACGATCTGTTATTTTTTTTTTTTTTGTTGATCCCTGGAATTAGATCTAGATCTAGTAGTGAGCGTTGGTCTTTGTGTGCTTACTTAGGCTAATGACTTAGGCCTAATTATTTGTTTTCAAATTTGTTATAGCTTAATTAATTTGTCTTAATTCTTATTGATTTCATAAATTTTAATTAGGCTAATTATAATATTTTCACTGGTCTTCGTTGATACATTTATTAGGCTTAATAATGTTAATATTATTACGATTTTATAGGCCTGATATATAAATTAAATGATTTTAGCGTTGGGTCTAAGTTTACATTACTAATTAGTACTAAGTAAACCAAGTACGCATGGACTAGGACATGTGTGCTGTTCCCGCGCTGTGGCGGGCGATGCCTCTCTCGCTGACAAACCAGCGCGAGCGAGCGAGTCGTTTGACACACGTGGTCTGTGTCGATGTTTGGAATGCATAGGCATAGGCCTAATTCTCGCTCTCGGTGATTAATTTTTATGCGCTGACATTTGAAAAATCAAATAGACACACATCTTAATTAAATACATTTAATTTGAACTTTATATTAATCTAGACCTATAATACTAATTAGGGCCTATAACTTGGGATAACAAAGTACTTGGACTAGATTTAGCGCATGCGCACACTGTGCTATGAGTTTTCTCTCGCTGGTTGACAAAAGAACGCAGGCGGGCTAGCGATGTTTGTAATTTGCATATATCTTTGCTCACAGGCGATCATTTTAATGAGATTGGCCTCTTTTTATTTTATAGGCCTAATTAATTGTATTTGATAGGCTAACTTTTCTGGTTGACAAAACTAAGCGAGCGTGATGTCTGTCGCGCGCACTGCCCGTGACGCTGTTTAGAATGTATTTCTCGCTAACTTGATGAATTTGAATACTATTGCAGTGTTTTTTAAAATAAATCAAATACTTACAAATCTTTACATTTTAAACTGAGCATAGACAAAACTTTGTAAATAACACACCTGTCCCAAGTCAAGTGAGAGAAGAGGGTTAGATTAATTTTACAATGACATCGCTATATTTTATGAATTGCCCTAATTAAGCATTGCTAAAACACTTACACTAGTTAATAAAACATGCATGGGATTGAATATCTTTAAAAAGATTAGATCTATACTATATATTCTTGAACATGTTTTTCATTAATTTGAATTTAGTTTTCCTTTTTAAACACCCTTCCATTTAAAAAAAATTAAACAAAAATATTTAAAAATTCTAGATCTAGATCTAATTCCATTACGTGATTTTTTTATTCTGACGAAGACAGTGTACATACGAATAGAAATGCGGTAATAAAATCAAATGTACTGTGCATATTCTGCTAAAATCAAATCAGCTGCAAGGTCAACCCTGCAGAGTTCGTCTCTTCAGAAAAGCTATGGCGATCTGGTTGTCACGGATTATTTGGCTTGCAATGCTTGGAGTGGCCAATTAATAAAAATCAGTAATTAAGCTCCAAATGAGTTTATTTTCAACAAATTAAGTATTTGATTGATTAGAGATTGATCTCTAGTTTCCATTGGTAATGTTTAAATCGAAAAATAACGAAATTTAAAATTAGTGAGTATCTCTAACTATTTGAATGTTACTTCCGGTAAAAACGAAACCAAATATCGGATATTTCCGACGTATATTTTTAGTTTTCCTATAATTGTATTTATAGCCTTTACGTGGCTGCTTCCATCTTTATTTAAAAAATTGAATTTAAACTTGTTCCAAAACTCTTTGTCAAACTTGTACTTTTATTTTCAATCCCAACATTCTTATAAATTAATATTTTTGTGGTTGCCTATTTTAATAAAAAATGTACTCTACATTACACTAGCAAATATATTTTTTAAAGCCTTTAAAAGACTGAATGAGCAGTGAATACAAGCTGAATGGGATGTATGTGTACGGTTCCAAAGCTTTAGTTTTAAAAAAAATAAATCACGCGACAGGGGGACGGTAAAATAATTTAACGCGTAACGATAAATGCCAAATGGGTCTACGTAATCGTATGAAAACTGCTTTTTAATAGGGCTATCGGCTAGAAGGTTAATAATCATAATATTATATGAAGTGTGCAATAATTATAAAACTGACTAAAGACTAAATGTAAAGTTTATGAAACAAACAGTACATAACAATAAACATTTTTAGTTAGTTCATTAAAATGAAAGACGTCTCACCTTTAAAGTTCTCCGTGTAGGTTGATACACGGACTTGCTGCTTGCGTTACTGTGCGTCACATGACCTATTTTTTTTTATCTATCGGGAAAATCCAATATAACAACTACGACATTTTTATAATTTAATAACCTAAGCTGCAAAAGTCTGGCAACTTTATGGTGTTCTAAAACAAAAACTAAAACACTTGATCGTTAAAATATTTGTTCAAACTTAAATTACAGCATAATAAGCAACAAACTAGCACACATTGCGTTTATAATAAAAGTTATTTTATTCGATGAATAACGAAAACAGAATCAAACATTACTGTAACTCAAATATGATCACGAATGGCACTCGCCGCCGTAACACTTTATATTTCATAATTCATAATATTTAGGCTTTATATATTGGCTAAAGTAAAGAATAAATATAGGTCTACCATTATCAAGGAAATAGATGTACAAAAAATTGCAAATGCCACTCATAAATAACAAAAACGCTGATGAATATCAATAAAATACAAACACATTTTATACTCTTTAACATTTATGCCTATATATAATGTATATATGAGTATTATATATATATATATATATATATATATATATATATATATATATATATATATATATATATATATATATATATATATATATGTCTGTGTGTGTGTGTGTGTGTGTGTGTGTGTGTGTGCATAAAATACTTTGTTTAACAACTTCAAATTTTGACCATTGACAGCATTATTAATTTAATCTTATTAAATAATTTTATTCCCTATTTGAAAATAATTTTTCTGCTTACGATTTTCGCTTCTTGCGTTGGCTTGAATTAGTCTGGCCTGTTTTATTGATATGAGTATCTGTTCTTGAAGCTTTGGAAATTTTGACCAGTTTTGGTTCTGGGTGTGGATTGTTGATTCGGTTTAACTTTCTTAAAAAATCGAATTGAAACATGTTTGAATTATCACGTGCTGGTTAGCAAGGAATAAGAACGGTTGAAGATCCCTCACAAATATATAAAGATTACGCTGATAGAATGATGTAGCCAAAGCACTATTGTTTGTTTTTTTTTGTCACACGAAGAACAAACGAACAGTACAAAAGTTACTCTACCAAGTCACCAACGTGAACTACAATAAGAGCTCAAACAGAAATTTCATTTATATACCCATTCTATGACATACTTGTCGGATTTTAAAAGAAAATCTATTTTTAACAGTGATGTAAAAATGAATTGAATATTATATTGCTAAAAATAGATGCGAAAAACACTATGCTTTTAAGTAGAACTAAACTAAATACAGAAAGTTAAAATGTTGTAAACAATGATTCCCGTTAAAAGTGCCACGTTATAAGTTAACTTCTGAAATTCATATCAAATATTTAAACAAGTGTATTGATAAAAAAGTAATAAACGTTCTTGAGACGTCAAGAAGACGTGTTTGAAATTACATCAGATTATAAGAATAGCATTATACCTTCCAAACTATTTATACTAACAAGTTCAAGTGTCCGTTGTCGAGTATAATAAATCCCATTAGCTTCTGGTGGCAATGTGCCATTTATAGATTGTTGGTCTATATATTATCATAGCTTCCACAACCAAAACCACAGGTCGTATAATAAGACCTGACGTGGCTTATATGTAACTAAAATTAATCTAAATGGGCACAGCTGAAGTTTTAACCATACTTTGTTGTGGACAGGAATATATTATCTCTTTCTTCTCAACAAAACACGACATTGAAAACAACCAACACAGGCATTAGAGAAACATTAATGTACATAAAATCGATAGTGGTAGACGTGGTTGAATCGGTGCAGCTCAAGGTTGCTAAACCGAGTAGTCTTGAGTTCGAAACCCCCGAGAAGATGAGGCTTTATAGCTGGGGACAGCTACTCATATAGAAACCTCCAAAATCAAACAACTGCTGCCTTGTAGTTTCATCTTGGTTAAACAAAGGCTATGGAAGCAAATCCTGAAAGAAAAGCTGTCTGAAATAGAGTTGACACGTAATACTTATTTGTGTTCGGGGGACCATTTAAACACTAGAATTAAGAACGATGAAGAAGAAGATAGAAATAATTTTATCTACCCTATCTACAATACTTGACCTCAGAGAACAACGTATTAAAAGCTGACTTCAACATACTCATGTTTTTTCTTAAGGAAATGTATAGTAAACAGGCAGTGTACCATGAGATTAGATCCTTAACAAAACACGGGGTTGCGTTTCATAAGATTGTGTAATCTTTTACGTCAGCCAAAAGAAATAGCTTGAACTAAGGTCGATAACTTAGTTCAAAAAGTTGAACTTATGTATACAGAAATAACTCATAGCTGATAAGCTTTCTGTGTTAAATCACGGGTTTAAAAAAAGTTTAAAATCTTCCTTGTTTTAGTTTTATGATTTCATAATGTTAGGAACTCCAATAACAGCAAATGAAACGCTTATATCACGCTAAAACACACAACGTATTTACAATAAGCATATGTAGTTTATTACAAATATATATCGCAAATATAATGTGATATTGTTTCAAACATTTTTAAAACATAGTAATATACACGTTAATTATTTTATTTTCTCCCTTTGATTGTTTTATATGCAATTGATGTTCATTGTTCATGTCTTTGATGCTGTGTAAAATCTATCAAATATATTATTATTACTGATTTAAATGTTTAAAAAAAAAAAATAAAACACTGTTTGAGGACTGTATAGATATAGATGTTTGAAAGGGAAGAATGTTTGCTTTGATGTCTCATTGTAATAACATAACTTTTCCGATTGCTTAAAATTTGTATCATTTTAATTCTCGGTAATCCCAATTTTTTTTTTCAGCTCTACTTAAAAACCCAAATACCCCCCCCCCCCCCCCCCCCCCGTCCCCTCAGCCCACCACGCACGCCGAGAAAAAAAAATCCCTTGAATCATCATTTAATTACATATTTGCAGTTTCAGTTTCAGGTTGGTTTTTAATTTTTATTTTTTCTTTATATTTAGACGTTTTGTATTAGATCTATGTATAAGTAAACCATCTTAAATGAATGAAAGCATGCTACAAGTAAGAAAGAAATATTACTATTGTAAATCTGTATCAGTCCTCACAAGCCGATGATGAAAACTGTAATACTAAAGCGAACACACAACTGACGCTATAAATTACGTGTCTGAGGCGAAAAAAAGACAAGAAAATATATATATATACGTTAATTATACGAATACTTTTACGAAGTAAATATTATTATTAAGATAGGATCGAGTTGATTTTCTTAAAATGTAGCCTAATTATTGCTCGTTTAAAATGCTTAATTAGACCATCTTAAACCATGGAACTAAGAGGTACATGTTATACTTTTAGTGACAATAGCACTATTAAGACTGAAGTGTGATGGCTAATGACCTAGAACTACTCTTAGTAATGACAAATCATGTAAGACTCGTACATGTTATAACTATTGTCGGTTTTTTTTTTCGTTGATAGAGCGCATGAGGAAATGCACTCGAGTACGACATACTAATGAGAGACAAATTAAATATTGAAGTTATCCACTAAAGATAGATTCTTTTAACATGACTATTACTTGTGTTTATTAAAGAAAGCTCGTTTCTTTTCTTTTCTTAATTTAAAACATTCAAAAGCTTATTATTATAAGGGTCTTTTCTTTTCTTTTTATTTTCCACTTTTTTTTTAGTTATTTATTCAAAATAAAGTTGACACAACAGAAACTACGACTAATCTTATTTACGTTAAAACCCAATTAGTACCTTGCCTTTACTGCCATTTCTGAATGCCCGTGGACAAAATTGCTGTATTAGAAGTGGATCAAAATTGAGTTACAAGATTTGCCACGACCCACAAACAAACAGACGATACGAATTAAATACAAGTTTATAAAAAAAGCCTCATCATTACCTCATATTCACTGAGAATATCTCATCACTTTCCACATAACCAGACAATACCTCACCATAACAGACAAGACCTCACCGTACCTCGCCTGTTCAGTGCCCTTTCCGTTGCAAATAAAGTTATATGGGATATTAAAGCAGTGGCGTCGCTAGGTCGGGTGTCACCTCACCTGGTGCGGCACTCCGTGGTGTCACCCCCCTCCCGAAAAAACAAATTTTATATATATATATATATATATATATATATATATATATATATATATATATATATATATATATATATATATTCGTGTGTGTATCCAATAGGTATCCAATAGATACTAAAGTGACCCATGCTTTTCTTTATAGTTATTTAAATAGTAGTGTATAATTTATTTTCACCTTTTTAGTGCATTATTACATAAAAGCTTGTTATTAAAACGTTTTTTATTAAAAATTTTAAGTACTTTACATTTTTTTGTTTTTCTTCTGTAAATTTTGCAATTCTTTTTGCCTTGGTGTCACCCCCCCCCCCTAAACGGCGTAACCCGGTGCGGTCCACACCCCCGTCCCGACCTCGCTACGCCTCTGCATTAAAGGAGTAGTATCTGTGAAATAAATTTCACGGACTGAGTTAAATTAGATATGCCGGTTATTGAAGTAAATACACAGCACAGAAAATTACATTCACATAATATAGGACTTCTATTTTAATTTTTTTTTTAAATGTCCCCTTTAAAAAATTGACTTTGCCTGTTTACATTATTTAAGATATGAAATAAAATATGAAAATAAAAAATAATAGGAAAAAAGCCTAACTATGCATTTATATATATTTTTTTATTTTTTCGAAGCTTATTTGTTAAGTTTCCACAGCACACAAACTACACAAACAACAAGTCAAAAAATATAACAGTCAGACAAAATTCTGATAGTCTATAACAATTTATTATTTTATACAGATAATAGTTATATTTTCATATATAAATTACATAAACAACTCCTAAAGATTCTACATAAATAATCAGCATACTATGCGCTGAGTTCTAGGGTAAACCAAAGTTATAATAATTAAAAAAAGAAAATAATTTAAAAACCATAGACAAGATACCTACTCCACATTCTCCTATAAAGTTAATTGGAAAGAATTTATTGTATACATGCTAAATATATTAAAGTTACAATTGCATAGTAATTAAATAATATGTTGTTTCATGTAAATCAATAATATGTGAAAAATCTTCTAGTTATAACTTTGTTATAAATTCAAACTTAATTAATTAATTAATTCAAACAGCATTCATTCGATGAATTAATAACAAAGAAAACAACAATCATAATAATTAATTAATTTAAGTGAAAATTTAAAGGAAAACAATATGTAAGAAAATACATGAATCATTTCTTGAAACAGTAATACTTTCTTTAAAAGTCATTAATGTTTTAAAATAGCTGTAAAAACTATTTTCTCAATAATATGTTCTTTTATCAACATGTATGGAAAATATATGTATTTATTGTACAAGCAATAAAAGATAAGTAATAAAAAAACGCACAGGCTGTAAGGGATTTAAAATCAAATCAAAATAAAACACAGTTTTAAAGAATTATTATTCTTAAAAAATGATGAAAGACAGTTTGCTTTAATCTTCTAATCATGTCATCTAACCATGATTCATTTTATAGCAGTCAATATTATGAATCCATTAAAACTAAGAACAAACTAGTCCTATGCCTATAACTAAAAATACACTGAAAAATTTTGGCAGTTGAAAATCTAAATGCATATAATTCTTATAAATGTACACAGTTAATAGGTTTGTTTTTAAATCTGTGTTTTTTTCAGGCACTTCTTGGGAAAGAGGAGGGGGAGGGGGGATGGAAATGAGTTCATACCGAAACAAAATATATTTTATGCGGAAAATATATACTTTATCCACTGTCTGCCCACTATGGCGGTTTCAAGAAGCCACTCCCCAGCTTTCACCAAAATTTTCAATGGTACCCAACCCCACTCCCCTTCCCCCTTTTCAAAATGTGTTGTGAAATTATTGTTTTGAATTCACATTATTAAATTTCTTTCACTTTATTTATCAATTTTCTTATTGGGCTCTAAAAATAGCTGGGCATTCTTCTGCTTGAAGAAAGAGCACACATAACAAAAACGTGTCTTAAAGTTTATAAATCAGTAGCACTTTAAGTAGTCAAATCCAGCAATGAAACATTATAATGTTATAATAATAAGACAAAAGTATTTACATTTTTTCTTTTTTTTACATACATCAGTAGCCATATATGTACATGGCTCGATGAATTCTTATGTTTACCCCAAATGATGCAAGTACAAATGTCCCCGATAACATCTTTTGACTAGAATTAGATGGGCACTGTTGATTTCAACCTTGAGATTATCTGCCCATGATAAATGCAGCAAGGCACACATCTCGTACATATAACATTATATTTGTATACTAAATGTATTCCCAAATCCACATTTACCATTTGCAACATTGTATCATGTATGCTTAAGCCCATACTCTTTTCTAAACTTATACAACTGCTACCACTTTCAACTCATGCAAGCTCTTTAGTTAACACTTTCCTCAAACTATCATAGCTCAACTTATACAACTGTTACCACTTTCAGCCCATGAAAGCCCTCACAGTTCCTTTCACTTGTTTTCTGCAGACTGGACAGGCACTCATGGCAGAGGCACACTCTCCACAGGACACCAGATGACCACAGGGCAGAAAGACGACAGCCACCTCCTGGTCCATACAGATCTTACACACTGTCTGCTGGCGTAGTTGGTTGTTCTGTTCTTTTAATGTACGCATAGTTTCTGAAAACATAAAGTATTGTATTTATTTTATACGCTGGCTCTATTTTGTATAAGTATTGTAAAGGGTAAAATGCTTTCTTAAAATTACAAATCTTATGCGTATTTTAAATTATAAGCCAATTATATCAGGATTCGTCAGCAGATCAAAGCCATTAAGAAGTTTTTGTAATACAAAAGAAAATAACCCTACATAATTTTCTGTACTTAATAATATAACACTGAAACATGGTGTTATACGTAGCGGCAGAGCGCTAGACTGCTAACCCAAAAGTCTAGAGTTCAAATCTGTGTTCAATCAGTAGAACATCAGTAGAATCCACACAGGGAAACAAAGGCAGCTAAGCATAGTCCTGACCACATTATCCTCTTGTATGCCGAGGTCACTTAAACAGATGAACTCTACTTCCTTTGCCCCATGTTTCTTGGGCACAAACAAACAGATGAAGATACAACAATAAAGCCTTACCTAGAGATTTTTGTTTGTCTGATGAAAGCCCTAAAGGTGTTTGCAATATTTTAGTCTGGTCTCTTGGAGTTTTAGTTTCATGAAGTTTCTCCAAAAGCACGTCAGCAGATATAATACTGTCTGTTGGTATGAGAGAACATTAAAACATTTATAACAAACTGTAAGAACATTTAATGTTTAAGAATAATATTATTACTTCTTTAATGGGATATGCAGAAAAACCTTAAGCAATAAAACACTATCTGGATTGATACGATTCAAGTCTGAACATTAAATATTAAAACCCAACATTTCTTTAATGTGATATGCAGCAAAAACTAAAACTATAAACACTATCTTTTTCAACATGTTTTGAAATCAGAACATTAAACAATAAAACATTAGGCCTACATTTCTTTAGGGATATATATCAAAAACTAAAAGTAAACACTATGTTTTTTTGTTTTTTTTGTTCAAACAAAGAAGATTAAAACCAAATATTTCCTTACAGGATATAGCAAAAACTAAAAAAAAAATCACTTACTTTCTTGTTTGACAAGTTTAGCTGTGTTAACAGCATCTTGCAAACCGTATCCCATATCGACAACAACTTGAACTGCTGGGTCCCGTTTTAAAGGTTCGTCTCTGGATTCTAAAATATAATTATAATTGGTCATTTGTTTTGCAAATGTTTAAACTAATTAGTCAATAAGAGAAGTATAAAGTCCAAGACAAATCGAATTTTCTGTTTATAGCTTTACTTGCAGTTATTTTTATAGCATAATAATATAAACAATGTAACTAAGACGCACTATTACACAATATAAATTACATATTACATAACTTATAACATAATATAAAAATGAAGGATATAGTTTATAATAAGTTTATATAACACATACCTAGTTGAAACGTTGAAGAGTTCTTTTTTAATGTGTCTAACACCAGCGAAAAAGGAATCTGTGTGTAGGAATATAGGTAAAATTAGTTCACATAAACAAAACGACATCAACATTATCAATGATATTAGAAAAATGTGTATAAAAAATCAAAACATCAACATCATTAGTGTGTAGGGGCATTGGTTTAATTAGTTCACATTTACAAAATGACATCAACATTATCAAGGACATGAGAAAATGTGTACACAAATTGAAGCATCTATATTTTCAGTTAGTTTACATAAACAAAATGAAGAAGATGAACTCTACTTCATCTGCCCCATGTGTCTTGGGCACAAACGGGAAAAGATGATGATTAAACAAAATGACATCAACCTTATCAGGGACATTACTACAAAGTGTAAACAGAAATTAAACCATCTACATTATCACCATGGTTACAATTGTTACACAAACAAAAAACATCAACCAACATCCACAACAACTATGTCTATAGATCTGCCTGTGTTTACCTGATCACGATCTTTGTTCAACTTCTGCACCACGTCAACAAACACCTGCCCCATCAGCTGGCGGATGAAGGCACATTTGGGGAACCAGCGAGCGTGCTCCACGTACACGTTGTCCTCGTCTTCCCAGTTCCTGAGTCCACCACCACAGTAGAAACATCGGGCACAGTCGCCGTAGCCTGTTATACAACACACATTAATGCAAGGAACTTATCTTATAGTAGAATATATATATATATATATATTTATATACATATTTTTTATAATATATATACAGTGGCGCAGCGAGGTCGGGTGTCACCCGGTGCGGCACTTAATGGTGTCACCCCACCAGAGGCGTAGCGACCCTTCCCGGGGACAAATTTTCGATTTGCACCCCCCTCAAACGTTCGATTTGCACCCCCCCCCCCCCTCCTCAAGTTTTTCTCTATATATTTTGCTATTTTTTGCCTTGGTACCACCCCCCCCCCGAAATGGTGTCACCCGGTGCAGTCCGAACCCCCCGCCCCCCCCCCCTTCGCTACACCTCTATATATATATATATATATATATATATATATATATATATATATATATATATATATATATATATATATTTATTTATTTATTATATATTTATATCCAGGCCTTAATTTTTTTACGTGAATTTTAGAAACGTTATATTGTTCTGTCTGAAATAACCTAAGCTAGAGCGATGTAAAAGAAAAAAAACAACTGTGTACCCACCAGCATAATAAAAGCCAGCATCGACCAACTCTTCTATCGTCAGGTGGTGATCTCTAGGCCAGCCACCGTACGTCTCTTGTCTTTTTACTTTCACGGCGTACTCCGGACGTTTCGGCCGCTCCGTGATGATGCCCAGCTCGGCGTACGTGGGGTTGCGTTTCCCCGTCTTGCTGGTGTTGCCGCTGTTGGCGTTTGTTGTTACGGACGGTGTGGCGTCCGTCGTGCCGGTCGCTGCTGGAGTAGGGTCGGAAGAATTGAATGGCGTTGTTTGTGATGCGGGCTGTGTGGTGTTGCTCTGATCACCCGAAACTGGAGTTTCTCTTGTTTGGGATTGACTTGCATTCGATGTTAAACTATTGGGGTTAGGTGGTAATACATTGCTGGAAGTTGTACGAGAATCGAGTGATGGGGCTGGGTTAGATTTAGGGGGTGTTGGGTTAGAGGGGGCTGGGTTAGAGTTAGGGCGGGCTGGGTTAGAGTTAAGGTGGGCTGGGTTAGATTTAGGGCGAGCTGGACTCTCGTCAGGCTTCGACCTAACAGTTTTAGGCAGAGCGATCTGAACTTGGATGGAAGAATTTGCGGTTTCATAAGAAATTTCAGGCGCAGCGTCTACTTCTATGTCGTTTGCCGGATTTCCTTGGTGTTTGACTCCGTGTGCAAGTGATCTTGTATCTTGTGTATTGTTTACCACGTTAGACAAAACTGTACCAACGACTTGTGGGCTTTGTGATGAATTTACTACTGATGTACCTAGGGCTAGCTGTTTAGGCCTTGCGCTTGGTAACTGCATGTTTAAAGGCTGTATATTGGAAGAAGAACTACTGTCTTGCAAGCTGTGTCTAAACGATGGAGCAGAATCTGATTCAATGTCCATTGATGCCAAGCTGCTACTTTGTGCGCGAGTCTTTGTTTTTCTAGTCTTATTTCTTTTACTATTTTTTTTATAAGATTTATCTTTATACGTATAATCAAAATGATTATATTCTGATAAAGGCGCATGTTTTTCTTTAACTTCTTGGTGATGCGAAAACGTAATACTCTCCGCTTTTTCCAACAAACTACTAAAATTGGACATTAAATTTTCATTGACGACTACTGGTATATTATCGCTGTTGATATGCGTGACCATAGAACAGACGGGTGAGATACGTCTGTGTACCTCTGCCACGTCATCCAGCAGGTGCCAGTTCCCGTGGGTCGAGCAACACGAGTAGCATGTCACACGGTCGTCGTTGTCGTTACCGTCTCCAGTGTACACAAACCCGTTCTCGGCCAGCAACATGGCCGACTTCCGGCCTCGTTTTGGATACTTTACGTATGTAACTATTCTTAACCTTTCTTCACGAAATTTTTCCCACGGTATTCCCTCGACAGATATTGGATGGTTATGTATCACACTGCCTACGTGAAAGACTTGGAGCATGCCTTGAGGTTTGATAAAAATATTCTCGAAACTACAAAGTTCATTAAAAATTTCCAAATCAGACCGATGAATTAAATTTTCCCCTTGCTTGCTTTGTAGCTGCATGTTTCCTTCATCGTCTTCTTTTTCGTTTTTAGAATAAATTTTGTCCTGGTCGCTACAGTCCAACTTGTAATTTCCATAACAATTTTTATCTTCACCAACGTCATTCTTGACTTCACACAAAGCTTTAATAACGTACATCAGTATTGACAGTAAACTTGCTTGCATCAAACAAAGGCGAACGCTGAAATAAAATTAAATTTAAAAAAAAAGATAAAGCAACACTTGTTGGAACTAGATCGGTATGTTAACATCAATTTTGCATAACATAATACTCAATGAGCTATGAGACGGGTTGGAGCCTGCCCATCTATATCATAACACGGCTAATATAAGCCTACCACACAGATCCTGACATCCGTGGCGCCCGCTAAAATTACATCACCCGAAGTGTTCGTAAAAAAATGTCGAAAGGTCCGAATTTTTGTTTTGATCTATAGATTCTATAAGCTTTTAATTTTTATGCCTTTGAATGTGTGTATCCTTTAATAAACGAAAAGATACATAACATATTTGCAACTTTTAAAACAAAATCATTTAAGGCATTCTATTAAAATGCTTTCAACCTTTTAATCGCGATGTAAGGCCGATAAGATAAGGTATCTATTATGATATACATTAACATTAAAAGTATAACGTTATTAATGTCGTTTAAAAGCTTCCGTTCAATTAGAACATTATTTGAACAAAATATGCTGCATTAAGCGGAGACACATCGAGATTCCCCTATTTTGTCCATACTTTCGATATTTTAAAATGCAAAATAGATTTTTTTTAAATCTACCATTTTTATTGGTTAAAGCAATAGGCAGCTTTTCGAAAAGCAATCAGATAACAGTTTTTATGGACAATACGCACCTTGCATGTTTTTAAGGTTTAATATTTTCATTTTCAAATAGAAAGATTCGGCCTTTTATAAATATACATGGGCTGAATTCATTTTAGAGAATATAAACATTTAAACTAAACAATCAACGGTTTTCACGATATCTTTTTAGCTTTTTTTCCTAATGCTTAACATTTAAGTTGGTAAATCTTTATACCTTTTTTAATTTACGGCCTTTTTAACGAAATCACAATGTAAATTTTCACATCGATTACACCGTACAATCAAATTCTCATCCTCTTCATTTTCGTTCATTATTAATGTAATGTTGGACGGGATTTCCTCCTACACAATTAAGTTTTACGTGTGAGCCTGTAATTTGCCATACATGCTGTTGACTCCGAGCCTGCTTTTCTCTTTCGATTTTTGCTTCCATAGCAAGAACAAACCACACTGCAGCATTGTGTTTTATTTTGTGTTTTCGTACCTAATTGTGTTGCTGACCCCGAGCTATCTAGCCTCATCTGCCCCGGGATTCGAACTCGGGGATTTTCGGTTTAGCAGCAATGGGCTTTTCCGACAATACCTTTACCATTTCTCATCTTAAACAGTTAAAAACTTACAGAGTATGTGCTTCATCACATTTATTACCCCCCCCCCCCCTCACACACACCTAAATCCTTCAACTAAAGTCAGAAAATCATCACCACCATCCCCACCGCCTCCAGCGAACATGCATAGCATCATTTACTTGTTATTTCTAAAGGTTACATTCATCATTTTAAAAACATATTTTCCGAACAACGAGTCTCACACTATGTCGCTCAATCATGGTTGATGTCTGAATGTATTACTCATATGTGAACATATAAACATCAACACATAAACCCGCAAACATCAACACATAAAACCGCAAACATCAACATTCTTCACACGTGTGGTATCACATGACTAAATAGCTTGAAGTTTGATTACCTTTCACTCTCCGCTGACCCTTTAGTTTCCAAATTAGCCATAGTATTTTTGCTGTTATTTTTATCTTCAATACATTTTTTCTGTTCTTTCTTGGAATTCTCTTTCGCAATTTTTCTGAAGTTGAAAAAATTTAAGCAACTATTAACCATCAAACACCAACAGTACTAAACATACCAACGCATCCTTACGTTAAACTTTAATTAATACATTAATCAGCTTAAAGCACGGTGATCATTAAATCAGCTACGGTAACATAACATCAATTTATAACAAAACAATAACAATGTCTTGTCACAAAAAGCTAGAACGCGACCCGCATCAACCAGCGCCATTAACGGAAATGATGTTACACAGTTATAACCTATAGTCTGAAATTAAACATAATTCTAAAGCAAAATAAAAGATATGGTATTATTTTCATACATTTTTAAAGAGTATATCCAACGTCACATATTTTTGAAACCGGCTACTCAAAAGTATGAACTGCCACGCCCCCCGTCCCCCCCCCCCCTTATTTTTTTACTGATCGTGTGAAGCAACTTATGGACGACGGGTACGTGAAATAATCGTAGGGGGTCGTTAAAAAAAGACGTCACACTCCTAGGAGGAAAGGGGACTCGGAATTTTGTGAGGATGTGCGACGCGGGGGAGGGATGGGGGCAGGGGGTCTCAGGAATGTGGGACGTCATACTTTTGCATTTGAAAAAAAGTAATGTTAGAAACAGAATATTATTTATTTCGCGTTTAAAAAAAGGTCTTTGTGAATAAAGTGTAATTGAAATTGATTCATAGAAGCCCTTCTCGTTATTGATTGATCTCAGTAATAATTAAAAAAAAAAAAGAAAACTACAATTTTTAGGGGGAGGTGTAGGCTGAGGTGTGAGAGCATTTTAGTGGGAAATGTCTGGCTTTTTGTGACGATGTGTGACGGTGTAGGGCGGGTGCAAATCGTCAAAACAAAAGCGTTACGTCATTTATGGAGTGAGGGGTCGTCCATTAATGACGTCACACTCACAGAAGGGAAGGGGGGGGTCGGTAATTTTGTGACGGTGTGTGACGAGGGGAGGGGGGGGGGGGGTTCAGAAGGTGCGCCGTCACACTTTTGCATTATAAAAAAAGCAATGTTAGAAAACGAATTTTAGACGTTATTTCGCGTTTTAGAAAACCGTTTTAATAAATTGCAATAGGAATTGATTAAAATACTCTATTTTGACAGAGTTCAGACAAGATTTTTTTAAAATGTCGATGTTTTAAGATAAATTCAACTGCGATTTTGAGGGGAAGGGGGTTGTAGGCTGATGTGTGACGTCATTTTAAAGGGGGTGGGGGGTCTGGCTTTTTGTGACGATTTGTGAAGCAGGAGGGGGGGGGGGGTAAAAATCGTCCAAAAAATCGTGACGTCATTTATGGATGACCCCTGAGCAGACAAAATGAATAACGAAAGAAAAGTAAAATGAAGGTTGGAATGAGCTGGCATTTTTAATTCAATTAACATAAATTAGCTTGATTGCATATTATTGTTAAGTTAAATAATGCTGGAAAACATTTTCTCAGAGTAAAATAAATAATAAAGTAGCTAAACATACACCCTTTACTATATCCTACTGACGTCAGGGTTTTCTTTATATAGTAGCTAAGACAATAAACTATTTATTTCACACGACACGTAAAATGATTCGGGAAAATCCTTACATTTATATGCGTAGCTAAGTTAAGATTTTTTTTAGGAATAACGTTGACGTCATCCTCATTAGTGATACACAACCCTTCACCCGTGAGTGGTTAGCGCCAATTATGGACAAATTATAATTAAATTATTTTAAGTGTATGCTTTAACAAAAAGCAGGTTTTTTACAAGCTTTTATTTAACTCACTTCCTCGTCAGTCTGTCGTCAGTCTGTCTAGATCGAAACGGCCGAGCGAAATTGCAGGCACTTTTAACTGACAGATACGGTTCGTAGTTGGTACGTGGGTCAAGAAATGAAGACAATGCATTGTGACATTAAATTTGACTTAATTGGATGCTTAATTAATTTTTTATGAATTAATTAAAATTTTGACCAAATTAGTAGGCAGTTCTATCCAACTACTCATGTAAAACATGTAAAGTACTGAAAAAAAATTAATAAAAAAAAACGTTTTAATAACAAGCTTTTATGTAATAATGCACTAAGATATTAGTAAAGGTATCCAATAGATACTAAAATAGTAAAATGGCCCTCGCTTTTCTTTATAGTAATTTAAATAGTACTGTATAATTTATTTTCTACAAGGCATTTAACAATGTAAACACATACACAAAATTAAATATAAACATTCAAGTATAAAATGTAGCCTATATAAATATAGCCTAGATAGTCACACATCTAGAGTTCATATATTTAAACTCTCCGTCTTTATGCTAAAGGGGTTATCCATAAATGACGTCATGCTTTTTGACGATTTTTACCTCCCCCCTCCCCTCCGTCACAAAAAGCCAGACCCCCCCCCCCAAAAAAAATGACATCAAACCTCAGCCTACAACCCCCCTCAAAATTGCAGTTGAATTTTTCTTAAAACATCGATATTTTTCCAAAATCGTGTCTGAACTCTGTCAAAATAGAGTATTTTAATCGTTTCCTATTGCAATTTATTAAAACAGTTTTCTAAAGCGCGGAATAAAGCCTAAAATTCGTATTCTAACATTGGTTTTTTATAATGCAAAAGTGTGACGTCGCACCATCTGAACCCACCCCCCCCCCCTCTCTCTCATCACACACAGTCACAAAATTACGGTTCCCTCCTCCCCCCCTACGAGTGTGACGTCATTTATGGACAACCCCTAAGGAGAAAAAGCGACCAAGCAAAGCAATACACATTTTATTTATACACTGTTTTAGTGATTAAAATATAAACTATTTTGTAGGACATAATAGTGTCTTATCAACTTAAGATATATAACAGATGCCATTGGTTAAAATGGAGGAGTTCGTGTGTAAAATCAAAGCAAAGTAAGAGGAGGTAAAGAGGTTTTAAAACAAATATCGTAGTTTACACAATTATCAAAACGTTTAAGTGAAGTTCTAGTATAACGCAGTAGTTACTTACATAGAAAAATATCCATGTTTTTTTCGTTGCAAAGCTTTGTTAGTAAATAAACGGAAGACGTGTCTGTTCCTTGCTAGACGCTGAGGTTTACAAGGCGCTTGACGACAACTTGGCCTTGGCCAGTATCGACGACATTTTAACCTTAAAACACTTTTTGGAATTTTGGTCGGTGAAGTGGTTCTATTCCATTTAGGTTGTCCTGACATTTTTTAAAAATTAAATTTAATCTTGCATAAACATGTATTCATTTGGAGCTTTATGAATTTAAGTCGTTGAAAAGTTTGCTATTAACGTCAGTAAATTATTCCACTATCTTTACATTTGTACTGAAACGATAAGAAAATACAACAAATTAATTACACAGCTTCAATCCAAGCACACATGGGTTAAAATATCGTAATTATTGAACACTTTTCGAATTGGTAAGTAAAGTAATAGCTGCAGCAATAGAAATGAACTATAATCATAATGTCATTACAAAATATTTTATACATTTTAGATTTTAATCAATATTTATAGAAAAAAAATATTAACTGAGCTCAGTCAACGTTGAGTAGGCCAAGATTGATTAATTTTTTTACTGAAATTTTAAAAAATGCCAACCTGACGCAAGGGCTTAAATTATATTTCTGAACATTTTTACGATTAAGCGTGTCGTCACTCTTTCGAAACCCCATTATCGCGTTTCATTTTACCTTAGCCCGGATTTCCCCTCCAGAGTGTGACGTCATTTAAGGCCGACCCCTAATGAACATAGCACGTTTTGGGTAAGCGAGCGATAAAGTAAACAGAGATCGATGCCACAATAATAAAATCAATCGTTAAAATAAATCCAACGAATACAGAGAATAATACTTTTAGCACTTTTTTTCCTACATATATACACATATAAAGTATTATTTGCATGCGTTTTTGGTTGGTAATGGTAAAAATCACTGAAATAAATAATATTTGGAGGTTTAAATCGTACACTACGCTCTATGTAGATTCTCCATTAAGGGGATTTTTAGCTCTAAAATCCAACGTTTTGTGGACGTTATAAATAGACTGTTGGATCGACCCACGAGTGTTATTTTATAGGTCTATTTTATCTCTCTCTCTCTCTCTCTGTATATATATATATATATATATATATATATATATATATATATATATATATATATATATATATATATAGGCCTGTATTTATTTATATACATGGCTTATAAATAAATTGCATAAAAATGTTTTAATAACAAGCTTTTATGTTATAATGCACCAAGAGAAAAAATAAATTTCTTTAGGCCCTAAATATATTATAATTATAATACACTTCTATTTAAATTACTATAGTTCCTATATTGATATATTAATTTCAGATTGCATTGTCTTAAAGTCTTGACCCGCGAGCCAACTTTGAAACGAATCTGTCTGTTAGAAGTGCCTGAAATTTCGCTCGCCCGTTTCGATCTATGAAAACAGACAGACTGTCGACAGACTAACGTCAGAAAGACAGCAAGTTTAATAAAATCTTGTAAAAAAGGACAATTAGCAGTAAAATTACATACTCCAAACATCTAAAAAATTAACCTTCATCCCTATGAAGTTCATAGGCCTATAAATATAATTATAATAGATAAATATCGATCTAGATCTAGAATACTCGATCTAGTCTAAATCTAGTACGTATAATAGCCTATAGCCTATAGGGCCTAATAAATTAATAAATTTAATAAGGCATATGAATACTGAATAGTCAATGACAGTAGTGTAAGTCAACTCACAAAATGTGTGTCATAAACTAATACTAATAGGCCTAAAGCATTCTATTAATTTATTATGATATGAATTATTACGCCTAATGAACTATGAGTATGATAATGTAGGCTAAGTATTAAAGTAAACTTACTTAATTACTAGATTCTAGACCTAGATCTATAACTTATAACTAATCACCCGTTATTTATTAATAATAAATATTTTGTAATGTTAAAACAGTTAAAAGTTAAATCACTCAAATGTATGTAGATTTTAGATCTAGAATCTAGATTCTAGATCTAGAAAATCTAGAACTAGATTCTAGATCTAGAATCTAGTCTAGACTAGTAGATCTAGATCTAGTTGCATGTAGGCGGAAGGCTATGAACTGTGAAACTATCTAGACTAGTCTAGATCTATCAACTAGAGTCTAGATCTAGATCTAGATCTACTATGAATCTATCATAGCTATGAACTATGAATGAGTGCATAGCGATACTGCCAATACTGGTTTATTTTAATTAACTTTTCTTACCATTCGCTGCAAACTGCAAGTAATACAGTAATTTTACAGTTTGTATCTTGATCTAGATAATCTAGATCTAATTATTTTCAGTCTATTTACTTTTTCGAAGAAAACTTAATCCACACATCGACATTATTCTAGAAAAATGTCGAGAGAATTGATACATCCTACTAAATTTGCCTAAAAATACTTGCCACGCAAATTTGGATTGGGAATTCCCATTGCCATTGCGGCATTATCCGCCCTCCACCACGTATGCAGATCTATATTTTTGGAATTCCCGTTGAGAAATCGTTTTCTTTTGTTCTATTTAATATTCTAGGCTAGTCTAGTTCTAGCTAGACTCTATATATAGTATAGGGATACTAGATAGGCCTAATAATATAGTCTAATGCTAATACTATTAGTATTATTAAATATTATACTTAGGGCCTAAATACTATAAGTAGTATATAAGGACTCTTCTATCCTATAGTTAATAGTTAGTAGATTACATTTAATTTACTGATTTGATTTAGATCTAGATCTAGTTAATTTTAGTCTAAAGTCTAATAATACTAATTTTAATAGTAATAGTAGTAATACATACATAGGCCTACTACTACTAGATCTAGAAAGAGGCCTAGTATAATTATAATTGTAATAAAGTGAGATAATTGTGAGGTCAGGGGAACTCACTCTTCTGTATTAGTATTATATTTATATTGTTATCTTGAGTGATGTCCCTTGTGATTGTACTTCCTTCCGGCCTCCTCTCTGTTTTGTACCATTATGTAGTTAGACCATTAAATGTTATATACAACTATATGCTTCTATCGTCAATCTGTTATAATTGGCGACGAAGGATAAACATCTACTAGAAAGAGCACCTACTTAAGCAAAAAAGAGGTTTGCTAGAGCTTATTAGCTAATTATTTCTAGAATTATGGCGCTGTATGGCCAAATGAAAGAATTTGATGCGAATGATGAAATCATTCAAGATTACCTAGAGAGGTTAAGCTTTTACCTAGAAGCTAACGACGTGACGATAGAAGCCAAAAAGAGAGCTGTTTTGTTAACAGTCATAGGGCCTCAACAATTTAGGCTACTAAAGGACTTATGCGCACCGGCTAGTCCAGATACCAAGAGCTTTAACGAGCTGAGCAAATTGCTAACAGACCACCATGCGCCTACCCCATCAAAGTTTCTATGTCGAGCTAGATTTGACAGTAGGACTCGTCAACCAAACGAGTCAATATCAGAATATGTTGCTGCTTTACGTCATTTAAGTAGATTTTGTGAATTCGGAGACACGCTGTCTGACAGATTATGTGAAAAGTTTGTGACAGGTGTAAACAGTCCTGATATTCAAAGAAAGTTGCTGCTCGAGTCAGATCTAACATTGGAAAAAGCAATACAACTTGCAATGTCAATCCAGCAGTCATCAGATGCGGCGAGATCTTTAGCACCTTCAGAGATCCATGCAGTAAACAGCAGGTTAGTCAATAAACATCAACCCCATCAGAGCATTCCAACTTATGCTAAACAACCTGCTCGTTCAAATCCTAGATCTAAATCTAGTAATAATTATCAAAAATATCATCGATGCAAAGGTCCCCATGCATCTCATCGGTGCAAGTTCAAGTCTGCAACTTGTTATAAGTGCAGTGAGCAAGGTCACATTGCCAAGGCCTGCTTTGCAAAGTCTTCGTCTGTTGCTAAATCTAGCCAGTCAAGACAGTACCGCAACCAAAGGCAGCACTATGTTAACTCTCACCAAGACTACCTAACCCAACCAATGAACCACTCTACCTGTGAAAATGCTCAAACTGATTCGCAGCCGGATTTCAACCTATTCTCTGTGAAATCAATAAGTCATGCTCCCATCAATGTACAAGTTAATATCAACGGTAAGAGCATCAGCTTCCAACTTGACACTGGAGCATCTCTAACAGTCATAACAAAGAAGGACTTTGACGCTGTCACAGGAGGATCAGTGCCTCTACAGCCATGTCACAAGTGTCTAACAACATACACTGGTGACAATGTTCCGGTAATAGGAGAGTGTATGGTTCATGTAAGTTATAATGGTCAAAGTGTTAAACTTCCTCTTCTTGTGGTTGAAGGAAATGGACCGCCATTACTAGGTAGGAACTGGTTAAGTGATCTTAAGTTAAATTGGGAGAGTATTTGTTCATTGAAGAATGTAAAAGAATCTAGTCTTACTTCACTAGATAAAGTAATATCTGAAAATAAATGTGTTTTTAGTAATCCAGGATTACTAAATGATAGAACAGTGAAGTTAAGCATTAAAGACACAAATCCAAGATACTGCAAAGCTAGAGTTCCACCTTATGCAATGAGGAATAAAATTGAAAATGAGCTAAGTAGATTGGAATCTAATGGCATCATAAAGAAGGTAGACTATTCCGATTGGGCGTCATCCATTGTGCCAGTGTTAAAGAAGGATGGTTCTATAAGAATTTGTGGAGATTATAAAACTACACTGAATAAGCAAATAGAGCTAAATAGGTACCCTATACCTAACATTGAGGAAATTTCTTTGAGCTTGGCAGGAGGAGACAAATTCACTGAATTAGACTTTAGTCATGCTTACACTCAACTAGAACTGCATCCAGATTCAAAAGTCTATACGACAATAAACACACATAAAGGACTCTACCAATATGAAAGACTATGTTTTGGCATATCATCTAGCCCTGGAATTTTCCAAGCTGTCATGGACAGTATTTTTAAGGATATTCCAAATGTTTGTGTGTACTTTGACAATGTGTACATAACTGGTAAGAATGACACTGAACATCTTAAAACACTAGATAAAGTTTTGAAAATTGTTGGTGAAAAAGGTTTAAAGATAAACAAAGATAAATGTCAATTCATGCTGACAGAAATTAGTTTTCTTGGTTATATATTGAGCAAACAAGGCATCAGACCTCAACCTGAGAAAACAAAAGCCATTAAAGAAGCACCCAAACCTGAAAATACCCAACAACTAAGAGCTTTTTTGGGCTTAATAAATTACTATGCAAAGTTCATAGGAGATCTGTCTGGTAAACTATCACCACTGTACAAGCTGCTACAGAAAAATGCAACTTGGCACTGGGGTAAACAACAAGAAGCTGCTTTTAATACAGCAAAAGAGGCTTTGTCTGCTGACACTTTACTAACTCACTATGACCCAGGGAAAAGACTTATATTAACATGTGATGCTTCACCAGATGGTGTAGGAGCAGTCTTGTCCCACATGGATGAGAAGGGTGACAGACCCATTGCTTTTGCCAGTAGATCTTTGAACCAGGCTGAGAAAAATTATTCTCAGTTAGATAGGGAAGGCTTAGGCATCATTTTTGGTGTTAAGAAATTTCATAAGTTTCTGTTTGGTAGGAAGTTCACCATCTTTACAGATCATAAACCATTGCTAGGTTTATTTGGAGAAAACAAAACCCTACCTGAGCATGCCTCACCAAGAATTCAAAGATGGGCTATCACACTAACTGCATACAATTATGAATTGAAATACAAACCTGGATCTGAGAATAGTGCAGATAGTCTTAGTAGATTACCTTTAAAAAACCAAAGCCTGAGCTATGTACCAGAAGATGTATTTGTTTTCTTCACTATCATGGATAACTCCAATATAAATGTGAATGATATTAAGAGAGAAACACAATAAGATGAGTGCTTAATAAAAGTATATGAGCACTGTATGAATGGTTGGCCTGAAGAGTCTGTGAATGATGACTTAAGGCCATATAAAATAAGAAATTAAAACCCTTTGTGAAGATAATATAAAAGATGGAGAAGATGCAGTCCATTATCAGTCAGAGTTGCCTAAACAAAGTATTTGTAACTTAATAAATGATTATGGTGATATGGCAATTTCAAATGTTTTAAAGAGAATACATTAGTAAGAAGGAATGTGATCATCAAACAACTTTGCTAACATCATTAGCACTTACAGAAACTAAAAGGGTAACATCAAAAGTAAAGAGCAAAGATTTTTGCCATTGAATACACCCACTTCAAATACTGGATCACAGTTGCAAAGTGATATTGTCCAGGATATTACTTTTAAACAGTATTTTTGGTTACCAAAAAGCACTATCAGATTACCTGAGGAAATTGATCAATCAAAGAAATCTATGTCAGTCAAGGATCTGAATAACAGCATAATACTTTCAGATGCCAATTCAAAAATAGTTCCATTAGATCATGACAACATTCATTGAAAGAGAATTTGGTGTTAATAAGAATGTGTATCTAAGAAATTATGGGAGAAAGGAAAAATGGATACCAGGTCAAATTGTTCAATGTACAGGACCTGTGCCTTATAAAGTTAAAAATAACTTGTGCAGATAATAAGTGTGAATCTGTCAATCCCACCTAATCTGAACAGTTCACATCAACTCAGTTTGTTTCACAACCAAGTTCTGTTGATATGAGTGAACCAAGTTGTCTGGAGTCAGAAAATGTAAATTCTGGAGTTAATGATTTAAATCCTAGACCTCCTGAGATAGAGAATCCAAATGGTCAGAATCTTGAGTCACCAAATCAAAAGCCACTGAGAAGGTCAAGCAGGATAATCAAAGTCCCAAATAAGTTAGACCTATGATTTTAAAGGTCAAAAGGACTTTGACATCATTGTTTTGTATCTTGATTATGTTGTGGCATATTGTGCATTGTTTGTAAGGATGTAATCTACCATAATGTTCATGTTACAATATAATTGGTGATTTTAGGATACCATCAATTGTTCTATTGAGAGATGTGTTGTTGTGTTCTAAGGGTAAAGGGATGTAATAAAGTGAGATAATTGTGAGGTCAGGGGAACTCACTCTTCTGTATTAGTATTATATTTATATTGTTATCTTGAGTGATGTCCCTTGTGATTGTACTTCCTTCCGGCCTCCTCTCTGTTTTGTACCATTATGTAGTTAGACCATTAAATGTTATATACAACTATATGCTTCTATCGTCAATCTGTTATAATAATATTTAATAAGTAGGCCTAATAAGTAAGTCTAGCTAGACTAGAAAAAAATCTAGATCTAGATCTAGCTAGATAAGATACTAATATAATATACATTCTATGGCATTTCAATATCATAATTCATAATACATAATATATAGCCTAGAATATATATTATATATTATATATAGGCCTATAGCCTAGACTTTAGACTACTTCTTATGCCTATATTTAAATTATTAATTAATTAATTAGGCCTAATTAAAAGCATTTCAACTGCCACTAGTTTTTATGTCAACTAATTTTACTAAATTTAACTAAATTAATCTAGATCTAGTTGTTCTTAAACAGTTTTATACCAATAAATAATAAACTGATTTTACTCCAATAATAATAAACTGATGTTATTCTAATAATAATAAACTGATTTTACTCCAAAAATAATAACATGGTGTTATTCTAATAATAATAAACTGATGCTATTCTAATAATAATATACTCTATACTGTATTAAACAAATAATAAACTGTATTATTCCAATAATAAACTATATTATTCCAGTAATAAAGTGTGTTATTCCAATAATAAACATTATTCCAATAATAATTAAGTTCCATTTTAAACCTGACGGTCTATAGGGCAAGTGAAGTAGAGTTCACCTGTGTCTGTGACGTCGGCATATGAACAGATAGTGTATGCCCAGCTGCCTTTACTTTCCTTAACATCAGTTAGGTAACCATCAGAGTTAAGTGGACTCAGGGACGGTCTACTGACTTGAACCAGGATTCGAAATGTAGACTTACAGGTTAGCAGTCCAGCTGTCTACCGCTAGACCACTCCGTCCCTCCAATAATAATAAACTGATGTTGTTCCAATAATAATAAACTAATGTTATTTTCAAATATTTTTTCATTTATTTTTTATCATCTAATTATTGCATGTTTTATGGATGATAGGAGGTGGTTCCCATTGTTATAAAATAAAATGTATGGATATAATAATATATGGAAATACAAAAAGGCCTATTATCAGTATGGGATAATGGGGAGGGTAAGAATTTTTATATCGTCTGTTGTGTCTCATAGTATGCAAACAATTTCTAAGATTTAATTTTTAAAAGAGAACACTCATATTTTAACTATCGCTAAGACTATATTTATGCCCTGAGCTGAACTGTCTTTTTGTTGTCTCATACACCAACAGGCATTAAGAAATGATGATGATGATTACCAATTGCCATAGTTAAATCAACACAGGTGTTTTACCCTTGACAGTTGTGTAAACTACTGGTAATTTGATTTTACAACAGAAAGAGTATTATTTTTATATTGTGTTCTGCCCTATGATTTTTTACATTAAATATCATGGTTATGCCCTCATTAGTTATGCAGTAGTGATCTTAACAAAAAATAAAGCTTATTGTCTTAAAAGTCAGTTTTAAGGTGTGAATTTATAATTGGTCATACGTTATGTAGATGTGTAATAGGATTTTATTCTTGCTTAATTTTTAAAAAAAATGCAGTATTTGTAATTTGTTTGACATTTTCAATAAACAGCACTAACAAAGTTTAATTTAGTTTGACATGATGTGATGGTATGTGAAACGCTATGTTGTGATGTAACATGAAATTATATGATAGAATTTAAAAGATACTATACATACTATATAAATATTTTCCTCTGCATATATACATCATCAAAGTTTATTTGATATATATATGTATATATATATATATATATATATATATATATATATATATATATATATATATATATATATATATACATATATATATATATATAATGTCAATGATCCCTATGCCATTACTTACTTCCTCAGAGTGTTACAATAAACTTATATATATATATATATATATATATATATATATATATATATATATATATATATATATATATATATATATATATATATATATATATATATATATATATGTATGTATATATATATATATATATATATATATATATATATATATGTATATATATATATGTATATATATATGTATATATATATATGTATATATATATGTATATATATGTATATATATATATATATATATATATATATATATATATATATATATATATATATATATATATAACAGTAACTAATTTTGTTGCTTGGAGTACAAAGAGATATGAAGCAAAGTTATTTATCTCAGCTAATTTGTAAGAAAAAAAAATTCTGCCTATAAAATGGTTTGATAAATTGTTTATATTTTGCGATTCATTTAATTTTTTTTTATCAACGCACTAAGTTTTGCGTTTAATGGTAGTTTTTTAAATTATTTAATTGAATACTTTATTTTAAAAACAACAACAATTTTTTAGGAGCCAAATTGTGTCTGGGTTTGTTTGAGGGGTGGCGATTTCCCTCGAAATGTTATGATATGTAATATGAAGGATTGTTGTGTATGTATGCCTATATGTAATATAACATTAGACCTATGTATTGTAGGTGGTAGGTAAATAAAAAAAATAAATAATATGTGCTTGTTCTCTTAACTCTACAACGACGTTAAGAAACATCAAATTTGTATAGTTACCTCCCTGAAATAGTGTATTTTTGTTCTACATTAGGCTTTAGGGGTCATCCATAAATGACGTCAAGCTTTTTTTTACGATTTTAATCTTCCCGCCCCTCCCCTACGTCACATATCTTCACAAAAAGGGTAGGCCAGACCCACCCCCCTAAAATGACGTCTCACAGCCTACAACCCCCATCAAAATTGCAGTTGAAATTTTCTTAAAATACGATTTTTTCCAAAATCTGAACTCTGTCAACATAGAGTATTTTAATCAATTCCTATTTCAATTTATTAAAACAGTTTTCTTAAACGCGAAATAATGACTAAAGTTCTTTTTTTAACATTGCTTTTTTATAACGCAAAAGTGCGACGTCACACCACCTGAACCCCCCCCCCCCCCCCTCTCCCTTCACCCCTAATCAAACACCGTCACAAAATTACGGACCCCCCTACGACTGTGACGTCATTTATTGACGACCCCTTAGGCATGTTCAGATTAAATCGACCTAGATCTAGTATTAATATTATAGCAAGCCAACACATCCAAGGCGTAGAGCTCTGGTGTGTGGGGGGGGGGGGGAGACCGTTTTTCTATGATAGTTCAGAACCCCCCCCCCCTCCTCCCCCCATCCAAAGAAAGTCTACCCTCCCTCCATCGAAATTGAATATATATAGAATATATACACTTTTACCATTGTTCGGATCCCCCCCCCCCCCGAAAATACCAAGCCCCCACCCCAACCGGAGAAAAAAGTCTGAAAGAAACACTGCTAATAGCTTTGAAGAGACACCACAAACGAAGGCCTGTATTTGTATTTTTATATCATTAATGTAATGCAACAACAGATTAAAATTTAATTCCCAATCCAAATTCAATGAATAATGAAACAAGCTAGCTTGGATAATATATTAGATGATTGTGTTTTTTCAGGCATCTCTTGGGGGGGGGGGAGGAGGAGGAGGGTGGGACAGCACCACACCAGAAGCACTTCTACTGCCCCCTCCAACGACATAGATTTAGAAAATGTATACTTTTACCAGTGCCCGACCCTTTCCCCCAGAATATTTAGTACCCCCCGTCCTCAGAAAATTGCAAATTCCCCCCCCCCCCCACCCCCGAAAAAAAAAAGTTCCATACATCAAGGTTTAAAAGCATCAAATATCACAAGCATTAACTGCATTAAAGTGCTCATAGCTTAAGTAAGGTATTACAATAATCCTTCAATCCAGGATTAAACGCAGTAGGAGCTTGAAGAAAATAACTCCACGTTAGGCCATTATTTTACGTCAACAGCGGTACAAGCTTAAGCTGAAGACCACCTACAGTACAACAACCTGCTCAAGAGATGAGTGGGTGGGGGGGGGGGCAGAAGAGATGCCTGAAAGAAACAGTGTGGGCGATTAGGTTACATTATTTTACAACTAGTTGGACTATTTTTCTCGGGCCGATGAGGCTCGTTAGCTGGGGACAGCCACTCGTCTCGGAGAGACAACTCCAAAATCAAACAACTGCTGCCTTGTAGTTTGTTTTTTGATTGGACAAAGGCTATGGAAACAAATCCAAAAAGAAAAGCAGGCTGAAATCGGAGTCAATGGCCTCAATGGCGCATAACCAGTTGACACGTATCCTTAATTGTGGTGGAGGGGGATCCCTTCTAACACTAAAATTAAGAAGAAGGACTATTTTTTAAAACGTAACCTCCATTTCGTTTTGGTACATTGTGGTCCTCCAGCTTGAAGTAGTCCGTGAAGAAATCACTACGACCAGAGTAGTTTATATGGGCTATAAATAGACATAGAAAAGCTGACATTAAGAGAGAAAACAATACCCAGATCTTCATGAGCGTTAACTGCCACATTAAAACTTTTACGACCAAAGCAATTTCTATTTCAATTTTATTAGTGGCGAACAGTTGACTTACTTGACTTAGTCTTCTTTGCTCCTTATGGAAAATAGGGCCTCCACCATTTCCTTCCATTTCATCCAGAGGCGTAGCGGAGGGGGGGGGATATGTACCCGGGCGCCGACCTTAGGGGGCACCAAAATGAGTTGGAAAAACAAATTGAAAGATTGAGGGGGGTGCAAATCGAAAGTGTGAGGGGGGTGTGCAAATCGAAAGTGTGAGGGGGGGTGCAAATCGAAAGTTTGAGGGGGGGGGGGAGTGCAAACCAAACTTTTGTCCCCGGGCGCTGGGAAGGGTCGCTACGCCTCTGATTTCATCCGATCCCCGGCTACTAATTTTGCCCTCTCCCAAGACATCCCTGTTGGCTTCAGTTCTTCAAGAAGACTCCGCCTCCAGGTCTGTCTTGGGCGCCCTCTCTTCCGCTTTCCCTGGGGGTTCCACTCAAGCGCTTGGCGTGTAACATTTGGGTGAGCCTTTCACAGCGTGTGTCCCACCCAGCGCCACTTCTTCCTTCTTATTTGCACACCCATAGGCTCCTGCCTAGCTTTCCTCCATAGCTTTGCCCCATACCTGTTCAAAAAGGCGAACAGTTGGTCGGGATGATTTAAGGGGGAAGGCTCCGGTAAAAAAAACTTTTTTAATACTCGTTAGAAAACAGTTATTTCTTTACAGCTTTATTAAGATACACCCGCATATGCATTTCCACTAAAAAAATTTTTTGAAAAAATCTTGGTAACTATGACAACGGCGGCCATCTTGAAAAATTAACCCCTTCGTAGGTTTTCCACCATTCACAAAATATTACATTTTAAGTCCAATAAACAATCAATTCATAATCTTCTTCCAAAACACTTAACTTTGGGGAATTTTGGGGCATTAAAACTAGTGTTTTGAACGGACACAAATTTTGAAAATTCATAAAAAATTAATTTGAAGATATGCACTTAAAATTTTTAGCTGATTACCCCAAAATATGGAAGAAGATTATGAATTGATTGTTTATTGGGCTTAAAATGTAATATTTTGTGAATGGTGGAAAACCTACGAAGGGGTTAATTTTTCAAGATGGCCGCCGTTGTCATAGTTACCAAGATTTTTTCAAAATTTTTTTTTAGTGGAAATGCATATGCGGGTGTATCTTAATAAAGCTGTAAAGAAATAACTGTTTTCTAACGAGTATTAAAAAAGTTTTTTTTACCGGAGCCTTCCCCCTTAAGGCATACAAAGTTTATATTGCCTGCTGTCTTCTCGTTTTCGTTCTACGCCAGATCTGACGAGATTATACCATCTCCACCAGCCTAGAATTTTTTTGTTTACGTCCATCTTCGTGGAATGTCAGTTACTTCTTCTTCCATGTCGCTCAAACTTCTTTGCCGTGTTTAATAAATCTAGTCGTGGTTTACTAATAAGATAAGAAAACAGTTGTATAGTAAATGTCAAAACTTAAAAATACATACTTTTAGGGATGCTTGAGTTGGAGACGACTATTCTTGGTTTCCCAAAATTATTCAGATACCGGAGTATAGTTGGTGAGATACTATATTTTGAAAACTAAAGATTTATTGTGTAAAATACATTTTATTCTGTAAATCAGCTAAATATCTTACGATTTGATCACATTAAATGATGTGAAATATTCTACGGCATCGGCCAGGTGAAAGACACGCAACTTTGAACGTGAAATTTACTCTGAATTATTAGTAAATAAAACGTGTAGCCAACCCCGAAACACCTGTGCATATATCATGTAGCTAACCATAAAACGCCTCTACATATAACTTGTAGCCAGCCCTGAACACATGCAATAACATGTAGCCAACACTAAAACACCTGTATACAGTGTTTCTTCCAGACTTTTTTCTCAGTTGGGGGGGGGGGGGGGGCACTTGAAATTTTCGGGGGTGGGGGCGATAGACTTTCTTCGGGGGGGGGGGGGGCGGACACAGTTAAAAGTATATATTGTCTAAATAAATTTCATTTCGTTCGGGGGGTGGGGGGCGGTACTTTCTTCGGGGGGGGGGGCGGTGCCACCCCGAAGAGATGCCTGTAAGAAACTCTGCCTGTACATATAACATGAAGCTTACACTGAAACACCGGTACATATAAAGTGTGGCCAACACTGAAACACCGGTACATATAAAGTGTCGCCAACACTGAAACACCGGTACATATAAAGTGTGGCCAACACTGAAACACCGGTACATATAAAGTGTGGCCAACACTGAAACACCGGTACATATAAAGTGTGGCCAACACTGAAACACCGGTACATATAAAGTGTGGCCAACACTGAAACACCGGTACATATAAAGTGTGGCCAACACTGAAACACCGGTACATATAAAGTGTCGCCAACACTGAAACACCGGTACATATAAAGTGTGGCCAACACTGAAACACCGGTACATATAACAAGCAGCCAACCCTAAAATACCTGTGGGGTCGGTAAAGCTCATGGCTGCTAATCCGAAAAGTCCCGAGTTCGACCCCCCCCCCCCCCCCGGGCAGATAAGGTTCGACAGCTGGGGACATCTATGAGAGAAAACTCCAAAATCAAACAACTGCTGCCTTGTAATTTGCTTTTTGATGACAGAGGCTATGGAAGCAAATCAAGAAAGAAATATAGGCTGAAATCTGAGTCAACAGCCTACATGGCATATAAGTATAACAAGTTGACTTGATTGTGTTGGAGGAAAATCTCGTTCAATATTGCAAGTAGGAACGTAGCAGAAGAAGGTGTACACAATCCGTTTATTCAGATGTTAATCAAAACTCTAACCTTGTTGAAATAATACAACTTTTTAAAAACTTTTTTTTTATCGAAGTATGAAGGAAACATACTCGGAGAGTGTGACCAGTATTTTCTTTTTCTCTCAGGCTAACGCTGTTGTTTCATATTGATTTGCTGTGTAATGCTAGAAAATGTTTTCATTATTTTTAGATTTTAAAAAAAATGTAACGAGGATAAAACAGAATAAGCATTATTGGCTGCTACAAAATGAAAGGATTTGTTTAATCAAGAACAGCCTGGTAGTCTAATGTTTAGCCAACAGCAAAATGATAACATAATAACTTTTATTTTTACTTAGGGGGTCGTCTATAAATGACGTCACACTCATAGGGGGGGGGGGGGGGGGGGAGGTCCGTAATTTTGTGACGGTGTGTGATGAGGGGAAGTGGTGTTCAAATGGTGTTACATCACAATTTTGCATTATAAAAAAGCAATGTTAGAAAATGAGTTTTAACTGTTATTTCGCGTTTTAGAAAACTGTTTAAGTTTAAATTAATTTGAAATAAGAATTGATTAAAATACTCTACGTCTGCCTATGTTGACAGAATTCAGAGCCCCCCCCCCCCCGGCCCCGAATTGATGCCTGGAAGAAGTGCTGGTTGTAGGCTGAGGTGTGACATCATTTTAGAGGGGAGGGGGTGGGTCTGCTTTTTGTGACGATGTGTGACGGAGGGAGGGGGTGGGGTGAAAATTGTCAAAAAAGCGTGACGTCAATTATCGATGACCCCCTAACTTTCAAATTCGAGAAAAACTTAATTATAGAAAGATGGGCGGGAAGACAGAACTTGAACTTTTATTCATGAAGGTGGGTCAAAAACAGATAAGATGCTAGCATAATGTTAGCTATTTAGGAAGCTTAAAAGTTCATAAAGTTCATCACTCTTCGTAAAGGATAACCACGCCATGCTCAAAGATGTACACAGGATCTATGCTGTTTCTCATGTAAAACGCCATCCGGCTAAACCCACTTCTGCAGAGAACCAGGACGTCACACAGACTCAACAGAAACTGATCTACCAAAGCGTCCTCAAAACCTCCGCACTGATCGTCGTCATGTGCAGGTCTGTCCGTGTGCACAATTTTCGCGCCAAAGTCCAGCACTCTCCCCCGGAAATAGTTGTACGCCTGGATTCGTAAATTGACGTAGTCCGTTGCTACAAAAAACATGGCGTTTCCTGTTGTGTCTTTAGACGACATGAATTCAAATAAAACGGGAATATCCGCCAACTTGACAGAGCTGAAGACGTCGTCTTTTGGAACGTTCGGATTTTTACCAATCCTAACATGCGCACAAATCAGAGTCGAATTGCTAACATCGCACAATGGCGCTTTAGGAGGACTTTGTGTCAAAACATCCACACCTTTTCGCTTTAAAAAATTCCCACCGACAATATTCTCTACCTTTGATAAAAACGACGCAGACGGTTTCATTAACTGATTCCAACTCCAGAAGAATCGATCCTGAATATCGCGAATTCCATTCCACTCTTCGATCTGCTTGATGTAATGCGGGTTGGTTACAAAACGTTCGTATAAATCCTCGTATCCACGAAAGTATACAAACGTCTGTGGATAAAGATCATTCAGGTCTTTCAATCTAAAGTTGGAAGCGTCCAACGTATTGTTTTTTGTGGGTTGGTCATAATGTTCATTTTTCGGATCCCATTGAACTTTATTCGGCTGGTAAAACTTTGACAGCTTGCACGGTTGCGGCATGAATATTTTAAAGCAGCGGTTTAGCAGACGAGAAAGAACATAAGCAAAGACTAGACCTTCCTGTCTGTCTCCCCAACCACCACACTGGCCGTAACCCGTACACAAAAATACTAGATATTTCTCTGTCTCATTCCCCACACATCTATCAACTTCGGGGGTGACTGGTGAGTTGATAATTTTACGAACTCTTTTCTTGACGATTGCTGGTGATCTGTCGAAGTTTGAGGTTTTAATCTCGAAATTAAAATCGATTGTCGGAATAGGTTGAAATTTATTTCCGTTTCCTGCGGTCACACAAGGTAATATCATCGTGTTATTTTGCTGAGTTTTAACAGTTGGACTATTTTTTATAATACCGTAATTTTTATTTCGTTTTGGTACATTGCCGTACTCCAGCTTAAAGTAATCCGTGAAGAAATCACTACGACCAGAGTAGTTTAAATGGGCTATAAATAGACATAGAACAGCTGACACTAGGAGCGAAAACGTAGCCCAGAACTTCATGACGTGCTGTAAAAAAAGAATATATTGGGCCTATACATGACAAGACCAAAGTATCACAATGTACCCTTAAATCAGCTAAATCAATTTAATTCTATTTACATTCTAAAATAAAATGTTATGTTTTGCTCGGTACTGTTTTTTTTTTTAAATTAGTGGATATGGGTATTGGGTGTGTGCATGTATGTGGATGTGCACGTGCAGTCTATGTGAACGATTATATATATATACATATATATATATATATATATATATATATATATATATATATATATATATATATATATATATATATATATATATATATATATATATATATAATATATATATATATATATATATATATATATATATATATATATATATATATATATATATATATATATATATATATATATATATATATATATATATATATATATATATATATATACGAATATTCACCCATGTGCTCCTGCAACATTTCCAATGATAGCCACAAGATTCAACTTCGATAAAATGTACAGCCATTTCGATTCTAGGTGGATTCTGAAAGAAATGACCATGTTTTGAAATCAGGTTTAAATTTATTACTTGAAATTAAAAATAACTGTCTGAAGAAATTATCATGACAGCAAATCTTCTTGGTCAGTGCCGTCTAATTTATATTTCGTTATGAAAGTGTATGTCAGTTCTATATATTGCACTTCAAGATGTAGATGTGAAAATGTTGAGTCAATCACCCATACTGAAGAAGACACATAGAGGAATGTTATATTTATAACATAATTATACTTGAAGCTTTACAACCCTGAACTGAAAGGATACGATACTGCTGGGAAAAGACAAGAAAAGATAATAAGGCGCAGAGTTTTTTTCAGGCACCTCTTCGGGTGAGTGGGGGGATGTCTACGCCCCAACCCCGAAGGTAATAGAATTTATATAGAAAATATATATACTTTACCAGTGTCCGACCCCCCTCACCCGGAAATTTTAGTCCGCTTCCCCAAAAACTTCGTGTCCGTCCCCCCCCCCCCCGGAGAAAAAAGGTCTGGAAGAAATACTAGCTATGAGTCCGTGGGAAGTATAGAGTTTTAATAGAGGCCCTTTATTGTTCAGTGCACCATAAGGAATTATGATGATGGCTCAGTAACACATTTACAAAGCGTGCTACTGCACCACTCTCCAACCATTGCATAACCCTCTCGACATGTTTACTATTGTCCTTATTTTGTTCATACGTTAACTTCCAACCACCTCGTAGGCACGTCTTTATTTAAATGTTCACAAATGCTTTTTATTCTAAAGTTTGCTCTGTTTTAAAATGAATACCCATACAATTTGAGTAAAAATGTAAATAAACAACCAAAGTAAGTAGCCTAGTTATGTTCATAAAGTATATTTTATTTTGATATTAGTTTAGGCGCTTATTCGATGTATTAATTCACAAGAGACCATCTACAAAACTTTTAGCAGGAAATTAATATACAAAAAAATCTTCTAAATATTGATTGAAATAACACTAAAATAAAAGTCTAAATCTCACTTTAAGCCTGTATGTAACAATTAACATTAACTTAAACTTCAACATCAACTAGATAAAATCTAGGCTTACCACAACTCATGAAATTTCAATAAAATTATATAACCCATCTTAAAACAACCGTAGCACAAAAACTAAAACTATTGACATACCTAATAGGAAACTATTTCTATAGTACAAAATTTTAAACTATTGGTATACCTAATTGGAAACTATTTCTAAATCATACAGCTAAGCATCAGATTAAATTTGAGTCAAAGTCGATGTATTGGTATTATGTATATTAAGTGGATAAAAGAGGCACGGCGCAGGGGGGCGGGGGCGCAGTGGGTTATATAGGTTCCCGGGCTTCAACCCTAGGGGCGCCAAAAGGGGGGGGGGAATTAAAGCTAATTTTAGCTGCAGTTCTGAATTATAAACAGTCAAAGTCAGGAACTTTAATGGCTACAAGCATTTACATAATGGTTTTACTGTTATATATATCAATATATATATCTATATCTATATCTATATATCTATATCTATATCTATATATATATATATATATATATATATATATATATATATATATATATATATATATATATATATATATATATATATATATATATATATATATATATCATCATGTCATGTCATGTTTGCCTGTCGTCCCTACTGGGACATAGGCCGCTGACAAGAGCTTTCCAGACGTCTCTGTCCAGGGCTAGTTTCTCCAACTGTCCCCAGGTGTATCCAATCTTCTTGGTGTCTTCTTCCAGGTCACGTCTCCAGGTCTTTCTTGGTCTGCCTCTCTTCCTCCTGTCTTGTGGATTCCAGGTGAGGGCCTGTCTTGTCGATTATTAAGCTTTTTTCGTTTTCGTTTGCGTTTGTGTTTTTTCTTTGGGTTTGTGTTTGTGTTTGTGTTTGGTTTTGCGTTTGGATTTGGTTTGTTTTCGTTTGCTTTTTCGTTTGTGTTTTTTTCTTTGGGTTTGTGTTTGTGGTTGGTTTTGCGTTTGGATTTGATTTGTTTTCGTTTGCTTTTTCATTTGTTTTTTTTTCTTTGTGTTCGTATGGTGTTTGTGGTTGTGGTTAGGTTTGTTGTTAGGTTTTTGTTTTCCTTTGCTTTTTTGTTTGTTTTTTCTTTGTGTTTGTATTTGTGTTTGTGATTGTGGTTGGGTTTGTTGTTAGGTTTTTGTTTTCGTTTGTATTTGTAATTGTGTTAGCGTTATGTTTGCGTTTTGTTGTTTTGGTTGGTTGTGGTTTGGGTTGGCAATGCCGGATTTATGATGATTACTAAACACACAGGTAATGGTCTTTAACAGAAAGGTTTTTCACAGAAGCCAGAGCAGGGCCTGGTCGGGACGGCTAGTATATATATATATATATATATATATATATATATATATATATAATATATATATATATATATATATATATATATATATATATATATATATATATATATATATATATATATATATATAGATGTAGATGTAGATGTAGATGTAGATGTAGATGTAGATGTAGATGTAGATGTAGATGTAGATGTAGATGTAGATGTAGATGTAGATGTAGATGTAGATGTAGATGTAGATGTAGATGTAGATGTAGATGTAGATGTAGATGTAGATGTAGATGTAGATGTAGATGTAGATGTAGATGTAGATGTAGATGTAGATGTAGATGTAGATGTAGATGTAGATGTAGATGTAGATGTAGATGTAGATGTAGATGTAGATGTAGATGTAGATGTAGATGTAGATAAAGATACAGATACCGATACAGACACAGATACAGATATAGATATGGCAGCTTTTTGCCTTTTTTCGACTCGCCACTCGCCCTAACCCGAAAAACTGTATACGCTTCTCAGTAGGATCTTGTAAGCGCTTTTTACACGATCGGTTTTTCCAAGAATCACATTTCAGAAATGTGTGTGTCGCCACCTGATCAATAAGGTGGAAGGCGATACTTTTGGCCTTAATCATTTTAAGTCTTTTCCGGACTGTCACGCACACACACACACGCGCACGCACGCACGCAAGCACACATACACACATACACACACACACACTCGCACGCGCACGCACATGCACGCACGCACACACATACATGTATGTATGTATGTTATAGAGGGGCGCTCTCGGTTGCCACCGATTAACCCGGGCGCTTCGGGTCGTGCAATCGACAGGGCGCCAGTGGTTGCGCCTGTTGAAGTTTTAACGCTTAATATACTAGTACTCCTTACCCGCTATGCAGGACGCTCGATTAACAGATACCAAGTGCTATCATAGCGGCTCTGGAACTCCGGGCGCCTAATTGTGTATTGACGAAAATCGCACTCTCCTAGGCGCCTTCCATATGAAATTTTAATTATTTTGTTAACAGAAACCTTCTCGTGAATATTCTCATCAATCCCCAAAGTTTCATGGCATATGGGTGAACGGTGTGAAACTGCAATCGACTTTTATTTTTTCATATCGTATATAATGAAAAAACTAATCGCGCCCTGCCGGGGTGCCACCCCTGCGAATTCGATTTTTTTTTCGCAGATACCTCTCCAGAAATATTCTCAACAACTTACTAAAGTTTCATATACTATAGTATACTATTATATATATATATATATATATATATATATATATATATATATATATAAATATATATATATATATATATATATATATATATATATATATATATATATATATATATATGTATGTATGTATGTATGTATAGTGTATACGAGTAGGAAGGTGATTATTTCAAAACATTTTATTGATGTGTATTGGATTAAATTACTAGAAACGAAAAAAAAACATTATAAAAAGTTTAACTAGAATTAGATCACTTACGTGCTAGTTGTCACGATAGGTCTTGCTAGCAGAAATATTGTCGGTGTATCCGGCGAAAGCCTTCACAAGCTCGAATCTTAGCCACAAAATTAGAGGAAAGATCAAACCAAATACGTTTAAAACAGGGGCGGAACCACCATACCGCCAGACCCGGCAAAGCGGGGAGGGGGGGGGGGGACTAGTCGTTTAGGGGGTAATTTTCGTGTATTATTTACTTAATGGTTGTTCTGTTGAAAGAATACTCTAGCAGCAGTTGGATTATCTTTATTGTATAAACACGTTCTTTTTAAGATTTTTTCACTTTGTTTTTAAACCACTGTGAAAGCCGTGTCCTCTTTCTCCTACACTCAAACACATTTTTCTACACAATCAAACACACGCTGATGCTTGCAACATTCTTTAGAGAAAATATCAAAAATAAGTTGCAATAAAAACGACACAATTTAATAGAATGTTTTCATGACAAGTGTCCTTGTATTTTTGTTCTTCCATAGTCGCAGCGTGTATATATATATATATACATTTTTTTTTGTGGGGAGGGGGGGGGGAGGTTTTGTTTCTAACTCCACCTCTGGTTTAAAAGCGGGACAGGTGGCTAATACTGGTAATACTGCTTACTTTTCATACCTCATACACTCAATATTCTACAATATTCTAGGGATCGGCGGGGGATTAAAAAACTAATTTTGGTAATTACGCTGTAGTAAAGTTTTGAGTATAGCGACCTAGAATTACCCTAAAAAATTGTTTCGATTTTTGAGTTCTATTACTTAAATTGTGGTTATATATATATATATATATATATATATATATATATATATATATATATATATATATATATATATATATATATATATATATATATATATATATATATATATATATATAATATCCCCTCCGCTCCACCTGTGTCTTTTTTGGTTTTAGTACACATTTTTGTTAAGCTTGTCGTCTTAGTGATATTAAAAATTTTTAAAAAATCAATCAACAGCACCTGTTGTAACAGTGTAAGTCTGCGTGGTCTAGCGATTTCCATTAGAAATCTTATTATCACTAGAAATCTGATTACCATTAGAAATCTTATTACCACTAGAAATCTGATTACCATTAGAAATCTTATTACCACTAGAAATCTGATTACCATTACAAATCTCGAGGGAGAAATCTTGCTCATATTGAAAGGTTCTCTCGACATTCTCTCCCCCCTCCCTCTCCCCGGGAAATCTCTCAAAAGTTTTTACAACGCTGCTAATTTGATAATATTATATGAATTTTTTTCAGCATAACTGAAATGATACTCAAGTCATCGTGTTTACAGACAGACAGACCTACAGACATACACACACACACACATACACACAGGCATTGAGACAAAATTGCAAAACTAAGTTTTTCCGACTCGGAGGCTTAAAACGTATAGATTTGTGAAAATCTCAATTTCGATTTTTCGCAGGATTACCATAATTCCTCTATACTTCGTATACGATAAAGTAAAAGCCACACATTTAATTTTTGTTTAACTTGTAAACAATTTGTATAGATCGAATACAAGAAATGATATATCGGTGGTTGAATTAATCATAGCCATAGCTCTAATCCTAACCCTAACCCCAACCCTAGATGTACCTTAAGCTGTGTCCCGGGGTTGGGGGGGGGGGGTAATGTCCTACTGGGCTGGGGTAATTGTCAGGGGGGGGGGGGGTAATTACTCAGGGGGATTAATGTCGGGAAGGGGGGGAATGTACGTTTGGGGGGGGGGGGGGGTAATTGACGGGGGGGGGGGGGGGTAATGTCTTGTTTCAAATATAAGGCTATATAAATTAGAAATGAGAAAGTAATACATTATTTCCCGTGTGATACAGAAACATTTTCAATGATACCAGCATAATGCTAGGGCGTAAAATTGTACAGCCACATCTTTCTACGTGAATATTATGAGAAATGGGAATGACTGCGCTAAGATAAGAAGAAACTATCATGACGAATATTCCTATAGCTTACGGTAGTCTAATTTATGTTGTGTTATTAATGCGCTATGTATTAATATGCAGTGATATTAAAATAGTCTACACAAAATAGCTGTTCGTTTTCAAAGGTGTTTAAAGAAATATTATTGAACGTTATTTTTTTTAAACGAAAATACTAGAATTCACGTATTGAAACGCGTACTTTTCACCGCTAGAAATCAAAGCCTTCGCCAACCAACAACCCTTTAATGTAACGTGCCTACGCAACAACCCTAACATCCGCAACATTAGCCTCTCCCCCCCCCCCAACACTACACACGCAACAGCTAGCCTATTTTTTTTTTTTACTTCTTTCTTTTTAAAATGCAAACACTTTAATCCACCAGGTTTACATGTCGCTGCTAGGCACAATTATTTGTGTAGAATGCCTACGTACTTTAACCACGTGAAAATTAATGTCAAGTGAATTTTAACACAGGGGCGTAGCAGAGCAGACGAGGTTTCTTGTATACGACAGGGGGTGGTCTAAATTATAAAATATTGTTTTACAGGCTAATACAAATTCTGCAATTACGGTAAAGGGGTAGAAGGTTTTTGATTACATATGTTCACCCCACTGTGCATCCTCGTTGGAAATAGGAGGGATTTACCAAACCTAAGTAAACCAATTGCACACATTAATAACACCAGAACAAATTCAAAACGGAACGAGCACACAGAGATCAATTAATGAATTAACATTTAGAAATCAACTAGAAGTTTACAATATAAGTAATGTGAAATGATTCTCAATCGTCCATTTACATATTTACACCACATCACCAACAGCTCAGTCAGACATACAGGACAGGATATCAAGTCATCAGTCAGACATACAGGACAGGATATCAAGTCATCAGTCAGACATACAGGACAGGATATCAAGTCATCAGTCAGATATATAGGACAGGATATCAAGTCATCAGTCAGACATACAGGACAGGATATCAAGTCATCAGTCAGGTAGGACAGGACAGGATATCAAGTCATCAGTCAGGTAGGACAGGACAGGATATCAAGTCATCAGTCAGATAGGACAGGATATCAAGTCATCAGTCAGACATACAGGACAGGATATCAAGTCATCAGTCAGACATACAGGACAGGATATCAAGTCATCAGTCAGACATACAGCGACAGGATATCAAGTCATCAGTCAGGTAGGACAGGACAGGATATCAAGTCATCAGTCAGATAGGACAGGATATCAAGTCATCAGTCAGACATACAAGACAGGATATCAAGTCATCAGTCAGACATACAAGACAGGATATCAAGTCATCAGTCAGACATACAGGACAGGATATCAAGTCATCAGTCAGACATGCAGGACAGGATATCAAGTCATCAGTCAGATATATAGGACAGGATATCAAGTCATCAGTCAGACATATAGGACAGGATATCAAGTCATAAGTCAGACATACAGGACAGGATATCAAGTCATCAGTCAGACATACAGAGACAGGATATCAAGTCATCAGTCAGATAGGACAGGATATCAAGTTATCAGTCAGACATATAGGATAGGATATCAAGTCATCAGTCAGACATACAGGACAGGATATCAAGTCATCAGTCAGACATACAGGACAGGATATCAAGTGATCAGTCAGACATACAGGACAGGATATCAAGTCATCAGTCAGACATATAGGATAGGATATCAAGTCATCAGTCAGACATGCAGGACAGGATATCAAGTCATCAGTCAGATATATAGGACAGGATATCAAGTCATCAGTCAGACATACAGGACAGGATATCAAGTCATCAGTCAGACATACAGGACAGGATATCAAGTCATCAGTCAGACATGCAGGACAGGATATCAAGTCATCAGTCAGACATACAGGACAGGATATCAAGTCAACAGTCAGACATACAGAGACAGGATATCAAGTCATCAGTCAGACATATAGGATAGGATATCAAGTCATCAGTCAGACATACAGAGACAGGATATCAAGTCATCAGCCAGACATACAGGACAGGATATCAAGTCATCAGTCAGACATACAGCGATAGGACAGGATATCAAGTCATCAGTCAGACATACAGGACAGGATATCAAGTCATCAGTCAGATAGGACAGGATATCAAGTCATCAGTCAGACATACAGGACAGGATATCAAGTCAACAGTCAGACATACAGGACAGGATATCAAGTCATCAGTCAGACATACAGGACAGGATATCAAGTCATCAGTCAGACATACAGGACAGGATATCAAGTCATCAGTCAGATAGGACAGGATATCAAGTCATCAGTCAGACATACAGGACAGGATATCAAGTCATCAGTCAGACATATAGGACAGGATATCAAGTCATCAGTCAGATATATAGGACAGGATATCAAGTCATCAGTCAGACATACAGGACAGGATATCAAGTCATCAGTCAGACATACAGCGATAGGACAGGATATCAAGTCATCAGTCAGACAAATAGGACAGGATATCAAGTCATCAGTCAGACATACAGCGATAGGACAGGATATCAAGTCATCAGTTAGACATACAGGACAGGATATCAAGTCATCAGTCAGACATACAGGACAGGATATCAAGTCATCAGTCAGACATACAGGACAGGATATCAAGTCATCAGGCAGACATACAGGACAGGATATCAAGTCATCAGTCAGACATACAGGACAGGATATCAAGTCATCAGTCAGACATACAGGACAGGATATCAAGTCATCAGTCAGACATACAGGACAGGATATCAAGTCATCAGTCAGACATACAGGACAGGATATCAAGTCATCAGTCAGATAGGACAGGATATCAAGTTATCAGTCAGACATATAGGACAGGATATCAAGCCATCAGTCAGACATACAGGACAGGATATCAAGTCATCAGTTAGACATACAGGACAGGATATCAAGTCATCAGTCAGACATACAGGACAGGATATCAAGTCATCAGTTAGACATACAGGACAGGATATCAAGTCATCAGTTAGACATACAGGACAGGATATCAAGTCATCAGTCAGACATACAGGACAGGATATCAAGTCAACAGGTAATACGACCTCGCGTTGACGGGTAATTCGACGCCAGGCCGATAGGTCCTGGCTTTTCCGGCGAACAGTAAATACTAGGCATGCTGCCCAGCTTTGCTTAGGCTTTCGAAAACATCGAGAATTTGAATGCTTAATTAATTCGCCCGAGGGTAGGTCTACGACCTCAGGAGTTATGAAGAGGTTCGTCCGTGGACATTTTTTTTCGATTTATAGCTCATATAAGACGCCGGTCAGTCGAGGTCAGTTTTGACCCCATCATCGTAGACTTTTCGGCCAACCGGTCCCGTGTTCTGTCGCCCCAAGGCAAGATCCTGCCAAATTTGAAACGCCTGCGGCGCCGGGAAGTGTCTTATCGGACACCAGACAATCTAGATCTAGATCTAGAATCCTATTAGAATTTTTTTTTAAGTTTAGCCCGAGCAAAATAAAAAAAAAAACACATTAACCAAGTTGACTTGGTGTGTCTCGAACCCGCACCACCTGCGTGGTTTATAGTACACTAACACCTCCGCTATTTAGGCACCTTATAAATTACGGAGAATGAAAGACGTATTTTAAAATTTTAACTTACGCGAATATGCCTATTCTTTCAAATTAATTTTTTTATCCCAAATTAGCCAGTTCCAAACAAAGATTTTGTATAAATAAATTTAATGAGTTTAGGCCGGAAAAATTGTATTGTATACATTTCATAGTGTACGTAGATCTAAATCAAATTTGAATGAAATAGTTCATTTCTTTTTATTGTAAACATGGCAGATGACGTCATTAGTTAATGTATAAATAGTGACGTCATAGTTTTATGCGTTCTTCTTCACATATATAAATGCTTTTCCGGTTGCATAAATAATACTGTTTCTCTACATTCGAATACGCCTTTATTTTTTATTTTTCTTCTTTAAATAAAATTGTGGTTATACATTTAAAACATCTAGCATATTATTTTCAACAAAAGTCCGTAAAAAGTTCTTCATATATCGCTGCCGATTCTGACGTGATGTCCGGCGAAAATTTTTTGCGGACAGAGAGAGAGAGAGAGAGAGAGATGTGCGAACGTGGCCCATTATAGATTTAGATAACATCGGGCCGACAGAAAATACGACATCGAGCCGACATGTACGGTGACATCGGACCGACAGGTACGGGCATTTCCGTCCGAAAGGAATTACGACATCTGGCAGGTACAGGAACAGTAGGTCGACAGGTAGAGGTACATCAGGCTGAAAGGTACAAATAAGTTAGGCTGACAGATACGGGTACAATAGTTTGACAGAAACGGGTACATCAGTTTGACAGATACGGGTACATCAGTTTGACAGATACGGGTACATCAGTTTGACAGATACGTTTACATCAGGCTGACAGATACGGGTGCATCAGTTTGGCAGATACGGGTACATCAGTTTGGCAGATACGGGTACATCAGTTTGACAGATACGGGTACATCAGTTTGACAGATACGGGTACATCAGGCTGACAGATACGAGTACATTAGGCTGACAGATACGGGTACATCAATTTGGCAGATACGGCTACATCAGTTTGGCAGATACGGGTACATCAGTTTGGCAGATACGGGCACATCAGGCCGACAGATACGGGTACATCAGGCCGACAGATACGGGTACATCAGTTTGGCAGATACGGGTACATCAGTTTGACAGATACGGGTACATCAGGCTGACAGATACGAGTACATCAGTTTGACAGATACGGGTACATCAGTTTGGCAGATACGGGTACATCAGGCCGACAGATACGGGTACATCAGGCCGACAGATACGGGTACATCAGTTTGACAGATACGGGTACATCAGTTTGACAGATACGGGTACATCAGTTTGACAGATACGGGTACATCAGGCTGACAGATACGGGTACATCAGTTTGACAGATACGGGTACATCAGTTTGACAGATACGGGTACATCAGTTTGACAGATACGGGTACATCAGTTTGACAGATACGGGTACATTAGGCTGACAGATACTTAAAATGATATTTATGGACGGCGTGGTCGGGCGGGAGAGCGTTTGATTGCTAACCTCAAAGACCGCGAGTTCGGACCCCGGGCAGTTGAGACATGTTACCCGAGGACGGCATTTTAGTAAAAAAAAATCCTTTTTTTTACAAAATAAATAGAGTTATGGCACACAATAGTAAAAACAAAGTTCCCTTTCAAACCTGAAGGTCCCTGTAACAAGTGAAGTAGGGTTCACCTGTTTCCGTTACCTCGGCTGTGACCTGTGAAAGGATAGTGTTACCAACACAAAGCCTAGCCACCTAATATCCCCTAACTTGAGTCAGGTACCAGTCAGAGCTGGGGGTGGACTTTCTATGGACTTGAACCCGGATTAGAACTCGAGACTTTTGCGTTGGCAGACATGTGCTCTACCTTTTTATCACATCGTCTTATAGGTCTACATGATAGGCCGACGTGATAGGTCTACATTCTCTAACATAAAAAGATTAGTTACCTAAAGATGTGGGCTAAACTGTATATTGACAAATTGTAGGAAATATCACGAACGCTGTCTGTGGTATAAAGTGATGCGGTAATTTACTATTGCTTTTTTTCGGTATTTAGCGTCAAATCTGAACCTTTTGCGCTTAATTATGGTTGCATTGAATGCACTCTGCGGTTGTGTTCAATGCACTCTGCGGTTGTGTTCAATGCACTTTGGGGTTGTATTCAATGCACTTTGGGGTTTTATTTAATGCACTTTGGGGTTGTATTCAATGCACTCTGCGGTTGTGTTCAATGCACTCTGCGGTTGTGTTCAATGCACTTTGGGTTTGAATTCAATGCACTTCAGGGTTGTATTCAATGCACTTTATTCAGACAATGCGTTTAAGTGATGACGTAATAAAATAATTGACTTTTATACAAAATCTGAGATAAATGTAAGCCCTGCTAGGGGGGGGGGGGGGGCAACTAAAATCTACCCTTCTAGGCTTATATAACTACTGTCCAGTCAGTGCAAGTCCGGCTTAACCCAGACTGGTTAATAACCTTAACCTTAGTCTAAATAAAAACAAAAAAACTTTAACAATTTATTAAATTTATTAAATGGAACCAATCAAAATCGTAAAAAAAAGATTATATAAAAAATTACAGACACAACTAAACAACACAGACTTTAACGTGACAAAACAATATATACAAAACAACATACACAAACATTATATACAAAACACCCAGCCAAGTTGCACAAGCAACCTCACTTCACGCATGAGGTGCGCCACGCGCCCACACAGAAACTTACCCGATCTACGTCTCGCCTCGGGTCAAAAGAACGAAATTATCCGAGCTGTCAGTTTTTATACTGACCGCTTTGGGCGGAAGGGGAATCCCCGTAGCTGCTGTCCAGTGGACCATTCCCTCACAGATTCGCACCCAATAAAATAATACAAAATAAATAATCCGTCCACCCGCTCACATAAAGGTATTCGAACCCGGGAATTTCAGGTTAACAGTCTTTTGCTTTACCGTAAAACTGCTGTAGGCTACCTTCATATCCCAAGAGAATTGACAATGGTTGTGTTAAATTGTGAATGAATATATATATATATATATATATATATATATATATATATATATATATATATATATATATATATATATATATATATATATATATGTATATATTGTTTATAAAGCTTTGGTCCACAAAAAGGCGCCCCTGCCCTGAAAATTGGTTAAAGCTGCTCTCCACCCCTGCGTACGACTCTACCCACCCCCTCATTACTTTGATTGTAGGAAAAAAAGTCACAGGAAAAAAAAAACACAGGAAAAAAAAACACAGAAAAAAAGTCACAGGAAAAAAAGTCACAGGAAAAAAAGTCACAGGAAAAAAAGTCACAAATATATATTATTATATTTGCATGATATTTGTTAATACTTTTAAGTATTAAATATTTAGAGAGTGCAAATTAACTTAGGATTAATTAAATGTAATGTAATGTGTGTAGGCTGTATACGGATAGGAATTTTTATAATTCATCTAAAAATATTTATTATGAAGTATGTAGATTGTAATTATTTTAAACTTAATTAAGATTAGTAGCTTTTAATAGAATGCTCCAAAGTCCACGTTTTTCATCGTGTTTTTTTAAAAATACCAATATTAAATTACCGTGAAATGGCAAGTTCATCTGACTTGCTGCCCTCAACTCATGGCAACAATAGTTATGTTTAGTTCAACCACCTTTACTGCCCACATTTATCACGCTCATTACATAACAAAACTTAGGATCAAAACAGAAAGCCGACAAGGTTCAAAGGCTGTCATTGACGCATAACGTCAACAACACAAAATATGTTCGGACAATGCCTACTGAGGAGAGGCCGACCAGAGAATAGCCTACGGCAAAATGTGCTTAAATTTCTTTTATAATTAACTTTTCTACCGCGTATTGAACTAAATACGTTACAAAAGTTGAGATTGTTGTGTTAATTATCTTAGAGTTTTTTTTACTTCCAATTGTTATAAATCATAATGCTTTTGACGTCTATAAATAATTTATACTATCAAAAGATACAACCCACAACAATAAACATACACAATTTTACAATTCTTAACATATTAATGAAAATATTTCTAAAAAGATTTTTGTGACTTTTTTTCTGTGACTTTTGTTCCGATAAAATTTCTCCACTGACTTTTTTTCTGTGACTTTTTTTCCTAGCAAAAACTGACTTTTTTTCTGTTTTTTTTTTCCTGTGACTTTTTTTCCGTTCACCATTACTTTCTCGGTCCGGCCGCACTGTTATGCCCATGCAAGCAAGCAATGTTTCTATTCAAGGGAGAGCAATAAGTTCGGGGAGTCATGAGACGGTTCCTTTTACGCTCTGGTTCGTGCAGTGGTTTTTAAACATTTATTTATGCAATAGCTTGGGTTAGTGATGTCACAGTAACGGTGATTTAACTACAACTATAGGTTTTAAAAAACAAATGAGTCACTATTAAAGCAAATGGGACCTATACCCACAGCTGCAGTGTTTCTTTCAGACTTTTTTCTCCGGGGGGGGGGGGGGGAGGCGGAAGAGATGCCTGGAAGAAACTCTGCACAGCTGGACTGCTAACCCATAAGTCTCGAGTTCGAATCCGGGCTCAAGTCAGTAGACCGTCCCTGAGTCCAACCAACTCTGATGGGTAGCCTACCTAACTCACGTTAGGGAAAGTAAAGGCGGCTGGGCATAGTGCTGACCACACTATCTCTTCATATGCCGAGGACACAGAAACAAGTGTAGGCCTACTCTACTTCACTTGCCCCATAGACCGTCAGGTTTGAAAGGGAAACTGTACTTAACTTTTACCTATACCCACAAATTAAATTTTAAAACAATTAAGTTTTTAAATTTAATTTGTGGCTCATTGTTTGCTGCGTTCCCCTAAACATACGTTAGAAGAAAATAGCCTAGCCTCGACTTGACCTTAGAGTGTCCTAGATCTAGGTCTAGGCCCTAGCATTTAGATCTACTCCCATCTATTTTTGACGTAACTTCCGTAAATAATAAGTAAAATGGCGGAAAGTCACCTACTGGATTTTGAACTAGATCTAGATCTAGAAACTCAAAAGAAAACAATAAAGGAATACTTAGGCCAAAGTCATTTAAAAATAAAAGGAGATTCGTGGTAGATCTAGATCTAGCTAGAATCTAGATTTCAAAGATCTTGATCTAATAATATTAAAATTATTAATTAAATTAGTAAAAAAATTAATTACTATAGGGCTATAGATAGAGTCATAGCATAGACTATAGGGTAATCTATCGTTTTGGGTACGTAAAATCGCCCGCGATTTGTAATGTGAAAAACAGGTGACTCCTTAAATTTTAATAATTATTTCACATTTTGAGGAGGATTTATGTTTTTAAAAATTCAAAAATGTTTCCTTGATTCATTTATGTACCTGTTTTTAAACAATTGAATTAAAACTTTTCCGTAATAAATGAAGACTAGCGATGTTTCCAACAGATGCAACCATGCTCATTTACTATAGCAGCCATCTTGTCTAAGTTTTATTTTTATAAGCTTTTAGCGCCAGATTCAGGGGGAAGCCACTCTATTTTACAAATGGCTGCTGTTTATATAGCAAATCTTGCTCTCAGACACTGCTGTTTAAAGTTAATTTCTGGCCTATATCGATATATTTAGCCATTGATTTAGGTTTATTATTCATTTATCTATAATATTTGACACAAAAGTATGACAATATACTTCTATTAAAGCCTTGACAACGAGGTAACGTTTTCGTACATAAATAGCCGCGGGCGATTTTACGTACCCAAAACGATAGATTACCGACTATAGGGCTATAGATAGGGCCTAGATAGAGATGATCTCGAGTACTAGATTCTAGATCTAGATCTAGAAGTCTAGATCTAGTAGTAGTAGACCTACTATTACACTATTACATGACTACATACTAGATCTACTCTTAGTACTTATTTACTAGATCTACTTAGAGACTAGATCTAGTCTAGAGTAGTTGCGACCAGTGTTTCTTCCAGACTTTATTCTCGGGGGGGGGGGGGGGGGGGGCACTTGAAATTTTAGGTTGTGCGGTAGACTTTCTTTGGGGCGGAGTGGGGGGGGGGGGGTGGACACTGTTAAATGTATATATTTTCTAAATAAATTCCATTTCGTTTTGGGGGGGGGGGGGGGGGGGGGGGGGCGGTAGACTTTTCGGCCCCCCCCCCCTCGAAGAGATGCCTGGAAGAAACTCTGGTTGTGATTAGAGATCTGTCATCTAAGCCTTAAATCTAAGTGGATATTAGATATGTGTGAAATGCTTGACAGTAGTTAAGTTAATGTAGGCCTAAGCTTCTTGCTTATCGTTTTTAATAGATAACTTGATCAATGTATTTAGGGTTGTCGGCATCCGCCGAGTTCGCGGTAAAAACATGACCCGAAATCGCCCATTACTTTCTGATACCGGACCCACGAGATTTGGTTTTGCATACTAATAAGTTTTTAATTTATGGTAATTAATTAAGTTTAAAAGGTCATTTCCTAAGGTTAATTAAAAAGTAGAGTGGTTGTCCCTTAGTTTTAATGGCTTTGCGACCTGATTGCATGCTGTCTCTGCTTTGGTCTTCCCCCTGTATCAAGGTTAGTTTCAAATACGTTGGAATCTCGATTTTTTAAAAGATTCCTCTAGATGAGAGTAGATTACTGATCAGACATATCTTAAGTAATTGGAAATGAAATTTGTTTTTGGATATTTTGACTCCGACATTAGTTATACCCCTCCGAACGTAGTCACTGTATGTAGGTCACGCTGCCACCATTGTTATATTTTTTCATCCCGATCTTCCTGCCTTTAAGTTTGATCAACTAATAACAGCAATCTTATGGCATGTGCAAACAAATCTAATTTTTTATTTCTAAATATATTTACATACCCATCTTTAATTTTTTCAGCTCTAGTTCTAGTTTTCTAGAATATGTTTTTCCTAAAAATCCAATTTTGTCAGACTAGACTCTAGAGACTGACAAGAGTCAGACCTAGATCTAGATCTAGGTTACCTGTCTGTTGCTATACACTAACATTGTGCTAACTGTAATTTTAAGTATTCAAGTTCTACTCACCCTTAGATATAGTTATATGCTGAAAATCAGAATCCATACACAATTCACACATAAAAACATTGATCTGATAACTTCATTTCACTTATTACAAAATGGCTTTTATATGGACTCTACTTCACCTGCCCAAAATAAGGCAGTTATAGACACATTACAGTGTTCATGTCATTTACTTTAGATTTCTGACTATGGAGTTCTTTCATTCACTGTATTTATATAAAATATTGCTTTAGAAACATTTTCATATTTGCGCAGCAGTTTTATAACAAAATGGCTTAAAGATGGACTCTACTTCACCTGCCCAAAATAATGAAGCAATTATATGCACATAACAGTGTTCAAGTCATTTACTTTAGATTTCTAACTTTGTAGTTCTTTCATTTGCTGTATTTATATAAAATATGGCTTTAGAAACATTTTCATATTTGCGCAGCACACAGTTTTTTGGGGTTATGGGAGGAAGCCAACACAAAAATATAAGTTCTGTATTATTTTTATTAATTTCAACAGCATTTACAAGTTCTATATATCATTCTAGTTAAACTCTGCAAATATGAACAAAATACAACTGCAAGTAAAATAACTATGCTCAATTTATTCAGGTATACCATGACTTGTCACAATTGGCCAATGCAAAAGCAAGGGGATTCCACCCCTCACAAAAAAATTCGCCAAAAAAAAACTATTTGAGCTAGACAGAAAATCTTTTTTGTTTTGTTTTCATATAGTTGAGCTCTACAAGAATATGTAATTTTTATTTTTATATGATGATTAGTGCTTTTTTACCTAAATCCCTAATGTATTTCATCTAGTTTAAACAGTGCCACCCACAATTAAAGTCTTTTCACCTTTGAAAACCACGCCATTGGCATTAGTGTGCATATTTTACCGATAATAGTATTAATAGGTAATGCGGTGTTAAACCAACGCAAGAGCGTTGTCAAGGCTGAAGCGCTAGATTAATGGTTTGACATGTATAATAACTCGTAAACAGGTGTTGTGAATGCCATAAAACCATTATTATAATAATATTTGTTTATTTAATGGAGACTTTAAAAAAAAAGAGTAAAGCTAATGGCAAGACACTTAGAATGTGTTTAATACGTAAACTTATTTAAAATGTGACAGCGCCGTATGGGACATGTTTGCGAGATAAATTCATTTGAATCTTGTGATCGATTTCAGCTTTAAGATTGTCAGATGGCGGTAATTTTCTCATTAAAACATATAATACGACTACACTAGAATATCTGTATCGAATATGTCTAAAAACTCGATTCCAACAGTGAGGTTCGGCATTCCTTGGAAAATGGTGACTGCTTCAAAATGTCCGGATGTGGTTGTACCGAATTGAAGCAGCGGAAGTCAAAATGCCTAATTAGAGATATAGATCTAGACTAGATGAGTAGATTCTATTAATAATAATATTTTTTCATTATAATATTATTAGATAAATGTGGACGATATATCAAGTTGCCCTTTGAATACCGGTCAGAAGGTCCCCCCCCCCCCCCCCCGTCCCCCCCCCCCCCCCCCGTGGCCAAACCGCACCGGGTGACACCATTTACAGGGTGACACCAAGGCAAAAAATAGCAAAATATATAGAGAAAAACAATGATTGTTCCAGTTAAATGAATGATTAATTAGAGTTAGTAGTCTTCTAAGAGCCAAGTTGACAAATTATAATTTAAAAAAAAAAATAATAATAATAATAATAATTAAAAAAGATGGATACAACTCCTAGCCAGATAAGTCTGCCTATAGTTGTTTAAAAAGTGCAATTTTATTCCCCCAAATTTTAAAATAATGTCTTTAAAAATATGTTTAGCTATGTCAGGTTATATCCAATAGAAATGACTATTGCAATTTAAAGCTTCTAGATTTTGTAAATAATTTTTTTTCAAGTAGTTGAAGTAAGATTCTTTTTTTCATCTTATAAATTATACTGTTGAAAATAAACATAATTGAATTTATTTTCTTCCAATCAGCAACCCATTGTCAGAAAAGTCATAGAGCAAATGCAGACATATGATAACATAAATACAAACACAAACGCTAACTTAGAAGATAATGCAAAATTAAATACGAACATTAAAGCATGTTGTTGACTATATAGCCATGGGCACCAAATTGACCCTGCCAGGCGCCAGCAGAAAAGCCTGATTCATCTTATTAAATTACTATAATACTCCACCTTATTCATAGTCTATTAATAGAGTGCAATTGCACTCACTAAAGCGAACGTAGGCTCCATAGCTCTCACAGGAAGGCAAAGGGTGCCAAACTGTACTAATAATTAACTAATTAGTGATTGGCTGTTATTTGGAGTTCTTGAGTTTAAACTGTAATTTCATTGTTAGAAAGTCTTTGGTGTAATATTCTCAAACTTATTACTTGCAAAGTACTTAGAAATATAGAGGCTTCCTTAATAGTATAACTCAAAGATTATATTACATTACATTTAATTTTGAAGTTAATTTCTACAATTTAATTAGGTTACATACCTTAATTTATAACAAATTTTATAACAAAATTCTTACTTAAACGAATGCTATATTTCATCATTTTCTGTTTTTGTTTAAAATAGCATAAAATTAATTGAAAAATAATTACTTTAGAAAGTTACCTCCCTTGTACATTGATTGAATGATGTAATCTTTGTTTACTTTTTTCACCAAAAAATTGCTGTGCTTATATAAGAACATACTGGATCTGGAGAAATCTAACGACCCTATGGGATTTTTCAGAATGGCATTAAAAATCTTTCTTTTTACCTTCCAGCATTTGTCTACTAACTCACAAAATATCGGGGGGCAGTGGGTCGTTTGGCAATTTTATATATATATATATATAGCACATATAAGGAGAATTTCACTCGCAGTCATTTTTTAGTCCTCATAGATAGTTTAGAGTCTGACTGACAGTTTTTCTGAGCCATTTACTGAGGGACATTCAAAAACTAGCCAGATGTACAAACGTTAAGTAGGCCTACCCTAAAATCTTTGTTGAAATTACCCTCTGTTTTTCACATAAATTACAAAAATTATATAGAGAAATACAACTCGACAGCTTTACAGATTTCTGCCAGATATAACGCGTTTTTTCTTACATCCATATGCATTTTTCTATGACCTCACAAAATATCAAGGGGAGTCGCAAAAGTTTTTCCCAATATTTAGCTCATATAAGGCACTGGTCAGTCAAGGTCAGTTTTGACCCCATCTTTGTGGCGGATTGGCATTGGCCCCCCTGTGTTCTATGGCCCATAGGCAGGATCTTGTCAAATTTGAAGCTCCTGTGGTGCTGGGAAGTACCCTATCCAGCATCTGACCACTTTGCTTTATATATATAGATTATATATATAACAATTAACTATTGATGTAGCCTAAAGTAATACATTTTTGGAAGATTTTATAATTTTAAAATGTTTTATTCAAATGAGGCTTATTTGCTTATTAAAATTTCAGTTAATTGTTATTGAAGAGAAAAATGAAGATGGCACATGGCCAAGGCAAGCTAAAAGGTATTATTTGTTTTATTACACATTTAAGATTGTATTATTTATAAAGTATGAAAAGAAATTTTTCATTTTACATAACTGTTAAATAATGATTGAGCTCATAAATTAAAAGATAACTTCCTTTTCAGTATTTTATCTTTAAAATAATGAGCAATTAAATTTAGCAATTTGTATATAATCTTGAAAAGTTACTGATAGGTAGTTTGACTTTTTTATTTAATAGAACATAAGTCTCTTATGGTAAACTTTCTTTGAGAAAAGTATTAGTTGTTGATTTTAAATTTAATTTATTTAAACCTTTTCTTCTGTTTTGTTTTGTTATTTTTTTCATAACTACACTCACAGTACTAGCTCACATGGTCCACTTCTAGTACAACATGTTCATACAACAGGTAAAAACTTCAACACTAGCCTGTTAATACATTTTTATGAATAAATATGTAAAGGTAATGTAAAAGTTGTGTTGTAATTACAGTTACTGGTACTGTGATTAAACTTCTTACTGTGAACATGTTACTGTTGCAAGTCTAGGTAGTCAATTATGGCAATATTGCCCCATAACAAATTTTCTTTTTTACACCTAAGGTATTCACATCCCAGCTTTTGTGAATTAAAAAGAGTAAAATTGTAAGTAATTTATGAGATTATAAATTTTTCTGTTCCTAGCTTATTGTTGAACTACTTTTTTTTGCCTGTTTTAATGCCATAACATTGTTCTACCTCAATAGAGCTGGTTACACTGGTGCAAGTGGGTCATCAACCTATGATTCAAGTAGTCAAGCAACAAGTACAAGTAGCTACACTAGCAATAGTGTTAATAACTTTTACAGCAACAATGGCTATGATCGCAGTAACAGCAGTAAACCAGGGCTATGTGGCCTAGCTAATTTAGGCAACACATGTTTTATGAATTCTGCTTTACAGGTGTGTATATCCATATACTATGCATTTTCTTTGAGCTAATGTACTTTTTAATGATTCAGTACTCAAGCTTTAAAACAATTGCATTCAGCTTTTTAGTTAAAAAGTAGCAATTACGGGCTGTATTCAACATTTTTAGGTGCAAATATTTTAATGCCAATCAATTGTCAATTCACTATGCATAAACTCAGTGCATTCTGTGTAAAAAAATTCTCTTATACAACAGAAATAAAAGATTTTTTGTGCTATTGTAGTGGATCTTGTGTCATTACGTATATTTATTTCTCTGTCAAATGGCTACAGTGCATGAGCAATGTTGGCCGCCTTACAGACTATATGCTGAGTAATGTGTGGGAGAAGGAGCTTAATAAAGAAAATCCCTTAGGCATGAGGGGTGAAATAGCCAACACATATGCTGAACTTATCAGGGACATTTGGTCAGGACACAAAAGCTATACTATGCCTAGAAATTTCAAGGTTAAATTTGAAATCATGCTTGCTTATTTTTTTATACCTATATTCAAAGTAGTTATGTAAATGTGTATAAAAAGTATCAGACAACATAATTTTAAAGAAAAGTATTAATATATAATTCTAATGATATATTTTGTTTAATTATATTTTAAAATTCTAAAACTTCCAGATTGCAGTTAGTAGATTTGCACCCCAATGTTCATGGCATGAGCAACAATTTCCTCAGGAAGCAATGCCTTTTTTATTAGATGTACTTCATGAAGACCTTAACAGAATCAGGAAAAAACCTTACATAGAACTTAAAGACTCAGGTGGAAGACCTGACAAGGTAATTTTTAGCTGCATTTTCTGTCACTATTTTCTTAACCATAAAAAGCTTTCTTTAGTTAATTCATGTTTTGTGTTGATTTATTTTTTTCAGATTGTTGCAAAAGAAGCATGGGACAACTATAAGAAAAGGAATGATTCTGTCATTATAGATATTTTCCATGCTCTACTTAAATCAACAGTTCGATGCCCTGACTGTGAAAAAATTTCAGTTACTTTTGATCCATTCTGTTATCTGTCATTACCACTTCCTATTAAAAAAGAACGACAAAAGAAAGTGATATGGGTGCCTCTTCCTCCAGAAAAAAAACCTATGCAGGTAACTAAACTTTATTTAGCTGACTTATAAAAAAATTTCTTATTTGAATTTTGGGATATTATATGTAATACTTTTTAAAATTGAACACTTGTGTCGTTACCCAGTTAATTTGATTTATTTTTAACTATATAAATAAAAAAAAATAGTATGAAATATAATATATATAATTACTATTTAGCTAAATTTGACTGTGCCTAAAGCAGGCAGCATCAGAGACCTATGTTCAGCATTGTCAGCTCAAGTAGATGTCCCATCTGATAGGGTAAAAATAACTGTCATCACATACATTGTATTTTATTTTACTTTGTTTTTATAATGAGGAAATCATTTTGTTGCTAAATCGATTGAAGAACTTTTACTTTTAAGAGGCTGTATTTTAAATATGATTTTTTAAATTATTAAGTCTGTTCACTGCCTTTGTTCTTCAGGACTTCTCAAGTTGTAAATGTGCTCTGAACTTATAGCTTTTAACGAATAATAAGTTATTATTTCATCAAACTATAGCATGCTAGTGTGTTTTTGCGGTGTTATGTTAATAAGCTCACATAAGGTTGTCAGTATCTTAAGTTCTTTAACCGAAATTAAAACCAAGAGTTTATTCCAACTATATTTTTTTTCCAGATGGTAGTTACAGACGTGTACAATCACAGATTTCATAAAATTTTTAACGTGGACGAAGGGTTGAACAATATATTGGACAGAGATGACATATTTGTGTACGAAGTTATTGAGTAACCTTAAAATTGTTTTCGATTGTGTAAATAGTGGCCAAATATGTTCAAATCTGTGTATAGTATAAAATACTGTGACATTTAATACATCATTTGATAGTCATCATTATATATTCTCTGTTGAAAATTGGTAGTTTATAGCCTTTTGTTTATCATACTTAACTAGGGTGGCGCCTTAAGATTATAAACTTCATTATTGTTCAAGATTACTTAAACAATTAAAAACTAGGTTTATTTATCTTTGATTTGATACCAATTTTAATTATTAAAATTAATGGGTAATGAAAGAAAATGGTTTTTGAAAAAGTGTTTATTCTGAAATGGCTACGATGCTATGACTGCTACGAGGGGTTGGTTTTTAAGGAGTGTTGTTGTGAGGGGTTTGACTATACAGCAGAAATGTGTCGTCTGCTAGATTTCTTCTCATTCAAATACAAGGGTGCGAAATGGGCGGGCTTAGTTCGATGTTGTCTAGATCAAGTTATATTTTTAATGTATTTTTAATCCTGCAGATTGTTTTTTATTAACGGTACTAGTTTACTAAGACGCAATATATAATTTTTTGTTTTTATAATATAATAGTTTGAGTGTTTTCAAAAATAGTATTAAGCACAGTAGTTATTGTTTTTCTCACGTTATGTTCCGCTCGATATTCTAAACCATTAATCCAAAATAAACCGGTAGTGATTTCCCCTAAACTTTCTTGAATATTCATATTCTACGGGGGATGGCATCTCTGGATATAGACATAATTTTTAATCCATTTTTAATTACTTAAACTTTTTAAAATAGAATAGAATCTCGTAGATAAAATAATTGCACAATAAGGAAACGCCCAACAACATGTGCATTATAGTGCGGAATATTATTAATACTTTATAAATTCACATGTGTTGTTTTGATAAATCAGAAGTAGCGTAAATTACTACTTCCGGAAATTACTCAAAATCGGACAGAAGGCAGAGAATTAGATCTTTTACTTGCATGTGAAATTTATTTATCTGAAACAGTACTCAAGTTATAGGCTTTTGAAAAATTGAAAGTATAATAAGTTCCACTTTCGGTTACCGGAAATTGCTGGAAAGGTGATACATCACTAGAAATTTGATACAATACTTATATATGAAATTTCATCAACCAAGCTGTAACAGTACTCAAGTTATGTTCACATACACTCACACACACATACACACACAAACACAGACATACGGATAAGATTGCAAAACTATGTTTTTCCGACTCAGGGAGGTGTAAAACGTTTTTGGCACAATTACAATACTTCCTCTATACTTTGTATACGTGAAAGTAAAAATGTATAAAAAGGCAAGTTTGCATCAAACATTAATCATTCATTGTGAAAAATAGTTCAGTCTTGCTATGTATATGTTATTGAAATGACCATGAAACATTGTTAAAAATGGAATGCCGGTATTGTTGTTTCTGGTACCCATTAGTACTATGACAACAGTAAAAAACTGACAGCCTATGTATATTCAGGTGCTGTATATTTTTGTAAAAAAGGACTATATTTATGTTTTATGTTAGAAAAGGTTTTATTACATAGGTACGTTAATCATTTTTATGTTTTCTATGCAGTACTAATTATGAGTTTTGTTTTCAGTTATGAGATACCTAGCAGTGATATTGATGACCCTGCTACCATGATACTGCCATTCTACCTGAGAAATAAAAAGTAAATTAAGCAATTATTTCATTTCTAGAAATGGGATGACATTATTAGGCCTCATTAGCTCATTCATTGTTTTGTGAATTGTTCTAAAATTAAAATATCTTTGCAGAAATGGTGCACCTGATCAAAATTCAGTACCCAGCCAGCTTTTATTTGGCTATCCAATGTTGTTAGCCGTTCCTAGATATTCCTGTACATATGAAACAATGCATCAACTGCTCTTAAGAAGAATGTCGTAAGTAAATGGTGTGATGAATACTGTAATTGAAAAAAAGAATACACTTCAAATCATTAATGTCATTTCTACAGGCGTTTTGTCAAAATACCTGAATCACTAGATGACTGGGTAGAAGAGCCAATAGATGATGAAATACCATTTGCCAATAGAGGAAAGCGTATCTTTGCTTTACGAGCAACTAATAAATTTGGAAAGGACGTGATAGATACTTTATTGGCAGATGATGGAAAGCCATTGAGAATAACAAGTACGTTTTTTTTAATAAAATAACAATATCAATATTACTACCAGTAAGCCTACCATATAGCTTAATCTGTTTAAAAATTAAAAATTTTTTTCCTAGATCAAACATACATAGCTGTGGATTGGAGTAATGAAGCCAAAGATAGATTCTTTGATGAGAAAGCTGCTGAGGTATTTTTTTCCATGGCCATTGCTTTATGTTCATGTGGAATGATGATTGCTTCTGTGTTACAGTAATGCCTTTTAAATATTTTATTAAATTTATTAATTTATTGCAGGAATTTGAAGATCATGACAGCATGAAAGCACGTCCTGGTCAAAAGAAGACAGTTATTCAACTGGATGACTGCTTAAAATTGTTTATGAAGGAAGAACAGCTAAGTGATAAAGATCCATGGTATGTTTGGTATTTTAAGCAAATAATTTATCTGTCAATTGACTAAAGAAAAAGATTTGAACAATTTTAATGTTTAATTATAGGTACTGTCCAGATTGTGAACAACACAAGCAAGCAACCAAAAAATTTGATCTTTGGTCACTACCAGATATCCTTATCATACATTTGAAAAGATTTTCTTATAATAAATACTGGAGGGAAAAAATTGATGTACTAGTTGAGTTCCCAACACAGTATGTAGTTTAATTAAATTTCTTTTGAAAAAATTGATCACATTATTGTAACTGTTAAGACAAAACTTGGCTTTTAAAATATGGCATGTCAATTTCAGTTTGTAAATGGCAATCAATTTTAAGATAATTTTCTATTGATTCTCCCCAGTGATTTGGATCTGCGTAAATATATTATCAATGAAGAATCAAATGAATGTGATGTGTATGATCTCATAGCTGTAACCAATCATTATGGAGGACTAGGAGGTGGCCACTGTAAGTTATGTCTCTACAATTGTTTTCACACATCAGTTCATAACATGTGGGATGGAGAGGCTTAAGGGTAGAGCCCTAGACTGCTAACGTGAAAGTCTTGAGTTCGAATCCTGGTTCAAGTCCGTGAAACATCCCTGAGTCCATCCTGCTCTGATGTGTACCTAACTCACGTTTGGGAAATGAAGTAAAGGCTGTGGGGCTTAGTTTTAACCACGCTATCTTTCCATATGACAAAGTCAAGAAAAATATGTACTCTATTTCATCTGCCCAGTGGATCGCTTAGTCTAAAGAGGAATGTTTTTTTTTACCTAACATCTTATGAAAAGTATGGCGTTATTGAATCTTAACCACAAAAAAAGCATAAAAACAATTAAATTGTTTTCTACTGCTCTTATTATGTGTGATCTGAAGCCACCAAAGATCAGTGGTGTTGCCTGTATGAGTAAAGGCAAAATGTAGGGCAAGGCTGTTTTAACTCAAGGCAGAAGTTAAGGAGCAATATTTAATACATCTAGACAACTTGTAGTCCTATAGTAACATGTTAACACTAGATCTTGACAGCAAATTTTTCTACTTTTTGAGCCTTTGTTAATTTTTTAATGTCATTTTCCATTGGCTTCCTTAGTTCCTAGTTCAGGACATTATTTGCCACTGCCAATAGTGTGTTCTTAAAAGTATATTAACAAATAGATTTGTTAAAATTTTAATAAATATAATGTTTATATAATGTTTCTTTTATGTATTTTTCTTTAAAAAAAATATTTATATACCTAAGTTCATAAACTTTTTTTATGTTTTACTTTTCAGTTTTCTTCTAAAAATTGCTGCTACTTTTATTACTGTTTATTATTCTGTTGTTGATATGAGACACTCTTTGTTTGTTGTTAAACAAAACCAAGATGGTTTGTTTAAGGCTTGGCAAGTGTTGGGTTGTCTCATTCTTTTCATCAGTGGGATACAATCTAAACATGGCTCAACATTGTAATTCTCAGACACAGCCTATGCCATGAACAAAGATGATGGAAGCTGGTACTATTTTGATGACTCAAGCGTTACAGCTTCTTCGGCTGAGTCTGTTGTTGTAAGTATTTGCAGCTAGTTTGTGAGAAAATTTTAGTTTATAGTATTATTCTATTAAAAAACCCCTTCGATCTCACACACAAAGTGGTTGGTTTTGTAAAAAGAGTTAGGGGATTTAATAACATCACTGAGAACATAAAGTTTGTTTAGATGAACTTTCTCAGTGGTCTGTAATTGAATAACTGGATCAATCAAGGACATTTTTAAAAAACTATTTTTTTTTCAAACAACTCATTATTTATAACAAGTACTATTGAACACAATTTTTAACTTCCTTTTAATCCTTTGAACACTAAGTAAATGCCAATGCAAGGTCTTTAATTATAAGGGACATAACTCAGTCAATAATGTTGTAACATTCAAGAATAAGTAATTTTTAAGAAAATTATACACAATCTTTTTTATAAAATGAATTCCAAAAACTGAGTAAATTGCCTAAAATAATTTTTATTTCATATTGACATGGTTGGGGATTAACAATATACAAAATCATTAATTCATAAACTTATTCTATTCCTTATTATAACACTTTTATTTAGTTTTCAGCCTGTCAGAGGCAGTCTTAGAAATATTTTTTATGGGGGGCCAGGGGGAGGCTAGTGTTTTGGGCTGCGGTAAAAAAAAAAAAAAAAAGGACTAACCTTTTAATTTACAAATTGTTAATATTTACGACCAGGCTGTTTATATTGTAAAATAGTTCTTAACAAAACTAAAAACATTTAAGACTATCATGTTAAAAGTATCATTTCCATATTTCTTTATATCTAATTACTTACATTTGAATTGTTGATCGGCAAAATTTTTTTTTTAGTTATGTTCACCATTTTGTTTATGTAATGATAATTTTTGTAAATATTTGAACTATGTTAAAGACTAACGCACACATACATTTGTATATGCAGTTGTAAATATTTCTATTTAAATAAAAGTATTTAAAAAAAAATATTTGGGCTGTGGACCGTACATTTTGTTGCTGTTTTGTGGAGAGACTGGCATTTGTTGATAATGTAGGGTGGGGGTTAAAAAGCTGTTTAATGTCATTTATTTTAAAAGGTCTGAATTCAACAACCTGCTGTGACTAAATTATTGAATTTTAAAACTTGGTTTCTTATAAATATAAATAGGCTGCGGTGTGGTCAAGTCAGTAAAGCTCATGTTTGCTAAACCAAAAAGGCTCGAGTTCGAACCCTCGTGCAGATGAGGTTCGTTAGCTGGGGACAGCCACTCTTCTAGGAGAGACAACTCCAAAATCAAACAACTGCTGCCTTGTATTTTGTTCTTGATTGGACAAAGGCTATGGAAGCAAATCCAAAAAGAAAAGCAGGCTGAAATCAGAGTCAATGGCCTCAATACGCATAATAAGACACTTATACTTAATTATGTTGGAGGGAATCCTTTCCAACACTAAAATTATGAATGAAGAAGAAGATAAAAATAAATGAATGTAATTGGTTCAATTGATTATTAATTCTTAGCAATTTTTTTCATTTTTACAGAACACCAATGAAATTGGCATTTTAAAAATGTTTTTAAATATACGTATCTTATTCTTAATCTTTTGAATGGTTCAAATTGTATCTTATAATTATTTTATTGTGTCTCAGACAAAAGCAGCGTATGTTCTGGTATATCAACGGAAATCACTCAATCAAAGCAGGAAATCTCAAAGGGCAAACAAAGTACAAACATTTACTGAAACCACCAATTCCACCTCAATGAAGCACAGTGATCCTAACATCCCTAATGGAGTTGGAGCTGTGAGTGAAGAAGATGACATGGAAACAAACTAGTTAACTGGATTTACGTTTAGTAGTCTAGACAAATAGAAATTATCTAAAGGGTGAAATTAATGGGGGTGTGGCTTTTCAGAGTTCTGGCAGATTTTTCAATTATTTATAATTAAAAAAAATTGTTTAAAAATTATCTTGTTTTTTTTTTCAGTTACAAAATTTTACCAAAATAAAAACAATTAAAAAAAAGCTGTTTTTTAATGTTGCTTTTTAAAAAATAGGAAATGTACATCTCCATAGCCCAGTTTCTGAACTTTTATGAATAGGGGTCATGGCATAATTTATCTACCAGTATTTTCAATGAGGCTTCAGATTTTAAACTGCTGGAGTTAGTTTCTCCCTCTCATTAATAGTAATATTTTAAACTTCAAATTAATTTTCAAATATTTACAAGTTGACTATTAGGAAAACACTAATCCCTGCCCCTCCTTGTAGCAGTACTGGCTGATTTCTAAGCTTATGTGAACTCACCCAGACCCTGTTTGATACTGCTTGGTTTGGTGACAAATAAAAGGGACTTGTATCTCAGATAGCCATTGTGTACAGTAGGCTATAAGCACTAAAAAAAGAATGTCAACTTAGTGACTCCTGAACCATATATTGTTGGAAGGGGGTGGGGTGGTACCAGAGGCGCAGCGACAGTCAGGACTGAGCTCCTACACAGAAGACAAGTGGTGTCAACATATTTTATTAACTCTCTTATGTTTGCATAAGACCATGTTTGACCTTGTAAGAACAGCTAACAGAAAGGTTGTAAAACAATTACTGTTTAAATAGTTTCTGAACCGCTGTTATCGGCCTTGTTACAATAGATTTTCAAGGTGTGTCACTAAGCGCTGCAAACACGATATGCATGCTGGGTTGTTTGTCAGCACTAAAGTGGGGCAGGTGGAGGCTTTTTTAAAACTTTATCAAGTTATAAAAACTTACAGCAAATTTTATTAATGACATTTACAACTATTGCCACAAGATTTTTTTGTACAGATAGATTACAGACATTTGTTTAAAACTGCAGTTTTATTTTATTAAAAAATAACTAGCAGCAACGAAACGATGAATATTGCCTTGTCAACTCAAACCAAACTAACGGGGTCTACTGTAGTCACAAAATAAACATCAGTTAACTTCAAACTGTGTTACATTTATTTTAGCACATACATTTAAATAAAACAGCTAAACAATATAAAAAAATTCTGAGTTTATTGCTTTATAATTTAATCAAAGTTGTGTCTTTTAAAAAAAAAAATTAAATGAAAACATCCTTCGGTTTTTGACATTCGTACTTCTTATCCCTGAACCACGCCTTCATGTCGGGAATTGTCTTGGCGTACTTGTCAATGTTCCAGACACGTTGACACAGCTGGCATATAGACACAGCTTCGTACCGATACTCCAGGTAATCCAGCCTTTGTTTGTATATCAGAGGATAGTCTTCAAATAGAACAAAATACTTGTCCTTTTCTTTCAACATGTTGATATACTCTTCGTCGTGTGAGTTTAAATACATAATTCTCTCCGCAAGTTCTTTTGGCGATTTAAAATTATTCGTGTTTAAATAAATTTCCGAGGGTAAAACTTGAGCGTAGCCCTCCCCTCCTCGGGCGATAACAATCATGTCCGTGTTGAGGAACCGGAACAGTTTCTCCGTTACGTAATCTCTACACAGAGAACTCTCGAACCCGAGGTAGAATTTGTACTTGGTTGTAATGTCCTCCAGACACTTTGTGTCACGTGATCGCGGACAGTATTTCCCACCGCACGTGCCAAAGACGTCGACAGCGACGTACTTCTGAAGCTCCTTAACATACAGATCTCTTCTAGAATCTGCCTTACAGTTTGACGACATCCACGCCACAATCCCAGTTTTGTTGCCTAAAATAGCTTTGTAATCTTTCACGATTTCCGTCAGGCGTTTTCTGACTAGCCCGTAGGAGACGGGGACATCGGAGTCGGTCCTGAAGGACATGGTCCAGTTAAACGCCGAGTTCCAGGACTGGTCTTTGGATATGATGTCCCCGTGGTGCCAGAAGGTGTGGATGTTGGAGGACTCGACTTGATAAAACACCAGGACTTGATCAGGTCGTCGTTTTGGGGGCTTCTCTTTGTCCACGAACTGGACTACAGAAACAGAAATTGATCATGTATAACGTGTGGTTAATGTAATTGATATAGGAAATTGTGTGGTTAATATTGTTGATAAAAGAAATTGTGCAATTAATTTTATTGATGTAGGAAAATCAATCACAGGTATAAATACACAAACACAAGTGCAGTGACGTGGAATGAAGGGTCCCCCCCCCCCCCCCTCAGTCCGTCACAAAAAGCCAGACCCCCCGCCCCCTCCCCTAAATCAAAATTTCAGCGTTTTATGCGTAATTGAGTCGGAAAAACTGGGCTTTGCAATTTTGTCCGTATGTGTGTGTGTTTATGTCTGGATATAATAGACATTTGTATCATTGTGAAAATGCAAATGCTTTAGAGTTGCTGAACCAAGTTAATCGGGTTTACGAAATCATGTTCTTTTCCTTTTTAAAACTATATGTGTAAGTTAATGCATGCAAGAATGGTAGACAAAGTTCACTTAATCTTCTGATTTTAGTTTATCAGTCGGCTCAACACCAGATTCACCACAAACGTATCAACTGGATAATGTACTTATATATATATATATATATATATATATATATATATATATATATATATATATATATATATATATATATATATATATATAGATATATATATATATATATATATATATTCATTTATTTATTTATTTATAATATCTATATATATAAAAAGCAATGTATGTGTGTGTGTTTGTTTGTTTGTTTGTCTGTCCTTTATGCATTACTACACCTCTCATCACATTGCCGTGAAACTTTGGGAAGTTGTTGAGAATATTCCTGGGGAGGTTTCTACGAAAAAAAAATTTCAAATTCGCAGGGGTGGCGCCCCGGCAGGGCGCGATTTGTTTTTCTCTATATACGGTATATCTATCTATATATATAAAAAGCAATGTATGTTTGTGTGTGTGTGTGTGTGTGTGTGTGTGTGTCTGTGTGTCCTTTATGCATTACTACACCTCTCATCACATCGCCGTGAAACTTTGGGAAGTTGTTGAAAATATTCCTGGGGAGGTTTCTGCGAAAAAAAAAATTTCAAATTCGCAGGGGTGGCGCCCCGACAGGGCGCGATTTGTTTTTTTCTATATACGGTATATAAAAATAAAAGTTGATTTTGGTTTGGCATCGTTCATCCGATAACCATGAGACTTTGGGGAGTTCATTATACTACTCTAAAGAAAGGGTTCTGTAAAAAAATCATTTTTAATATCGCAAGGGCGGCGCCACGGGAGGGTCCGATTTTTCTCTCTATACGGTATATAAAAATAATAAAAGTGAATTACAGTGACATCGTTCACACGATCGCCATCAAACTTTGGGAATATGTTGAGAATGTTCCTGGGGAGGTTTCTGCTTAAAATACATTTTCAAATTTGCAGGGGTGGCGCTCCGGTAGGGCGCGATTTGTTTTCTCTCTATAAACGGTATATAAAAAATAAGAGTCGATTGCAGATTCACACTGTTCATCCAATCACTGTCAAGCTTTGGGGAGTTGATTAGAGCTATTCAGGGAAGGGTTCTGTAAAAAATCATTTTTAATATCGCAAGGGCGGCGCCACGGGAGGGTGCGATTTTTCGCTATATACGGTATATAAAAATAATAAAAGTGAATTGCAGTGACATCGTTCACACGATCGCCATCAAACTTTGGGAATATGTTGAGAATGTTCCTGGGGAGGTTTCTGCTTAAAATACATTTTCAAATTTGCAGGGGTGGCGCTCCGGTAGGGCGCGATTTGTTTTCTCTCTATAAACGGTATATAAAAAATAAGAGTCGATTGCAGATTCACACTGTTCATCCAATCACCGTCAAACTTTGGTTAGTTTATTAGAGCATTTCAGGGAAGGGTTCTGTAAAAAAAATCCTTTTTAATTTCGCAAGGGCGGCGCCACGGGAGGTTGCGATTTTTCACCATATACGGTTTATAAAAATAAAACTCGAATGCGGTTCATCTGAGTGCCATAAAACTTTGGAAAGTAGATGAGAATACTCTCGAGAATATTTCTGTGAAAAAAACACCTAAAATTTCTTATGGGCGGCGCCATGGAGGGTACAATTTTCGTCAACAACGGTTTGGCGCCCAGAGCTTTAGAGCGACTATGTTGGCACTTGGCATCCGTTAATCGAGCGTCCTGCATAGCGAGTAAGGGGTACTACTATATTCAGCGGTAAAACTACAACAGGCTTCTAAAAATAACTTTGTAACGCGAAGGAAATCCTTCTGTCCGGTTTCGTCACCTTACGAAAGATGAAAAAATAACTTTTTGAATATGAGGAGCCTACTGTAGAGTTTCGTCACTTTGCGAATGATGCAATAAGCATCTACTATTAGACAATCCAGTCAGAAATTGAGATCGAGCATCTAATAATAGACCATTAGTAACGCTAGCATATTGCATCAGTCACACTGATGTTTAAAACACGTCAAATACTTTTTTACGTGTTAAAGAAAAATAGCCTGTTCATTTGTGGCACTTTAGCGAATGATGAAATCTGCATCATTATTAACAGGATGCTATTTGGCACGATGGCGCCTATTACTTTTAAGGAGCCAGGGGTCGTACGCCGCGCCTATGCGGTAGTGTAATCGGGGGGAGGGGGGGGGGGGGTGGGGGCCCCGAGAACGCCCCACTACGCTCTGACACAGAAGCGGTCACCGAAGTGTGTTACCAAATTATTTCGGTGAGTGATTAATGTACACTCAAGGTTTTCATGCCGTAGTGTAGGTAAACCCGTGTCCTAATATTTATGATCCAAGAACAGGCATTGTTTACATTTAAATAACTCATTTTTAGAAAAGAAGGTCACGCGTCTAAGAACATATAATTATAATTGATAACGCGTTGGTGAAATCCTAATATATTTCGTCAAACTTTCTTCTATCCCCGCGGCAACGCGCGGGGGTCAGGTACGCTAGTCTATCTATATCTATCTATATATATAAAAAGCAATGTATGTTTGTGTGTGTGTGTGTCTGTGTGTCCTTTATGCATTACTACACCTCTCATCACATCGCCGTGAAACTTTGGGAAGTTGTTGAGAATATTCCTGGGGAGGTTTCTGCGAAAAAAAATATTTCAAATTCGCAGGGGTGGCGCCCCCACAGGGCGCGATTTGTTTTTTTCTATATACGGTATATAAAAATAAAAGTCGATTTTGGTTTGGCATCGTTCATCCTATAGCCATGAGACTTTGGGGAGTTCATTATACCACTCTAGGGAAGGGTTCTGTACAAAAATCATTTTTAATTTCGCAAGGGCGGCGCCACGGGAGGGTGCGATTTTTCTCTACATACGGTATATAAAAATAATAAAAGTGAATTGCAGTGACACCGTTCATCCGATAGGCATGAAACTTTGGGGAGTTGATTAGAACACTCTAGGAAAGGGTTCTGTACAAAAATCATTTTTAATTTCGCAAGGGCGGCGCCACGGGAGGGTGCGATTTTTCTCTACATACGGTATATAAAAATAATAAAAGTGAATTGCAGTGACACCGTTCATCCGATAGGCATGAAACTTTGGGGAGTTGATTAGAACACTCTAGGGAAGGGTTCTGTACAAAAATCATTTTTAATTTCGCAAGGGCGGCGCCACGGGAGGGTGCGATTTTTCTCTACATACGGTATATAAAAATAATAAAAGTGAATTGCAGTGACACCGTTCATCTGATAGGCATGAAACTTTGGGGAGTTGATTAGAACACTCTAGGGAAGGGTTCTGTACAAAAATCATTTTTAATTTCGCAAGGGCGGCGCCACGGGAGGGTGCGATTTTTCTCTGTATACGGTTTATAAAATGTCGATTTCACACCGTTCATCCGTGTACCATGAAACTTCGGGGAAATGATTAGATCACTCAATGGTAGGGTTCTGCAAAAAAATATTGTTTAATGTTGCAAGGGCGGCGCCCCCGGGGGAGAGCGATTTTTTTTTCTATACACGGTATATAAAAAATAAAACTCGGATTCGGTTCATGAAACTTTAGGGAATAGATGAGAATACTCCCAAGAATATTTTTGCTAAAAAGAAAACTAAAGTTTCTTACGGGCGGCGCCATATAGGGTACAACTTTCGTCAATACACGGTTTGGCGCCCAGAGTTTTAGAGCGACTTTGTCGGCACTTGGCACCCGTTAATCGAGCGTCCTGCATAGCGAGTAAGGGGTACTACTATATTCAGCGGTAAAACTACAACAGGCTTCTAAAAATAACTTTGTAACGCGAGGAAATCCTTCTGTACAGTTTCGTCACCTTACGAAAGATGAAAAAAATAACTTTTTTTGAATATGAGGAGCCTACTGTAGAGTTTCGTCACTTTGCGAATGATGCAATAAGCATCTATTGTTAGCCAATTCAGTCAGAAATTGAGATCGAGCATCTAATAATAGACCATTAGTAACGCTAGCATATTGCATCAGTCACACTGATGTTTAAAACATGTCAAATACTTTTTTACGTGTTAAAGAAAAAAGGCTTGTTCATTTGTGGCACTTTAGCGAATGATAAAATCTGCATCATTATTAACAGGATGCTATTTGGCACGATGGCGCCTTTTACTTTTAAGGAGCCAGGGGTAGTGTAATCGGGGTGGGGGGGGGGGGGCTGAGAGCGCCCCTGTACGTCTCTGACACATGGGCGGTCACCGAAGTGTGTTCTAACATATTATTTCGGTGAGTGATTAATGTTCACTCAAGGTTTTTATGCGGTAGTGTAGGTAAACCCGTGTCCTGATATTTATGATCCAAGCGCAGGCATTGTTTACATTTAAATAACTCACTTTTAGAAAAGAAGGTCACGCGTCTAAGAACATATAATTATAATTGATAACGCGTTGGTGAAATCCTAATATATTTCGTCAAACTTTCTTCTATCCCCGCGGCAACGCGCGGGGGTCGGGTACGCTAGTATATCTATAAATATATATATTATATATATATATATATATATATATATATATATATATATATATATATATATATATATATATATATATATATATATATATATATATATACTTCAACCTTTTTTTAATTACTCTCTGAAAATAAACAGTGGTGAGGAATCGGCAAAACGGTGTTGCAAAAGGTTACCTAAATGATATGTGCAGGTACAGGCTTTTAGGAAAGAATTTCATCACGTAACTCGACTTTATAATTTACAGTTGTTGTGTCGAATGTAAAATTTGCATCTTTTAAAAAATCAGGTCTGAGTTGAGTTTAGGAAACCTTTTTTGGATCTTTGGGTTCAAAATTAAAGCAACTAGTTGTATTCGTCAAGTAAAAAAAAACTTCTAGTTTTACTCTGTAAAAACAATTACATGCACATTTTTTGTACTTGTGTTCAGCACTTTTGAATTGGTATATGTAACGCAGCAGGATGTCGTGAAATCTGAAACTTTGAGATTAAATGTTTGCATTTGGCTGCAAAAGACGGTCTCCGTGGTTTAACCTGATATCTGATCTCACACTCTTATGTTTGTACTATCAGATCTCATCCCCGTGCATGCCCCTGTCTAAGCCACTGCTCAAGATAATGTGTACGCTTGTATACCAGATCTCAGGGGCGTAGCGAGGGGGGGGGGTGCGGACCGCACCGGGTGACACCCGACCTCGCTACGCCACTGCCAGATCTAATTCCCGTAAATTTCACTATCTATGCCATTGCCCAAGTCTTGTACGCTTGCATACCAGAGCTAATCCCAGATCTAATTCCCGTACATGCCCTTGCCTACGCCACTGCTCAATGTTACATTTTTATGATATGTCAATATAATGCCTAACTTAGCCGAGGGACAACAAAATGTACTTTTTTTTCTACCGTTTACTATCATAACACTGCTGTCCTCTTTATAATTCCTGTCTCTTGTTATATAGTTTACTATTTACTATCATAACACTTCTATCCAATATAAAAGTTTTAGTTTTTTTAAAAAAGGGAAAAGGGCTCATATGTGCCTTGGGCCCGTATACCTTGGGTAAGTTAGCTTTATGTTAGCTACGCCACTGATCATAACACGGCTTTCCATTGTATAACTCCAGTCTGTTGTTATACAACTTACCATTTACTATCATAACTCTGCAATCCAATGTATACAATGTATAATTGATGTCGTTATATAGCTTACCATTTACTATCATAACACGGCAATCCAATGTATAATTGATGTCGTTATATAGCTTACCATTTACTATGATAACACTTCTATTCAATGTATAATTGATGTCGTTATATAGCTTACCATTTACTATCATAACACTTCTATCCAATGTATAACTGATGTCGTTATATAGCTTACTATTTACTATCATAACACTTCTATCCAATTATAACTGATGTCGTTATATAGCTTACCATTTACTATCATAACACTGCTGTCCTCTGTATAATTCCTGTCTGTTGTTATAACACACGGCAAATCTGGACAGCCTCTCATTTTATGTAACCCAGACAGCAGAGGCTGTTTTCTTTTTGTTTGCCACCAGAGAATGATCTTCTTTTTCGGGATATTCTGCTTTAGTTTCTGCTTATTTCCCTCGAAGAAAAAGCTTGCATTAAATGGAATATAGGCTTCAAATTCCGATTTAAATAATGTGTTGTTGGCTGGTTCTAGAAATGGGAATTTCCGATACTGGACGCCATTTTCTGTCCAAATATCGTGACCGGTTTCTGTTTTTATGGGCGCGAGACCAAACCCGGAGCGTATTTCATTTTCAGAATGAGTTAAAAAATTTTCTTTGACTAGAAAGTTGGTAAAAGTTGTATATGGAGGAAGCGGCGGTCTTTGGTTTCGTTCACTCGTAGTCGTCAGCTTGTTGGATACTTTTTCTATCTGAACTTTGTTAGTTTTATTCACATTTAGACTATAGTTCACTACTGAGTTGTGGGCGACTGTGGCGGATTTTTCACACGGGCAGTTTGATTCCTGGACTGACCGTACAGCTATATTTGACTTCTGAACATCTTTTAAATACGTGCCGTGAATCACCATGAAAGCTAGGATTATAAATATGACAGCTTTGAGAAATTGTAAAAATACTCGATTCATCTGGGAACAAGAAAAGAAAAAAATCGAAATCGTTAAACAATCAAGCAACAAAAGTATATTAAAACCTCAAAAAAATTAACGTTTTGAAGGTATTGTTATCTGAACATTGTCATAATAACGACCATTGTTAAATATAAATACGTAGTAGCCTGTGCGTTCTTTCCCTCAGAGATCTCTCTATCGAACAGTTTTTTCCAGGCATCTCTGCGGGGAGGGGGGGGAGCACCCCAAATAAATCTACCACCCCCACGATCGAGATGGAATTTATGTAGTAAACATATACTTTACTAGTGTCCGCCCCCCCCCCCCCCCCCGAATAATTTTGACTGCCCCCCCCCCCCCCCCGGAGAAGAAAGTCTGGAAGATACACTGCTATCAGAGGGGGTTGAGTAAAAAAAGAGAAAAAAAGTGATTCAGACATCCCCTTTGAGCTCGTCCGCAGGAGAAAAACAGAAGTATCAACTTAAATTGTCTCCCTCTCTTTATTGATTCGTAAAAATCTCAAGCTGTTGTTTTTCAACACAAGGGGTTTCAAGTTGTGTACTACAACCCCCGCAACGAATGTTTCTTTCAGACTTTTTACTCCGGGAGGGGGGGGGGGGCACTGGTAAAAGTATATATTTTCTATATAAATTATGAATTCTATTTCGTTTGGGGGCGATAGATGGTCTTCCCGGGAGGGGAGGCGGGGGAGGGGGGGGGTTGTCCCGACGAAGAGATGCTTGGAAAAAAAAACTGTCCTCAACCACCAGCAAGGTGATTTTTTTTTTACCATCATAACCCCTTTTAATTATAAATGTAGAAATATATATATATATATATATATATATATATATATATATATATATATATATATATATATATATATATATATATATATATATATATATATCATTCCTTTGTGGCCCCTGGGGAGCAAGGGGCTGCAACCACACACACACACACACACACACACACACACACACACACACACATATATATATATATATATATATATATATATATATATATATATATATATATATATATATATACAAATTACATAATTTTAACTATCTAAACTAACGAAAGTTTAGTGCCTTTTTAGTCGTAATTTCATGTTTTTTTTTATACACTGGATCGTTTAAGAACGTAGGACGTGAGTCATAGCTCCTCCTTTTTTTAAAAAAATATATTGACCGGCCCTATTTCAGTCATTTTTAATCACAGCTGCGCCTACTTTTAGTCACAGTACCACTCTTTTAGTCACAGCTCCGCCTACTTTTAGTCACAGTACCACTCTTTTAGTCACAGCTCCGCCTACTTTTAGTCACAGTACCGTGTACTTTTAGTCACAGTACCACTATTTTAGTCAGAGCTTCGCCTACGTTTAGTCACAGTACCACTATTTTAGTCACTGACTCCGCCTACTTTTAGTCATATTACCGCTCTTATAGTCACAACTCTGCCTACTTTTAGTCACATTACAACTATTTCAGTCACAGCCTCCGCCTACTTTTAGTCAAATTACTGCGTACTTTCCTCCATGGTTCCGCCTATTTTTAGTCACAGTACCACTATTTTAGTCACAGCTCCGCCTACTTTACCACTATTTTAGTCGTCACTGACTCCGCCTACTTTTAGTCACATTACCGCTCTTATAGTCACAACTCTGCCTACTTTTAGTCACATTACAACTATTTCAGTCACAGCCTCCGCCTACTTTTAGTCCCCGCGTACTTTTGTCACAGTCACGCCCCTATGCACCCACGTGATACGGACGACAATGTGTGTTGAGGATATGCATGATATCCCACGCATGCGCCAAACAACACCCGCGGGTTGCACGGTCTGGATTCAGTACAATACATAAACAGAACTCTGTTGTCTCATAAAAATAAACCTGCAAGGGCGTTGGTGCCTTACGGTTACGCAGAATAAAGAAAAGTTTGACGTCACCTGGCACTTTACGATTGTGTTTTATTTTCTATTTTTTGAAACCGTGTTTAGATACTTTAAAACATAACTGGTGTCACGTTTCTGCTAGTATCGTTTGAGCCAGGCAGCTAAGTCTGACAATCAGATATTTTTTGTAACAGATTTAAACTTGATTTGTATAACGTACATATTATTTTAAACAAACGACGATTTTCTTTTGGCTGTTGATAAAGTTTTGTCATAACTAGTTCGTTTTCTTTAACTATCGAGGAGTTGGAAAAGGGGGGGGGGGAATTAAAGAAGATTAAAACACCCAACGCCCCACATTATAACTAAATTAACAACCACCCTTTACCACATAAACCACATTATAACAGAACGAAATACAACCCTAACTTCCATTCTACACAATATAGCTCTGATATAAGACAATACATTAACAACACATCTCCCATATAATACTATATAGCAATATAAAAATAAAACACCACGTGTCCCACGTAACGGAAGTTAACATTGTATATCACCCTGTGTAACGCAATATAACACTAAACCACCCTATACCCTATATAGCGAATTTAACACAAAACCACCCTATACCCTATTTAACGCAATATAGATACAAAAAAAGGAATCACAGCTCCCATTATCCCCCACCCCAATTGAATTATCTAGAATTAGCTCCTACCACTGAACTAATAAAAGAGCTAAACATGTTTGAATTAAAACTGCTATAAATTCCCTCCATCACCTAAACACATGTCGACTTGTGCATTAAAATAAGATTTTTTTGGAACAATGTCCGACAATAGACTCTTCCGAAAATAGGTGTGTTAGGTTGCTTGTGGTATCTAAATCGGTTGTTTGTGGTATCTAAATCGCAAGTCTAGATTTATTTTTAGAAATTAGGGTTGGGCGTATGGTAGGACGAGGGCTGGGGTTAGGGTTAAGAATAGGAATAGCATTGATATTAGCAAACCATATGTGTATTTATTTTACCACCCTTAACCTAACACCCCCTTTTAAAGAAGATTCTATTATTGTGCTGTTAACGAACACGGCATATCGAATTCCCCCAGCTTTCTAAAGCTGTGATAAAAATAAAATAGAACCTATGCAAATAAAAATTTAAAATAGTTCCACTACAGTACGAATGTCACGAAAACGAAGTAAAAATAAAAAAAAAAACATAACGAAATCATGAAAACTTGTAGGAAACGCCCAAGCATAAAATCAAACTGAGTAGTTTCTCATAGTACACCTGATACGTTGTATCCTGTTGGTATACCGCGCTTCTAAACCAAGTAGAAAAAACAACTTTTCTTTGTTACAAAAACACAATCACACCTAGGCGTGTCTATTGTCGACTTTGTTAAAATAAGTAAACATTGATATATTTCCCTTTTCTGCTTCATGTACGTATAGGCTTAATACACTTACAGCGTTAAGAAAAGGTTTTTTTTAATAAAAGGTTTAAAGTACAGCTTATTATAGGAATAAGAATGATTTTCCTTGTTCGAATAACTCTTATGTCAGCGCTCCGTTCAGTGTTGTGAAAAATTTTCAGCGTGAAGTTGGAATTGTATATCTATGTTTCTTAAATTAAGCTAATCGATATTCACTGGATTCAATTAGATTGTACAGTTTTCTTTTTGCTGTATTATTACCTTCGTGTCCAAGTTATGTTATTTTAAAACATGGCAAGAGAAATATAATTTAGATACAAAGATGGTTTGTTTTTGTTAGTACACCCTTTTACCCACTATATAATTTCCATGAATGATTTAAAGGAAACCAAAAAGAAAAATTGAATGAACAATATACGTATTATAAGCATAATAATATATCACTTACGGTTTCAAATTCTGGTATATTTTTAATAGAAGTTTTGTTAACACATGACGGGAAAATATGTGTGTTCATAAATGAGCACTACACATATATTAAGCGTATATCACTTACGGTTTCAAATTGTGGTATAATTTTTTAAAAGAAACTTTTGTAACGCTTGACTGGAGAATGTTTTTGTTCATAAATGAACGGCCAAACTAATGTTTTCAGTTGAGTTTCAAAAGTAACACAATCAAAACGTTTGGCAGAAAACAGGATACTAAAAATATAGGTGTAGCTGAAGTAGAAGAAGTCTTTGTTTATTGGCCGGCCCTCTAAGGCAAGCTGGTTTTGGCCAATCGCCGGAGGTCTTGCTATGACGTCGTGCTGTAGCGCCATGCCAAAAATTGCGTCCTTTACGCTGACAAAAGATCTCAACACAATTTATTGTAGCTGTTGTATAAGACATTTTAACATTAATGTGAGGGTATCTGTGTGTGGTCAACAAGATCACAATTAGCATAAATTTGGCCACAAAAAAAAATTAAAAATTAAAAATAATTTTTTAATTACTTGTTCTGTTTACTGTTGGTTGAAAGTGATATTTACTGTTAAGTTTCGAGAAGTAAAGTTTTAGCAGATCCAAATGATAACCCGTGTAGTTGCTGTGCTTTGTGTTTGCTTCTTCGCGTGTCTACACGCAGGTAAGTAGATTAGAACACAGTGATGTGATGACTAATTTGTTCTAACAATAGAAGTATAGTTTTTTTTGTGAGCTTCGCTTTAGTAGTGGTGGTTGCGTGTCCTATTAACACCAAGTTAGATAAAACTCATTTAGTTATAATCTATAATTACGATGTTGTAAAAACAATGGCAGTTTTTTTTTTCAACAAATACTTGATTAAAATTTTCATCGCTGAACAACGTATATTACTTCGGTAAATGAAGCGCTTAAAGTCACCCACTTAAACCCGTACACCCTGAAACATACATACAACATACACATACACAGACGCACCTACTGAAATTTACTCACTCCATGCACGCGAAACATAACAACATCGTACATATAAACACTTTATATACACACAAACACACACGTGTTAAAACACAAACACTAACTCACAATTCCCACAAACATGCACCAGAATACGTACACATACAAATAGCCTAACGTGAAAGCTCACAATATCCTAAACATTTAAGTTTCAATTTAACCTAAAGCAAACGTCCCTTTTTAATAACATTTAAGTTTCAATTTAACCTAAAGCAAACGTCCCTTTTTAATAACATTTAAGTTTCAATTTTACCTAAAGCAAACGTCCCTTTTTAATAACATTTAAGTTTTAAATCTGAAATTAATTTAGTTTGGATATCACAACATTTGTGACAGTGAAGTAGCTATAGTGGCCTTTAGCATATAAGCATATAGGCTTATAGGCATATAGGCATATAGGCATATAGGCATATAGGCATATAGGCATATAGGCATATAGGCGTATAAGCGTAAAGGCGTATATTCGTATAAGCGTATAGGTGTATAGGCGTATAGACGTATTGGCGTATAGGTGTATAGGTGTATAGGCGTATAGGCGTATAGACGTATAGGCGTATAGGCGTGTAGGTGTATAGGCGTATAGACGTATAGGCGTATAGGCGTATAGGCGTATAGGCGTATAGGCGTATATGAGTATATGAGTATAGACGTATAGGCGTATAGGTGTATAGGCGTATAGGCATATTTATAAGAAAATTGTGATAGGATTGACAAATATTTTCTAGAATGTTGCAAAAATCAGCACATTTGTTTGACGACATTCATCAAAAGTGAGGAAACAGATGATGGAATTTGCAGGTAAATAAAAGATAAATAAACACAACTGTAGGTTTAGATATGTGTTTAGCAATGTAACATCAATGCAATAATTATGTGTTTAGAGCATAATTCACAAAAATAATTTAAAAAAAAAATGAACATAAAACTCGATGATCAAAATCTTTTCCCGTTCGTGCCCAAGACATATGGTGCAGAAGAAGTAGAGTTTATCTGTTTTAACGACCTCGGAATGCAAGAGGATAATGTAGCCAGTCCCATTCACGGCGCCTTTGTTTCCCTGATGCGAGTCATGTACCCAGATTTGGGCCAGTAGCGTAGCGATGGGGGGGGGGGTACATATGTCCCCGGGCGCCGACCTTAGGGGACGCCAAAATGGGTTGGAAAAATAAATTGAAATGTTGAGGGGGTGCAAATCGAAACTTGAGGGGGGGGGGGGGAGGGGGTGCAAATCGAAAAGTTTGTCCCCGGGTGCCGGGTAGGGTCGCTACGCCTCTGATTTGGGCGGAGTCAGGGACGTCCTTCAGTAATCTAGCGCTCTACCTCTCGGCCACACCGTCAACATAAAACTTACTCACGTACTATTCGCTTTGAGGCTAGTGCACTACCCAGGAGAACTCTACTTCACCTACCCAATGAACCGTCAGGTTCGAAAGCGTATTTTTATTACACTACACTGGCATCGACCCAGTGATATTAGTAGATTTATTTACGTGTTAAAGTGTTTTTTTTAATGTGGACAATAGCATTCCTTTGAAAATGTAAACGCACGCTATATTGAAAAAACAAATCTTTCAGGGGAATCAACGAGTATTTGAAGTGTGTGGTCAATTTAGAAAATGCCGAGGCCGATGAAATAAAATACATCTTGGGACGTTTACAACGGGAGCCAGGCTTGTTCACACACAACTGTAGTAAGTTGGTTTTATTTTAAAAACTCAGTCTAATATGTCCTAAAATACTAAAATTAATATTTTTTGGCGCGGATGAAACGTAATGATCAAGTTATTTATCCAGAAAAAAAAATGTGTGTATGTCATGTTACTTATCTAGACATGTTGTGCAAGGGTACAGGTGCAGAAACACAAACACACACACACACACACTCACACAAACACACACACAAACACACACACGCTCGCACGCACTCACACACACACACACAAATACACTCACACACACAAACATAAACACATACGAAGATTTAAAACAACATACGCAACCACAGCCGAAACCACACAACCAAACACACAAAAAACCATACAAAACGAAACTTAAATACACGCACAAATACGCACAAGCAAACGCCTTTTAATATATGAAAAAGCAACTCTTGTGTCTGCGTTCTATTTGTAACAAACAGAAAAAAAACTTTAATACAAACAAAAGAGACGCGTTTAACAGTACACCGGTTAAATACAATCTCTAAAAGTTCTAATAAAGTACTAGTGCATGGAAAAAAAATACATGCAGGTCTATCTGTTATTGGTGTTTACTTTGTCACCTTGATCTTGGACCAGGCTTCACGTTTCAGCGTTCTCCACGGTCCAGCGAGCGCGGTCACATAAAGCCTATGAAAGGACGTATGCACAGCGCTTTATACAGCCATGCATAGCGTTAAACGTGTTGACTTAATACTTTCAAAACAACAATCACGATGTTGTTATAAGGGGGAGGGGTTCATAAATCACGATACCCTTTTTGACACCCCCCTCCGTACAAGCCCCTCGTCACACAGCGTCACTAAAGTGCGAACCTCCTTGTCCTATGAGTGTGTTACGAGTGTGGACGACCCTTACCATTATTTTCCGTATCTGTTTAGCATAGAATATGGTATTTTAATAACTTATTTTTACATCTACAGCTGTTGATACAGAGCTAACACTGTTTTTAAGTAAGTCACGCCAAATATATATATATATATATATATATATATATATATATATATATATATATATATATATATATATAATATTTTGTAGGCAGAAGAAGGATACATCTCAAAACTTAACAATAAAAACCATGAAAATGTTCATGTCGCAAAAAGTTAAGATTTTTATTGAAGTGAAATATTAACATATACTGATTATAAACACGTAGGTCCAGTACATTATCACTAAATCACTGCCTTTCCGTTTCCCTCCCATCCTCTCAGTTTCTACAAAACTAATATGTATACCCTTAATACTATCTAATAAACATATAAGAAAGTAAGATGCCCTTTTAGTGCATTTATAAAAGCTAGTAATTATAAAAGTTTTTATGTATTTATTATTTTATACGAGCGCAAAAAAATCGAAAGTATGAAACAATCGCAACATTCACTTTGCCTAGCTCTTCTATATTAAAATCAAGCGGGGGAACTGGAAATGTAAAGACCAAGCTTTACCCATCCAAAATATTGTTCAGCCCAAATCTTCACCATAACCTTAAACCTAAACGTAACACTAACTAATCAGTGTTTCTTCCAGACTTTTTTCTACGGGGGGGGGGGCACTTGAAATCTTCGGGGGGGGGGGGGCGGTAGACTTTCTTCGGGGGGGGGGGGGCGGACACTGTTAAAAGTATATATTTTCTATATAAATTATATAAATTATATAAATTTCATTTCGTTCGGGGGGGCGGTAAAAAATTTTCGGGGGGGGGGGGGGGCTTCGCCCGCCCGAAGAGATGCCTGGAAGAAACTCTGTAACTAATGCTTAGGGTTAGACTTAGTGCCCGGATTAACTGTCCTTCTAATGACCTACTTCAGTTTCTGTGGTGTGGGGTAATAAATAGGGTTAGGCGACAGGGATAGAAATAAGTTAATGATAGTTGAGTTTTGGTTTAGTTCTATACAAATAGCTTCTGAGTTGACACGCGAATGATTATTCCCTTTCGAACCCGATGGTCCATGGTTCGAGTGAAGTAGAGTTCACCTGTTTCTGAGATCTCAGCATATGAAAGGACAATATGGTCAGCACAATGCCCGGCTGCCTTTACTTTCCCTAACGTAAATTAAATACTCATTAGAGCTGGATTCGAACTCAAGACTTTCGGTTTAGCAGTTTATGCTCTACCATTCGACTACTTCGTCCCGAATATCTATTGGCATACGATTAAAATAAAAATAACACTCTGTTTCAGACTTGCCTCCCGTGTATTTGTCTAGCGTGCAACCAATGAAAATTCCGAACAGTATGTATATTTATGTTCTAAAATATTTACCACGGTGGTTATAAGATTGATATGTGAACAAACAGCTGCAACACTTGTCCATCTAGTTGATATTGTTATGTTTTTTACCCTATTGTATAATAAAATTATAACCTTCAGGTTATCCATCCACAACAAATGTTTGTCTAAACACCTACCTCGACACACTGGGGACCTACTCTAACACTCCGACATTAATCTGTCAGTAAGTAAAAAAAAAGGCTTAACTACCACCCACCTCCTCCTCCCCAAGTAGAGTTTGCCGGAAGTCAATTTAAACTTAAATTATTAAGCCCACCTCTACACTGTCGCTACACATATAGGGCATTGACTTTTGGGGCACACACTAGACATTGACTCAATACATATAAAGCAGAGTTTTTTGGGGCCCACAATAGACATTGACTCAATACATATAGAGCAGAGATTTTTGGGGCCCACAATAGACTCAATACATATAAAGCAGAGATTTTTGGGGCCCCCACTAGACATTGACTCAATACATATAAAGCAGAGACTTTTGGGGACCCCACTAGACATTGACTCAATACATATAAAGCAGAGACTTTTGGGGACCCCACTAGACATTGACTCAATACATATAAAGCAGAGACTTTTGGGGCCCCCACTAGACATTGACTCAATACATATAAAGCAGAGACTTTTGGGGCCCACAATAGACATTGACTCAATACATATAAAGCATAGACTTTTGGGGCCCACAATAGACATTTCAATACATATAAAGCAGAGACTTTTGGGGACCCCACTAGACATTGACTCAATACATATAAAGCAGAGACTTTTGGGGACCCCACTAGACATTGACTCAATACATATAAAGCAGAGACTTTTGGGGACCCCACTAGACATTGACTCAATACATATAAAGCAGAGACTTTTGGGGCCCCCACTAGACATTGACTCAATACATATAAAGCAGAGACTTTTGGGGCCCACAATAGACATTGACTCAATACATATAAAGCATAGACTTTTGGGGCCCACAATAGACATTTCAATACATATAAAGCAGAGACTTTTGGGGCCCCCACTAGACATTGACTCAATACATATAAAGCAGAGACTTTTGGGGACCCCACTAGACATTGACTCAATACATATAAAGCAGAGACTTTTGGGGACCCCACTAGACATATACTCAATACATATAAAGCAGAGACTTTTGGGGCCCCTACAGTTGAATAAGAACAACTTACAAACATGATTAAAATTTGCTACACATATTTACTTCACCGAGATATCAACTATTAGCAAACTGTTCTCATATTTTCGGTCGTTGTTGACGTTTTTCCACTGTACCCAATCAACGTTGCTGGCACCGCCAGAAGAAGTGAGGGAAGCCATGGCCGTGTTTACAGAGGAGTTGTCAAGATTCCAGCTCAGATGTGGTTTGTAGATTTGATAAACACATAGTTTCATGTAATGTATATGTGGTTTGTAGATTCGATGCATACACACCTTGTATTGTTATGCATATGTGGTTTTTAAATTTGATTAATGCACACTTTGTTTCGTGTTACGTATATATGGTTTGTAAATTTTATTATTACACACTTTGTTTCGTGTTATGTATATGAGGTTTGTAAATGTGATTAATGCACACCTTGTTTTATGTCATGTATATGTGGTTTGTAGTTGTGATAAACACACAATTTGTATTGTGTAACGTTAATGTTTTTTGTGACTAAGTGTATTGAACACGTTGAATTGTACTGTGTACATGTCATTTGTACATGTATGAACAAAACACGTTTGACTATATTATGTTAAACTAATGTTAACAAGTTTTGTCCAAAGATGTTTGTCTTTGTCTACCTAAATTTATGTAAACTTAAACCGCTTCTGATCTTAATATAATAGCTTTTAACAGTTGACAATTTATGTTTTTATTTACAGATTTAAGAAGTGAGCTAATTAACACAGGTTAGTGTTTACAAAGTTTTTCATTTAAAAAATTGTATGTTAGTATAATGTATATACAAAAAGTGAAAAGCTTATTTTTGGAGCAAAGTCCAAGAAATTTTACATTAGCATTTGTATTCAAGTAACGCAGATGTATAACCAGATAACTAGGTAGTCAAGAGCAATTTTACCCAAACTATGTCAGGTACCCATTATAACTAGTTGTAATCAGTGAGACCAGACAGAATTAGTGTTGCTAAGCCCGCAATACCAACTCTTTTATTTATACTCACTTTTCAAACATTATTCATTTTTGCTAGTATACCTTGAATGATATTAAAACAAGTCATTCAATAGTAAATTCATTCCCACCATCCCACCCCCACCTTCCCAACACATTTTCCGACTCCAGCATGTAAAACAACAACAGATAAATGTGTTGTCGCTTACTTTGACAACATTTTGCAAAGCAAGTTCAAGGACGAACCTATCTGGACTTGTCCGTAAGTTGCTAAAAAAAGTTAATAATTTATTATTTCAATTAAACACAAAATTAATCCAATTTTAAATCATTAATTGATTAATGTGTACGTCAACAGAACTTCTATAAGCCATCAAAGATTACTTATGTTAAAAAATTAAAACAAAAATAAAATAAAATGAAAAGAATGAGTATTTATATATTAAAAAAAAACCACAACATGTTCTCGAAAACGAGAAATGTGTCTTAAATAAAATTACCTGACAGCTCTAAGTCCAGATGTGTGTCAGTTCGAAATTATCAAAATATATTTAAAAAAAAATTGTTGTTGGACTTTTCAGAGTTTAACAAGAAAGTTTTTTTTGTGTGTTTTAGGTACCTGCAGTATTTTACCCAATGTTTAGCACAAACCACTTGCTCTATAGACGTAGTTACTGATCTGGTAAGGGACGTTGTTATTTTTTTTTTGGGGGGGGGGGGGGCGGATAGCAAGGAAAAATATAGGTGACTCAATGTTGAGACTAATCTATTCGTTATTGGTGTATGCAATTACGTGCGAACGTGGGCTAGATGAGCAGTACCCACACTTATGGCATTATGTTGGATTATCTGGTTGTTTTTCAAGCAGCTCTGTGAATGAGATTCGATCCAGTGAACTTATTAGCTGTGAACTTGGAACGAGGAGTTTGCTCGTGCAGTATTTCTTCCAGACTTTTTACTCCTTTTTCTCCGGAGGTGGGGGGAATTAATTTTTTTTGGGGGGGGGGGGGGGGGGGGGGGTTGGGCGGACTAAAATTTCCGAGGGGGGTGGGCGGACACTGTTAAAAGTATATTTTTTTTAAATAATATTTTATTCGGGGGGACAGACCCCAGCCCCCCCCCCCGAAAATATGCCTGGAAGAAACTCTGGGAGGTAGAGGGGTGGGGGGTGGGGGTAGATATTACTCATTATATTTTGGCGAGGACTACTGCCTTAAATTCTATATTGTTTTTAGAATTTGGAAATTTTTACTAATACTCTTTTGTATGCATAACCCACGTAGGCACTAAATTTAATTTTATGAACACCAAGTTAATGGACAACATTTTGATTTTAAATCAACAGATGAAACTTGTTGGCAAGTTTGAAACTCATCGAACTGGATATGATTGTGGTGGGTAAACCAATGTAAATAATGCCGTCTTTGAGATTAATTGTATCGCTAAAAAACATATTTTTCAGTAAACAGAAAATGGATTTGTAGGGACATAGGAAAAAATTATAAAATAAATAATGTACCTACATTGTACAGAAAAGTTGGTTTTATTGTAGCTGAGTACATTAAAGATAATCTCACAATCTATGTTTATCTAAAATATGTACGATGACTTCTGAAATGTGAGAAACATTGATGCATTTCACGATTTTTATTTTCATTATTTCAGATACATTGAAAGCGACAGAAATTATAAGCAAGAAACCAGTTATTAGTAAGAACCTAAATCTACCTTGTACATACACTTACATTTTGAAGACTTAATAACATTTTTACTTAGAGTTTACTATGGTATTTCTTCTAGTTGTTTTATTATTAAAAGTAATCGGAACAAAATGGTTTATGATAAGGCTGATTCGAAAGTAAAGTTTCTCTTTAGACCTACCAATCCATTAGGTAGATGAAACAAAGTTAATGTGTTTCTGACCTCATCATATGAAAGTATTATGCCCAACATAAGTCAGGTACCCATCAGAGCTGGCTGGACTCAGTTACGTCCTAAAATCACTAGACCAAACCGAGTTCCGAACTCGAGTCCTTCTGGATAGAACACCTTCTGGATAGAAGCCAAGCGCTCTACCATTCAACCAAGCCATCATATAAAAAGTGAATAGTAGGCCTATAAGTATAAATACATTTTTTTTCTTATAATAAATGAGAGATGTATTTTCAGGGCGCCTAGCTGAAATAATATCTGGACCATACCAAGTTGCCTTGTCGGAAACTGTCAATATTCTCGTACAAGATTAACCAACAATTGTAATACGTAGTTAGCATTAAAGATTCTCATGCATTAATCATGTATTCGCTTTTTCTTTCTGTGTTGTGCTCTGTGAATGACGGTTTACATTGATGATTTTTTTAATTGTAAGTGTTTTGAGACATTTTTAAGCTGAAAAAGACACAGAATATCGTCTTTTATAGCATGGGGAACATTAGAATAGCATTTCGTTACTAGATATATCGTATGCAAAAAGATGTCAGAATTTGTAACAATATCTCTATAGATATCATGGATTGGGTTAGCGCAACTAATAAGGTTTAAGATTTATAAAGAAAAAAACAACATATTTCTTGATTATAGCCTTCTTAAATCTTATTTCCTGCTGTGTACTGCTGTACAGAGCCAGACCTCATTGTGCCAATATTAAAAGAAGTTGACATGTTGTGTTATCAGGCTAAAAATTTGTAGCTGTATTCCAGTCATGGTGTGGTTTTGCGGTAGAGACCTCCCTTGAACTTGCTAACCCAAAAAATCACGAATTGTGATACTGTAGTTCCCCCCACCCCCAACACGAAGCAATGAGGGAGGAAGCAAAATCTTGATGAGAACCAATTAGTCTAGCCTTGGGGGGTGGGGGAATTTTGTCTGGCCATTGAACAATAGCTTGAGACGGTAATGACACATATGAGAGAGTAACCCAAAAGCACTCTGCTAAACTATATGAAAACCTTGACGGCAGCTCCCACACCTTGCTGATTGTTCTGGGGTGACAAAAGCAATAGAACCAGAACCTGTGTTTCTTCCAGACTTTTTTCTTGAAATTTTCGTGGGGGGGGGGATATATTTTATATATCTATATATAATTCTCTTCTGGGAACCGATAGAAAACAAGCTGCAAGCGCGCCTTACAGTCCCCTCTCTTCCTCTCTATCGCTACCACCCCCACCCCCTCACATGGACTGGTGAGCTGTGGTTCACGCTGTTTACATTTTACAATCATAGTGCCGGGTTTGATGACGGCTATTAGGGGCAGATAATTTAGTTTGAAAAGATTTTAAACATAGAGGAGGAAACTAAGAGGAGGCTGCTTTGACGGGGGGGGGGGGGGGGGGGGAGGGGGGGGAGGGGGGGGGTTAGTGTTTTTAAGCAAATATTTTTAGTGGCAGCATTGGTACTGTCGAATTCACAAATTATGAATTACTGAAAAGTAGAAAAAAACAACAACTAAATAGCGGCGTATGATACGTAGCGGGTCGGCTCGTATTATATATTTTGCTACATAAATTCCATTTCCAAAGGATGCCTGGAAGAAACACTGACCAGAAAGACAAGCAGGCTGAAGTCAGCAGTGTTGACTCATACATTTCAATGATGTTGGACGAATCTCTTCCAATATTATAATCGAGAACGAAGAAGAACACGACTGTGTATATTAAATAATTTTTACTCAGTAAAACAAATGTGATTTCAACTCGCCAACTAAACAAACAGTTTCAGTAGTGGTTTGATAGTTGCACATTGGTATGGCGTGGCCTATGGCTAGACTACTAGCCCGAGAGTCTCGAGTTAGATGCTTGGGTTCAAGGCTGCAGTACGTCCCTGAGTCCACCCAGCTCTAATGGGTACCTAACTCAAGTTAGAAAACAAAGGCGGCTGGGTATAGTGCTCAACACACTGTCCATTCATATGCCGAGGTATTTGAAGCAGATGAACTATACTTCATGTGCCCCATGTGTCTTGGGTACGGACCTGAAATGATGATGATAAATACCTGAAGTACAATGGGCGGTACCATTAATATACACACACCATTTCGTTTACAATACTTTACAAAGTAAGTAGATACCCACTAACAACGACATCTAAGCCTCTATGTTTACTTCTGTATTTGAAAAAAAAATTCATTCTCGTGGGTTTTTGTTAAACAACTTTGATGTTAAAAAAATAACTCGAAAGATCGGTGATTTAATTTTGAAATAAAATGTAAAAAATAATTTCAGTGTATTATAATCTAAGTCAACAGCCACGTACATCTTTAATCCACTCATACCTCCCAGATGCCAACACATTTCAAACATTTTTTCTTCGTTCTTTATTAACACCCAGAAAGTCAATACCACCCCAACTAAATTACTCTTTTATCTAGCTTCAAATAAAAACTGTAGTTATCTGTAGACGATTCCAAATCCCGTGGAGAACGTCTACTAGCATATTGGATGAAGCGTGCTTCGCGTCACAGATTTAATCATCGCTGTCCTGAAGAAAATTTTTTAATTTAAATTCCAACGAAAGTAATCTCATACCGACTGAAGCTGTGATAATACACACGCCTAGTCGCGCCACGGGGCACACTGGCAAAAACACGTCTTTGTTTCTTCAAGCAGAGGCGTAGCAAGGGCGGGGGGGGGGGATGCGGACCGCACAGGGTGACGCCATTTAAGGGGTAACACCAAGACAAAAAAAAATTGCAAAATGTACAGAATAAAAATGCTTTTTTTGCCAGTTCAATTAATATTTAATTAAAGTTTAATAGTCTTTTAAGTACAATCGACATTTATAACAAGGGTGTGGGTGTGACACCATGACGTAAACGTGCTAGCTATAGAGAAAACAATGCTACATCCAACTATATTATTTTAAGTAAAAGACTGTAGATAAACATCGTTGCTATCACGTCTGCAGTGATTAAAGCTTATACACATTCATATACGCTTATGGGGGATATATTTAACTATGTCGGCCGATACACACACACACACACACACACACATATATATATATATATATATATATATATATATATATATATATATATATATATATATATATATATATATATATATATATATTCTTTCTCGGGGTGAGGGGTGGGGTTACACCACGAAGTGCCGCACAGGGGAAACCCGACCTAGCGACGCCACTGTCTTCAAGTACGTTTATAAGCCGTTAGCTACGGTCGGCATACATATAACCCCTACTCCCCCCCTACCCCATTCTTCTCAACGTATATTTTGGTTTAAGCTATCCAATTCACTTTTTTAATTAACTTGACAGATAAGATAGGAGTATCGCATGCAAGGGTTACCCTTTATTTTCTACCGTACTTTGCTACAGTCGTCTATCAGATTTTACTTATAAAATAGGGAGTTAGATTACTATCGCCTTAAATAAATGCAATCGCTAAAAAAAACAGATTTCTTAACCGTGCAAGGCTTTTATTAATATATCTAAACACATTGTTTGAATGCATTTGAAAGCTTGGTATTTCAAGTGACAATTTTTTTTAAATTTGAGAAATAGCTAAAAAAAAGTACTACACGGTATAATTAAACTGTATAAATATTCACATTGTAACTGTACTTAAAATTAAAAATAAAACTATTCGAAATTCTTATAGACCACAGCTCTGTCGATTTGCTCAAAAATAATTGTTCATACATTTTATTTACATAAGTTTTGTACATAAACAGTTACTTGATTTTAATTTTATCTGCATATTGATGCACGCTTTTGGACAAGTTTAAGTAACCGTTTTCAAATATATACAATTAACATGTGTAGCAGTCAAATAATATTTTTTTATCTGCGCAATACATCTCGATATTTTTTTTTTACATTCTATTTAAAATTCTGTTTACTAGAACCTAGAGTAAATTATTCTAAACTTTAAGAAAACATGCTCTATTAAAAAAGTGCATTTTCATGTCCCGTTTTCCATGCCGAGTAAATGAAATGTAGTTGATTCACGTCACAAATTGACATTCTATTTCTTTCCCCCATTCAATTGAGGTTTTATTAAACAGTGTTTAGTTCACGGCGTGTTTATTAAATCGCGACTTCACTGCCACTAGCCGGGAATGATTGACAGGGTAAAAGTTTGTAGAATTTAATTAAAACCTTCCTTAAAGTACAAGCAATGAAAGCAAAGCAAAAACACCCCGCTGGATAATAACTTTTAATCATCGGTTATTTAAAGCTGAAACTCTTATTAATAGTACACATTTAGATAAATAAGCTCTAATACAGTTTTAAAGTAACAGTAAATCACATGTATTGATTCATTTGTGGCCCTTACTTTTACGCTCATGGGGCGGCGTGGCCTAAATAGTAGAGCGCTAGGCGGCGACCCGAAATTCTCGACTTCGATTACGGGTCCAAGTCGGTACAAATTACCCTAGTCTACCCAGCTGTGATGGGTATCTAACTCGTGTTAAGGAAAATAAAGGCGGCTGAAAAAATGCTGACCATATCTTCCCTTGATATGCCAAAGTCAAGAAACATGTACTTTATTTCATCTGCCCAATGGATCGATAATTCTAAAGAGGGATCTTTTCTTTTACTTTACTTTACTACTGAGTTCAATGTTAATTTTGATCAACGCAAAAACAAAATCACATAGCAGAAGTAGCAAAGAAAGAAATATCTTTGGTTTTCTTTAATAAGGACAATACTTATCAAAGTACCTAACCGAGGACGAAGGGACCGAATGACTCCGACGGGCTAAAGAAAAACAACGTCCATGTTACGAACCTTACGTTCTATGGGGTAGGCGGAGAATAGTTCACATGTTTTCAGAGACCTCGGCATATGAAGGATGTGGTTAGCTCTATACCCAGCCTCTCTTACTTTCCTAACCGTGGATCAGGTACTCGTCAGAGCTGGGTGGACTCGGGGAACCTAGGTTACGTTACATGAGTTGAAAATAGCGCCCAGATTAGGTTTCCTGAGCTTACAACAGCGCCCAGGTTAGGTTTCCTGAGCTTACAACAGCGCCCAGATTAGGTTTCCTGAACTTAAAACAGCGCCCAGGGTTAGTTTTTGTGAAATAAAGGCGTCAGCCACGCTTGGAAAAGCACATGCATGGCAAACATCTGTAACTAAAGGCGAACGTACTAGAAGTTCAGAGGTTAGCTCGACACCACCGCCACCTTGAATCTATTAGTTTACTATTTAATCAAGTGAACATTAATTTAAATTAAATAAACACAACGATAATACGTTATTAAGTTAATTCATCATCATCTTTTCCCGTTCGTGCCCAAAATACATAACTCATATGAAGTAGAGTGTATCTGGTTCAGTGACCTCGAAATATGAAGGGATAGTGTGGGCAGTACCTTGCCTAGCCGTCTTTACTTTCTCCAACGTAAGTCAGGTACCCATCAGAGCTGGGAGGACTCAGGGACGTCATACACCTCACAGACCTGAACCGGGATCCGAGCTAACAGCCAAACGCTCTAACACTTGACCACGCCGCCCCCTTCGCTAAGTTCATTAGTTAAAAAATGATATTAGATAATTAAGTTGTGTGGTGTTTACTCTGTTTTATTTACTACGGAGACTTTCCCTACCAACTTCTGCATCGTCCTTGACCCCACTAAAATAAAGTAGGTCTTAGAGAAAGGGTATGTAAACAGGTATGTGTCACTGTCGAATAAAAGCAGGTTACAGAAATTATTAACAACAAAAAAAAAAAAAAAGCCGAAACGTAATACATGTGATAGGGTTAGCTCTAACTTGACGTTTTCAGAGCTTTGTCGTGTTGTTCATGTTTCAGGGGTAGGGCTAGAATAAAGAATAATATATTATTGGAGTTTAGATTCAAAATACTTTAAGCTTTCTTTGAATTAGGCTCTAATCCTAAACTTAGTATTACAATTTTCAATAGAATACAATTCACACATTTAATTAAAAATATATTTATTTAAATAATACGACCAAATCCAATTAGTCGGACCGAGCTATTATTAAGATAATAATTTCATATTTTTTTTATAACGATACTATTCTGATTAATAGTTTAAAGAAATAAAGGCTGTTAGGAGCTATCATCACATAACTTTTTTTAGTTTTATTTATTAAGGTTACGTTTTTGAAAATATTTTCTTTATTAGTTTAGAAGAGGAAAAATTGTTGGGAAAAAGTATAGGAACAAAAAAAAATTACGTTTTAAACAAAATGCATATTTTATTTTATTTCGTTTCTACAAACACAAATACAAAATAAAACCACAATGTTATGTGCTGACGAAAACCTTGGGTTTAAACTTTTATTATATCTGTATTTGTTTTTAATTTCTGAAGATATACTAACACTATCTGTTTTTATTACTAATTGTATTAACTTAACTGCGGCTACCATTTGTAGTTTAACAAAATAAACAAAACCATCAAGGCATGGTTAAGCCACGCCCCCTTTACCCCAAGAGCGCACGACATTTTCAGCTGATCTCTGTAGCGCCTTTAGCCAGTCATAATGGATCGCTTTATTAGCATCGTAATTACAGATATCCGTGTTTAATTTGTATCAATTTAATAATAATAGAAGGTAAGACGTTTTTGTAATACTTTATTTGCTACATCTTTATAATAACACGTAGAAATGAAAGCATCTGGTTATACATAGCCTAAAGGAGAGTCGTAAACACGGTGATATTATGTTAGAACCCTATTCCACCCCCATGATATCTGTTAACATAAAGTTAGAAGCAGTCAGCGTCTGCGCGCTCGTATATACATACATACATACATACATACATACATACATACATACATACATACATACATACATACATACATACATACATACATACATACATACATACATACATACATACATACATACATACATACATACATACATACATACATACATACATACATATATATATATATATATATATATATATATATATATATATATATATATATATATATATATATTTATATATACATACATATATATAATATGATGTATCGCTTTCCTAAAACCCGACTGTTCGAGCTCCACTTCTCAAAAAATGTTCACAACATGGCTTTAGAGTTTTGTTTTTCTTCATATTTCTATATTAATAAGCACTTGGTGAATTTTAAGTGTTGAGTTATAATGGCGAGAGATAAGGCCACCACATTGTTTTCCATGATACCTTGGTGGATTTCGAACACAACAATGTTACGAAAACAACGCGGGAGTTATCTCCCCTAAACTTTCTCGAATATTTTTTTATAACACTACGTTGTATGGCAACTCGGAATATAGACATAATTTTAAATCCATTTTTAATTACTTAAACTTTTTAAAATAGAAAAGAATCTCGTAGACAAAAGAATTGCGCACCAAGTGAACGCCAAAGAATCTGTGTATAATAGTGCGGAATATTATTTGTACTTTATAAATTCATATGCGATTGTTGAGAAATCGCAAATAGAGTAAATTACTACTTCTGGTCAATGGAAATTACTCAAAATTTGAGAAGTGGCAGAGAATTAGATCTTTTACTTACATGTGAAACTTCATATATCTATGTCAAACAGTACTCACTTTATAGGCTTTTGAAAAATTGAAAGAAGAATAAGTTCCCTTTCCTGTTATCGAAAATCGCTGAGAATTTGATACAAAACTAAAAATTTGAAATAATACTTATAGGCCTATATGAAATTTCATCAACCTAGCTGTAAAGTATTCAAGTTATCGTGTTTACAGACACACATACACACACGCACACAGAGATACGGACATAATTACAAAGCCGAGTTTTTCCAACTCCATTACGCATAAAATGCCAAAATTTTTATAAATCTGCATTTATTATTTTTGCCCGATTAAAATAAGTCCCCTATATTTCGTATATGATGAAGTACTGAGGTGTAAAACGATGAAAACTCAAAATGTCATGTGATTTTAGTGCACGATTACAATACTTCTTCTATACTCTGTAGGCCTATACGAGAAAGCAAAAATGGAGTCAGAACAGTCTGATTCTTGGGAAGCAATATATAGAAGTCAGTGGATACAGATTTAGTTAAAAATCTTCCAATATTTGACTTTCTTTCTTTAATTCTTTCTTGAAATATTATATGTTACAGGTTAAGCCGTTCATTCTAAGTTGACCAACACAATTTCAACCATGAACATGTCGGACAACTATAAGAAGGCACTATTCGTTCTTAGTCTTGTAACTGTGGTGATCGTTTCTCTTAAGTACGTAAATTATAGTATGTTTAATCGAATCCAATTTATTTTTGTAGATACTATGGTTTTTAGTAACGAAAATAATACACCTTTAGAAAATACACATTTTAGTAAACACAATAATACACCTTTAGAAAATACAAGTTTAAGTAAAGAAAAACTAAGAAACAGGACTTACACTCACGTAGTAACTGACGAAACGTATTCGCTTATCTTAGCTACAAATTATAACATTTCCAATGAAACAGTCATAAGAGACGACGACCCTTACTATAAGCTTAAATCTAAACAAAAATCCGGCTTGCCTATTTCCATTCATTTGGTCAACCCTGTCTATTGGCTGCTGCCCTACTTGAAAGATGTGCCGAAATGCTGCCACAATTCTTGTGTCTTTGATCAAGACAACGTTACAGAAGACACCGACGTTGTGCTTGTCATGGGCTTCCACCTGAAGGAATGGCAGAGACCAACACAAAGATGGCCTGGTCAGCTGTACGTGTTATTGGATACAGAGCCACCGAAGAACTTGCCCAGTGCTCTATGGAATGGTGAGCGAGTTTTGATTTGTTTTAGTTATGATAGAGATAGATTTGTATCCTTTTAGTTAAGATTGAGATAGATTTGTATCCTATTAGTTAAAATTGAGATAGATTTGAATCGGTTTATTTAAGATAGAGATAGATTTGTATCTAAGTTGCTCATACCTGCCAGAAAAGTGCACCTTTTACACGCCACTCTTGTGCACCTCTACTTACGACTATAGTGCACATTGTACTTCCCAATAAGTGCTCAATGTACTTACCACTCTAGCGCACCCTGAACCTATGAATTATGTGCAACTTTTACCAACCACTACATTATACATGGTACCTACCATTCAGGTGCACTTTATAAACTTGCTTGTATAGTGGACTGTTGTAGCTCTACTTTCCTTTTATTATTTTAAAGCCAAAAATTTGCTGCATAAGCTATATAAAACATTTTCTGATAAAGAGGTTAATTAGCCTTTTAGGAAATGAGACGTAATTAGTGGTTAGCTAGATGCAATAATTAAGATTTGCAGCATTTTATTACTTTACTATATCCAACGTACCATGCATTCGATGCTAATATTTTAATTTTTACTTTCTCGTATATACGAAGTATAGAGAAAGTCTTGTAATCGTGCAAAAAAAAAATCGAGATTTTTATAAATCTCGACGTTTTACATCTCACTGATACGGAAAAACACTGTGTGTGTGTAAACACGATAACTTGAGTACCGTTACAGCTAGGTTGATGAAATTTCATATATAAGTATTTTATCAAAATCGTAGCTCCGTATCGACTTTTGAGCGATTTCCGATAACCGGAAGTGGTACTTTTTTACTTTGAATTTTTCAAAAGCCTATAACTTGAGTACTATTTAAGATAGATATATAAAGTTTCACAAGTAAGTAAATGATCTAACTGTCTACCTTCTATAAAATTTTGAGTAATTTCCGTTGAGCGGAAGTAGTAATTTACGCTATCTCCAATTTCTCAAAAAACGCATGTAAATTTATAAAGTACTAATAATATTGCGCACTGTTGTGCCCATCTTTATTTAGCGTTCACTTGATGTGCAATTCATTTTCCACGAGATTTTATTCTATTTTTAAAAGTTTAAGTATTTAAAATGTAGTAAAATCATGTCTATATCCCGAGTTCCAATCCCCTGTTGTTTTATATAAGAATATTCGAGAAAGTTTAGGGGAGATCACTCCCGGTTTATTTGATATTGTTTACAACCCTATGTTTCTTCGTGTACCAACACCTTACACAGTAATGGAAACATTTTTCTTTTGTTGTTTACAGCCAAATCAGCTTGGAGGTTTGACTTTAATTTCACAGCACATTATAGAGTGGAAGCCGACATATTTTTACCGTACGAGTATATAAAGAAGGTTCAGAATGGGAAACAAATTAATTACCGTAAGTCTTCTTCTGGTAACATATTTGGTGAGGGTTATGCCATTAAACTTTCATTTTAAATCAGTTTTATATTTCTTAAATCAGACATTTACATTTTAATCAGAAATTATATTTTGAAAAAAAAAAAAAAAGAAAAAAACAACAACATCAACCTTGGCCATAGTGCTGATCACCCCCGCAAGGGTGAGGCAGAACACCCCTCGTCTACCGCCCAGTTATTTGGGGCGTTCGTTGGTGGCACCGACGATTGCCACCCTGTAAGAGCTTCAGTTGTAGCTCCCGTTTCAGTTAAGTCATCGATTGTAGTATCCCATCGTATCTCTAGTGTAGTGCGCTCTTAAAAACGAATGTAGGCGCCAACGTGGTCATGAGGAGTCTGGATGGCCCTGGTCCACGGGTCGATTCAAGTTGTACCCCTGAGATCAATGAGCGGACACCAGGTGCTACTGCACATTGCCCCTATGCGTTGCCCGTTCAGTTATTTGTTTTTATTTCCATAAGTAAAATAAAATTCCTAAATAATACGCTTTATTTATTTATTTGTGTGTATCTAGGTTAGGGTAATTAAAGAAAAATATTTTCATGCATCAGAGACTCTTCTGAAAGTGTGGTTGTCACAGCAACGGCGGGCATCGTGAAAAAAATATTTTTTTCTGGAGGTCTTATGTTCAAAAACTAACATATCTATTGATCACATAATCAATGATCCTTCTTTTACGAGCTTTAATAAGGTCATTTAATGTTTGTAACAGAAAACACACTAGAAATATTTTATTTCAAATTTTCAAAATTTGGCATGGTGAAACACCATTAAAATTAAATGCTGAATTAGATAGACTTAGATACACACAAAATAAATAAAAAGTCAATGTGTATCACTCTAGGTTTTTAATACAATGTCTTATTTTCAGTCGAGCTGACCAAACAAAAGAACAAGACTATACTGTGGCTAGTCAGCCATTGTAGAACGCAGTCTAAGCGGGAAGATTACGTCGCAGAAATGAAGGTTAGACTAGCAGTGTTTCTTTCAGACTTTTTTCCCTGAAGGGTAGAATTAAAATTTTCGGAGGGTTGGGGGTGGGGCGGACACTAGTAAAAGTATAAAGTTTCTATATAAAATATATTTCGTTTCGAGGGGGGGGGGGGGTAGGGGGGGCAGTCTCCCCTCCCCCCAGAAGAGATCCTTAAAGAAACTCTGTAGACTAGGTTGTGACACCCACAAACTTTTATAAACACTTTAGAAATTTATTATAAAAAGAACCTTTTGCCAGACCTATGTAACACTGACACATATTATCTAACTCATAATTCTTTAGTTTAATTTTTTGTTTTAAATATAAAATTAATTTGAAAAAAATTTCCCGTTAGAAATACGTCGACGTGGATGTCTTTGGACGATGCAGCAACATCAGCCTATGTCGACAGCCAAGTGCAAGCGCCGACTGCCTCACCAAGGAATTCAACAAATACAAATTTTATCTTTCTTTCGAGAACTCCATTTGTAAGGATTACGTTACAGAAAAACTGTTTCGTGTATTTTTACCAAACATCAACGTCGTCCCAGTCGTGAGAGGTGGGGCAGATTATGCGAGAAACATTCCGGAGGATACTTTTATCGATGCGAGTAACTTTGAAACAGCTAAAGATTTGGCTTTGTATTTGAAGAGTTTAAGCGCTGATGACTTGAGGTACAGCGAGGTTCTGAGAGCTAAAGATCAGTACAGACTTGCGAGGACACCAAATGTTTACTGCACCGTTTGTAACAAGCTGAGAAACGCGAGTCTCAAGCCTAAAGTCTACGATATCAATGGTTGGCTTGTGGAGCAATGCCGAGATCCTAAAACATTTAATTGAGCTTGTTTTAATTTGAGATTGTGAGAAATTCGGAAATTAAATTATTTGATACACAAGTCATTGTTATCTAAAACATTTAATTGAGATTGTTTTCGTTGAGATATTCGGAAATAAAATTATTTGATACACATGTCATTGTTCTCTAAGACGAAATTATTTAACTATTAGACTATTACTTTATACCGTGTTATTTTTTAAAAGAAATAAACAAGTTTGTTAATGCGATAAGTACAAGTTTTCTAAGTCTAGATAGCCTCACACATTTAATAATATTAAGTGAGTGATTTGTTAAATGAGTAGTTTCCCTTTCATAGTACACTTGCTTTTTTATGTTTTTTTTTAAATTCTTATACGCATTGTGTCAAAATATTCAAGGGAACAAACTGTGTCTGTCATGCGCTATAGCATCTTTAATGTAGCGCCTTTGTTGTTATAGAAAAAAACCATGTCGTAAGCAAAGTTTAAAATATTCTCTGCCATCCGAGCATCAATCAGACTTTTCTTTCGGACATCAAAAACGAGGAACCCAAGTAAAGCAGCTGGTATTTGTGTTATTTAAACTTTGAGGTTTATCAATTTTAACTTTTCTTATTCAAGTTTTCGACTTAAGTTCAAATAATTATTAATAATGTTTGTCCGTTGTTAATTGTTTTATTATTTCAAACTCAATTTGCCAAAATAATAGGTTGCCCGGATATTGAGTTTTAAAGGTCTACAACTATGGAGAAGTGAATGTTTGGTTTGCCACATTAGGTTCAAGGAAAATTTACGAGAGTCTTATGCTCACTGAATTCTACGAGCCAAAGACACTTGCCAATGAAAGGCAATAATTTAAGTCATTAAGTACATCATCTTATATAATAGCGGACGGACTGGTCGAGTAGAAGAGCTCATTATTGTTAACCAGAAATTAACAAGTTCGGAATCCGGTTACAAGTCGGTAGAACTTTCCTGACTCCACCCATCTCCGATGGGTACCTGCCTTACCTTATGGAAACAAAGGCGGGTTGGCTTAATACTGACAATACTATCCCTATGCTGATGTCATAAAACAGTTGAACTCTACTTCATTTGCCTCTCTATGGCTTGGAAAATAAGGATGATATAAGATACTGCCCGATCGAACCCAAGAAGAAAATAATTTCTTAAATAAACACGAAGTTGTGTTTAGTATAACAGTTAAATAATATAAAATATAACAAGGCAATTATTAGATTGGTGTATTCACGATGAAAGTTACACTGTACTTTTATAAACAGTTAATTTACTTATAATCACATGTATGAGAGAATCATATTAATCATATCTCCTTCTTCTTCGTTCTTATTTTTAGTGTTGGAAGGGATCCCCTCCAACACAATTAAGTACACTTGTCAACTGGTTATGCGCCATTGAGGCTATTGCTTCCGATTTCAGCCTGCTTTTCTTTTTGGATTTGCTTTTCATAGCCTTTGTCCAACCAAGAATAAACTACAAGGCAGCAGTTGTTTGATTTTGGAGTTGTCTCTCCTGGAAGAGTGGCTGCCCCCAGCTAACAAGCCTCATCTGCCCAAGGGTTCAAACTCGAGACTTTTCGGTTTAGCAACCATCATCTTTACCGACTCGACCACGCAGTTAATTGTCTCATAAACAAATATATGAGAGAATAATGTTAACCATTTCCCTTGTAAGATAAGACGTAGGATGAAAGGCGCTGTTCTCTAAAGCTATCGTCATATCCCACCCATCTAGGTACAGAACCCGGTCCTCAAGTCCTCTAAACATCTCTTTGATAATCTCAACAAACCGCGGACCTAAAGGATCTCCACCGATAGCGTGGTTGATGCTCCAGTCCACGGTAGCGACGTGAGGTCCGCGGATCACAGCAAGCACACTGGGGTTTCTCTTTAACAATCTCGCTAAGGCTAATCTCAAAGCTTTCATTCGCAGGTAAAACACACTTGGATGTGCTGGCGTGTAGTGTAGATAATAATGAACAAACACAATGTGTTTTCCTGTACTGGAGATATTGTCAAGAACATCTGGTATACTACCGATATGATCAGATCGAAGTAAATTCGCGTATTGAGGTTTCTCGTGAGGCATTGCGTTGATTTCAAGCCCGATGCTTGGGGCAACGCACTTGGACCGCCCTGGCCAGCCCCCAGTTGTCTTGTTGCAGAGTGTGATGCGAAGGAAACTCGAGTACGTCATGTTACCGTTGGAGTCTCCGATGATCCAAACTTTTGTGTTCTGTAAACATTTCTGTGCCCAGTGTATTGATACCTTGGGTGATGGTTTGCATATAAGTGAGTTCCATACAAATCCAGGGGACCAGAAACCTGTGGGTCGGGACTTGTTCCATGTTGCGGTTTTGCTGGAGTTGTAACAAGATGGTATTCTCGGCACAGCCCCTGCGTTCATGAACATAGCAATGCTGGTAATTGTGAACATAATTACAGTATCAATTTACTATTATCTTTCTTATTCTAAAAGGTAAATTATCTTACTGTAGACAGTATAAAAATATAAATATTTCCCATGGTAAGAATGATAAATAAACAGAAGTGTGACTTAATATTTGGTGATAACAAGAAATAGTTAGCCACCAATCACTTTTACTGAGTTACAAAGCAGTTGTTGCAAAAATAATTATTTATTCTTTATACTCAATAAAACACGTTGTTAGTAATTAGTAATAGAAATAATACAAAACGGTCAGTCACCATTGCTAGGATTTTCGAAGTTAGACGTACATTTTGGTGGGTTGTCGCTTGTCATTGGGAATTGTGTTAATAAACCAAATAGAAGTCTACAGTTATGCTAACGTTTAATATATAGACATACAATTTGCGTTTCAATTTAAATTAAATTTTTAAACATACACTAACCTTTGGTTTCCGTTAGAATTGTAATATTGTGTTTGATTAAAGTTGCTGATGCTAATCTATATAAAAAAGAAAATAATGTAAACGTCATATTATGTACCAACCTTCAACGAAAATAGTTTAACTATCTATATAATATCAAGGTACTTGATGCAGTGCCAATAGCTTACTTACAGAAATACGCCTAATCTTACCCTGTACTATTTTTTATTAGTTGAAATTCTTCCACAGTGACGTCATGAGGTGGAGGCATTAAAAGAAATCCTGTTTCGTTCCAGTTATCACAAGTTAATCTTTTTAAACAAAATAAGATATAATATGGTTTTACTTTAAAAAAAAAGGAAAGCTGTGTAAATGACAAATAGTCTTACTTCATACAATTTTTAAAAAATACGCCTATCAATATTATTGAAGGTTTATTGTAAAACAGTGTTTGATTTAAACATCAAGAAAACCCAAAATCTTTTACAAATCATTTAAACCAATAAAATAAAAATATAGGATAATGATGTAATTTCTGATACTTGAACGACGAAATTCAGACTTGTATTTTACAACGTGACCTATACATGACTGATATTTGAACAAAGAAATTCATACGTGACTGATATTCAAAGGTTACACTCCACTATCAGATTCTTCCTCTCTTGTAAAAATGTTTTATACCTATTAGCAATATAATCTCTTGCATTGAGACTTAATTTATAGCTGCCAAACAATTTAGAGAAAAAAAAAAGATTTACGAACATAGAATTTTTACAAACTAAAGCCTACTTCTACAAAGAATTCCGACGACACCACTTTGCTTTCAGTTAGTTAGGGATTCTAGAAGATACTAAACAAACAACACAGTTTAGATTCGTAACATTAGATCCACGATCTTATGTAATCACAACCAGGTGTTTAACACATGCGATGATATCCCCGAATCCTTTACAGCAGGGGTTCCCAACCTTTTTTTACTCTAGAGCACATTCTAAAATATCGGTAGGGTGGCGGGCACCACCCATTTTAAATCGACAAACTCCTTCCATAACTTGTCATTTTCCCATAATTTATTTTCTTATTTTCTTATAGTCATAATGTATTAATAAATAATAAACAAAAATTCTGTCTCTGTCGAATAGTGAGCGGCGGCCACTTACGAATCGCGGGCACAGGGTTGGGAACCCCTGCTTTACAGAGTTCTAAGCTAATGTTAAAATATGCAATACTATTCCTGAATTCGTTACAGTTCTAAGATTCTGCTAAATCCTATTTCAACTCGCGATAAAACATCCCACAGCATTGCAGTATTATAAAACAAAATTCCTTAATACAAAAAGTTAAAAAAAAAACATTATCGAATATAGATCTTGTACCTGTTATCTTTAGGGCGTCCGCAGTAGAAGGTCTGCTGGTTTTGGAATGTGATGTTACACACACACGGGCGTCCTGGGACGTTGGGTGTCGACCAGCACAGCGTTGACTGGAATAGGGAATGGTACAAGGACGGATGTAAAGTGTTTACAGCTTTTAACAGAATGTGTGTGTAAAAATGTTGAATAGGGAATGGTACAAGGACGGATGTAAAGTGTTTACAGCTTTTAACAGAATGTGTGTGTAAAAATGTTGAATAGGGAATGGTACAAGGACGGATGTAAAGTGTTTACAGCTTTTAACAGAATGTGTGTGTAAAAATGTTGAATAGGGAATGGTACAAGGACGGATGTAAAGTGTTTACAGCTTTTAACAGAGTGTGTTTGTAAAAATGTTGAATAGGGAATGGTACAAGGACGGATGTAAAGTGTTTATAGCTTTTAACAGAGGATGTGTGTAAAAATGTTGAATACGGAATGGTACAAGGACGGATTTAAAGTGTTTACAGCTTTTAACAGAATGTGTGTGTAAAAATGTTGAATAGGGAATGGTACAAGGACGGATGTAAAGTGTTTACAGCTTTTAACAGAGGATGTGTGTAAAAATGTTGAATTGTGAATGGTAGAAGGACGGATGTAAAGTGTTTACAGCTTTTAACAGAGGATGTGTGTAAAAATGTTGAATTGTGAATGGTACAAGGACGGATGTAAAGTGTTTACAGCTTTTAACAGAGGGTGTGTGTGTAAAAATGTTGAATACGGAATGGTACAAGGACGGATGTAAAGTGTTTACAGCTTTTAACAGAGGATGTGTGTAAAAATGTTGAATTGTGAATGGTACAAGGACGGATGTAAAGTATTTGCAGCTTTTAACAGAGGGTGTGTGTGTAAAAATGTTGAATAGAGAATGGTACAAGGACGGATGTAAAGTGTTTACAGCTTTTAACAGAAGGTGTGTGTTAAAATGTCGAATAGGGAAAGGTACAAGGACGGATGTAAAGTGTTTACAGCTTTTAACAGAAGGTGTGTGTAAAAATGTTGAATAGGGAATGGTACAAGGACGGATGTAAAGTGTTTACAGCTTTTAACAGAGTGTGTTTGTAAAAATGTTGAATAGGGAATGGTACAAGGACGGATGTAAAGTGTTTTCATTGAACAAAGGAAATGTATCGCAGTGTATCAAAGTGTATCGAAGTGTATTAAAGTGTAGCGAAGTGTATCGAAGTGTATTGCAGTGTTAACATTTAACAGTGAATCTGTATGAAAGTGTTTACATGAAACAGAGGAAGTGTTTCAAAATGTTTCTATTTTACAGAGGTTATGTGCCAACGGCTTTATATTTAACAACCAAAGTGTGTCCAAACGGCTATATTTAACGAAGGAAGTGTGTCAAAGTGTTTTAATTTAGCAGAGGAAGTGTGTCAAAGTGTTTTAATTTAGCAGAGGAAGTGTGTCAAAGTGTTTACATATAACTTTATTAAAAAACTTATACAAAAAGTAATGTTTGACTTACATTATTATAATGAGTTAAAACTCAGCTATATCAAATGCAGTAATATATTATTTACCTATACATAAAATTCAGCTTTTGTATACACACAAATAATTTACATTTATACTTGTAATAGTGCAAGTAATAGGGCTGAGCTTGAGACCTAACACACGATGTAGGCCTATATATGTCTGTATTTAGTTACTCGGCTCAAAACCATAGATCGAACCCCCCACCACCCAACCCCACCCCAAACCCTGCTGCATCCACCCTCACAATTGTCGAAAGATGGTAGTGCAACAACTAAAGCGTTGATGGGAAAAAACAGGTAAATAGAAGGGTTTCTCAGGGGAGGTAATTTTGGTGGCAGAAATGCAAGGTTAGATACTAGCTGGTTCAGGCTTTGTTTAAGAATGTTATTTGCGAAAATATCTTTCATTTATTTTTTTATATACACAAACACGCACAAATGTAAATAAGGAGTTATTCATTATACATTTATGACGTCCACACAAATTTGGAATTTTAGACTCCCCCTACACCCCCTCCCCTTCCAAAACGCGTCCACTTTCGAAGAAAAAATATGCATTTTTAAAATTTACTTTTTAAATTATTGATTTTTTAACCCCCCCCCCCCCGCGCGTGGACGTTATATATATATATATATTTATTTATATATATATATATATATATATATATATATATATATATATATATATATATATATATATATATATATATATATATATATATATATACATATATATGTGTGTGTGTGAGTGTGTGTGTGTGTGCATATGTGTGAGTGTATAGATACTTGCATCTTCAAATATTTGTCATACCATTTTAATACGTCGGATGACAAATTGACAAATACCTCTTGAATGCTGTCTTTACTAAAGGTGACGACCATGTATCTGGTAGCCCCAATATGGATCTGGTGTAAGACAGTCCTCAGAAATTCTCTGGGATACGCCAAAGCAACATACAACTGAAAAATATTGGTGTTTGCTATTAAAACAAAAGTAAGCAGTAAGATTGTAAACAATGCACATTTAAGGTGCGTTTTATTAAATAAAGTAGTAAACAGAGAATATGTAAGAACTTTAAAAACATTATTACTAAATATATTTTTTTTTCCAGAAATATATTTTTTATTATATACTCATGATATTTAGGTTTGTGTTAAACTAAATATGGAAAAAAATAACTTAAAAAGTTAAAAGCAACATTCCTAGGTTATCGGCCTTTAGTAAACATACACTTGTCTTCCCTGGCCAAAGACAGCGTATTGTAAACGAGTAACTTCCGTTCTTTAAATCTGTGACGTCACCAGAAGATGCGTACCCTTTGACGTCAGCGCTCTTGACCCACACCCGCACCTCGTCGTCACCCCGTGTCCTCCTGCGTCCATACCCGTCCACAAGATCCACCCGCCCACGTAGATATCCAAACATCTTACACGTCACCGTCCCATTGTGTACATTCTCCATTACAACTTTTGATAAACTTTTATCCGGTAGAGTTTTATAATCAAACAAGGGCGGGTAACTTAATATCCTTTTCTCCCATCTGAATACATACTGTCCCCTTGCTAGGAATGGCCTATATGGTAATAGCCCGGCATGACTTAATCTATTCCATTGCACTGGGTTTGTTGCGTTGCAGTACATTTCTGAAGGGTTACACGTATTGTTGCATCTTTTTAAAGCTTTATCCGCGTGTTGTGCAAATGCTTCGTAAACAGACAGAGGATGTTTCATCCAAAACTTTTCCTCAGTAGCATTGGAATAATGCACGTCTTTGCTGCTATGAGTAAGTTCAGGAATGAACACAATCGTCTTGGAGGTACTTTCGTTTGGGTTTAGTACCAGGTAATGTATAGTGTTGTAAATCGTATACTTTGGATTCAACATTCTGTCAAATGAAGAATTAAAAGTAAAATTTAATCAATACACTGACAATATAGTCTTTATTTAGGACTATAATAATAATGTCATTAGCTATGACTCAATAATACTTTTAAATTTTTTCTTGTAATAATGTTGTCGTTATTTAAACTCTAGCAATCTTATCATTGTACGAAGCGAGTTTTTTACACATCAAGTTGGTTTTGACTTCATCTACACAAAATACACGACCCATAATAGCAGACATGATCAAGTTCAAGTTATTTAAGACTTACATGATATAGCATATCAAAGATGTCGCTATCAGAGCTATGATGCAAACTGTTGATTTTTTTGCATTAGATGGACATACAGCCATTTCGGGTAGCTAGAGAATCTAATCTTAAAAAGCAAATTTATATAGAAACATTTCAATATTTTACAAACGCTTGACATATAATAAAAATAAGATACAGATCATGGTAATTAAAAGTTTGCATATTACCCATGACAGTAATTAAAGAACAAAGAAATTGTCAATGCAATTAATAAAAATAAGGAATAGATGAAAACAAAATTATTGTGAGCTACAATTTTGAAATACTATACGTCCACAAATAAAAATAAAATACGTACATTTAATTTTGTTCAGTATCATAAGGAGAATCTTAATAAAGTATGTGTACATATAAAAAACAGCATATTTAAATCCATTGTTCAATAACCGTATACGTTTCAAAACTTAAAACACAATGTTGAAGATTTATCTTAAAATATCCGTGTAGTTTGAATTACTTAAACAAAAACCATTACCCTATACCTAAGCTTGTAGATACAGAGTTTGTTTACCAATTAAAGTCTTTCTGCACATTGTATGTGATTAAACTTTAGAAAAAAAATTATTCAAAAACGCGTTGAACCATTTCGACGCGAGGTACATGCGTGTAAACATATGTTAAATGGGGTCCCGGTAGGTAGAGTTATCGGAGAAAGGAGTGGGTTTGGCTGACGTGTAGTTTATCACGATTGTGCACGCAGGGTGGGGAGAGATTGGTCGCGGTGATCTGGCTGTTTTCGAGTGTTTAATTTAAACACAGGTGTGACGCTACTAAACCACGAGTAAACAAAATAATCACTCGCGTTTCTTCTCCGTTAAGATAAAAATAAATAAATACGAGCAGTAAAAAACAACTTAGTATTGAGAACAAAACTGAAGCATCAATGTTTCTATAACTCGAATCTAAAAAGAAAACATATTAAAAATAGCTAAAGCCATTATCCTAGGGCTGTGGTTAAGTAGTGTTGAAACTGTCAACTTTAAATAATATATGCTTTCTCCACCCGACACTAAAATAGCTTAGTTTTACGGTGCGCTGCTTCTGGGGCATAAAACTGTGTGTGTGTTCTGTCGTTGTTTGTACGTAGCTCCTTTTTATATCCCCGTTTTACAGCATACCATTTCTTTTATCATAGCAAATGTTGTATGCGGGACGAATAAAATATTGACTTTGTAAGTGATCACCATTATGTCAACTTCACCCTCCCCTCATTTAAACGTATTCAAAATTCCATTTTGTTATGACCCCCCCCCCCCCTCCCCCACATTCCCACTTGGACGTCGTAAATGGATGCCCCAAAGAGAAGAGACTGAGCGGTAGTTCCTGTCTAGGTAGAGTGACCTATTCGGGGATAAAAATGCTTTATTAAGGGTGGGGTAGTGGCGTAGTTGTATAATAGTTTGTGTTGAGCTGTGCAGCCGATTGATGAGGGTTCGGACAATTCCAAAAAGCCAATTTTCTTTTGTTGTGAAAGTAAAAGAGACTACAAAATATTATAACAAATAAAACACAACAAATAACCGTGATTATAACTTAATTATTTAAGTCTTTGAATAAGCTTTCGTCTATAATAAAATAATAAGGTGGTGTTTTTTAATTTTAAAAATATATATTGTTTTTAGTAGTAGTATGTGAATGGTATGTTTGTTGTGTGAAATAAACCTCTAGGCCTACCTAACCCTCCCTCCTGCAAGCACCCACAAAACTCGACATTCTACGACCGCCACCCCTCTCCTATCCCGAAGGGACGTATTTAAGAGATGTTCACAGCAGATTAGGCATGAGATCGGTTGTAAGATAATGGATTCATTTTGTGTTAAAAAGCTTTATAAAGAATGGGGTGGGCGTTTGTGTTGTGGAGTGCAGTCGACAGACCATTATCCAATGGGAAACTGGGTAGTCTGGTGATCTATAAACCCATGTTTGATAATACGTCCATGTAAATATACATGTCCGATATTTTAAAAACTCGCTATTATTATTTTTGATGCTCAATTTAAGTTCATTCAAGCAGAAAGCTCCATAAAATAGTAGCTATATACCCCTCCTACCCCCCCCCCCCCCAAAAAAAAAAACACAAAAAAAAAAAAAACTACCACACCAATCAACATCCAACCTTAAGGTTATATTTAAGGTCCAAGTTAAGCTTAAGGTGACGGTTGAGGTTGAGGTTATGGTTGTGTTTATAAACGATTATTGTAAATAGTTTACAATACAAGTTTGCGTCAAAACAAAATTATTCTTAACCAACTTCAAATTTTAAAATTACATTTTTTTAAATGGAGGTAGGAGTGGGGGAGGGGGTAAGAATATCATTTCCAGCCTATAAATAATCCTACAGATAGTGTTTCCTGGCGTCCTTGCAAAAGAGATTGTCCTACCCCCATGTATCTCACGTAATCGGTACGTGCCGACTGAGGCAAGGTTTTTGACCTATATAGGTGACAGAAGGATGGGTGGGGGTGAGGGTTGGGGGTGGGGGTGCATTCCAAAGAAACATTACTCAGCCGGTTTTATTACAACAGTCCGAATGTCTATTTAGAACTAACCGGGGGTTGGTTTCCACTTCAGTGATTCACAACGTGAAGTATAGCGTAATTAAAGTAAATAATTTTCATGACTGTCAATAAATCTGCTTCTCTTTACAAGCTTTTATTTAACTTATGCTTTATGTTCGTCATGTTTCAAAAATGGAGATCGAAATTTCGACCACTTTTAACTGACCAATTTCTTTCAAACCTGGCTCATGGGTCAAGATCCGATGGTAAATGTAATGTGACTTCAAATTTGACTAATTGGGTGCTTAATTTTTTTTTAATTAATTAAAGTTTCCTTTATGAAGTGATATTTTCTTTTTAGTGTTTACTATATAAAGAACTATTTCTCTGTCATCGGTGTGCAATAGTTTGTAGTAATTTAATTCTATTGTATTTAAAATTTTTAAATATTGAAAGCAAATATTTAAAAAAATAAAAGCTTATTAATAACATTAATAATGCACCACTGTTTGAATATATTAAAAAAAAAAAACATTTTAGGAAAGGTATTCAATCCATCATATTGAGACCCATGCTCTTCTTCATAGCTAATTAAATAGTAATTCTGTATTATAACATATTTAAAGAAAAACCATTCATTTTCTACGTTTTTATTGCATAACTGTACCAAAGTTTTTTTCGTGAGAAATCCACCATGAATGTGGATAAAATTAACAATTTTCAGTCACAGAAGGTAACAAACAAACAGATAATCAGAAGCAGACGACACCGTAGACAGCTTTAACCATAGTCATAGAATATGTTGTAACGCAATAGTTAACCGAAATACCCACGAGATTTTGTCATCGAGGTTTTTCACCTGGATTTGAAATCAAGACTTTCAGGTTAGTAGTCGTATGACGGTTAACTGTGGTAAAATGATATCTCTTTAAAATGCTTTGAAACACGAGCAAAAAAAAAAAAACAAACTTAAACAAAGTATGTGGATCGAGCCTTGATGAATTATATGTATATGTGTGTGTGTGTGTGGGGGGGGGGGTGGCTCAGATATTTTGCAACCTACACAATATACTCTAAGTTTATAAAATTCTCTGATATATATATATATATATATATATATCAGTAGCGTATGCAGGGGGGGGGGAGCAGCGGGAGCGGCCGCTCCCCCTCTGGCCATTTTCAGCAAAGTGGCGCCTTTTTGGAAAAGTTTTAAACAATGATATTTGTTAAAAAATGTTTTGGTCGGCACATCTATGTAAATCACAAGATTTCTTTTCATGCAGCAATTAAGCATTATTGTACTAGTTTAGTAGTGTCTACGTTTACAACACGTATTAACAGCTGCATCAGTTTGCTATTCTAAAATAACCATTACGATGCATTGCAAAGTTTAAAAAACCTCCACGGTAGTACCACTTGGCAAGAGGGGTGTTAAGTTAAAGCAACTGTATAATGTATTTGCTTACGAATAATTGAATTAGTAAATGTTATACATAAAACTTCACACATAATTACTTTATATATACAGTTTGAATCGTGTGATTAATTTTAAAAAAATTACAATACAGAAACAAATACAACTGATGTGGCACCTCTATTTAAATTAACTTATGAGCAAACTGCGCAGTGGTGGGGAAATTTTGACGTCATCACGATGAAGTAGTAGTATTCTTACAGTTTGGGCGATAGTGATTACGATTACAAATTATATGAAACAGTTACAACCCCCCACCCCCATGGACCCTTCTGTAAAAAAAATATTGTCATAATACCACTGCTACTTATTTAAATCTATTTCTGTAATATATATTTGTGTAATATATATTTGTGTAATATATATGTATGTTTAGAACAGTCATCTAAAAACTGACGCTATGTTCACTCTGAGTTGGTTATCTCCCCTCCTACCCCCCCTCACCACCACAAATGTGTAGAGCGACATTAATGTCACAGCTAGGTATCACCGGGTTGGATAATTGACCTAAAGTGAACGGACAGTGGTGATTAAGTTGAATCCCCCCCCCCCCCCCAACCCACCCCGAACTGATCTGTTAAGTACATGTAGAAAAACGGGTAATGATGTACCAAAGCACCATGCCGCTAGAAAATTAGCTTTGTGAATATTGTTTTTGCAATTACCGGTAAAAAGTTGTGTGATCAATACAGTGATCTAACCCATACCTATCACTTTGTTAAAAATGATCTTTAAGAACACAACGAAGCAGTAGTTAATTAAAATACATGATTGAACTAAAAGACCGAAATTTAATTAAACGTAGGCTGTTATTCCGAATGTTTATCTATTATATCGGAAAGCGTGATTTTATACCAACTCTGATTTTAAAAACTTTCATTATGCTGTAATACTTTAGCATTTATGATGACGATATATTAAATTCTGATTATAGACAAAAACATTTTATAAACACGAATCGTGTTAAACAATTTCATTATAATCTGAAGTAATTATTTATTTGTTTTGACATTTATAATTAAATGTGTAGATACATATTCATATTTATATTAAGAGAGTGATTATTTCCCCTATTTCACTTGTCTTAAATAATTTCCCAGGAATTATTATTATGTAAGAATTTATTTTTAAAGAATTACAAAACAGATTGTGTTACGTTCATTGTTTTGGGTTGTAGTGTGTGTATATATATATACAGGGGCGTAGCGAGGGGGGGGGGGGGCGGGGGGTGCGGACCGCACCGGGTGACACCATTTAGGGGGGTGACACCAAGGCAAAAAATAGCAAAATATATAGAGAAAAACTCGAGGGGGGGGGGGTGCAAATCGAAAGTTTGAGAGTTTGTCCCTGGGAAGGGACTCCATGCCTCTGGGGGGGGGGGGGTGACACCATTAAGTGCCGCACCGGGTGACACCCGACCTCGCTACGCCACTGTATATATATATTTTGTTTAGATTGATACAATTTTTGTTTTGTCTGCCTACATTGTGTGTTTTTTCTTATTTCTTCAGAGTGCTACTTTCAATTTATTTTACATCATAGCGTAATGACTTACAGCTAGTAATTATATATATATATATATATATATATATATATATATATATATATATATATATATATATATAATACACGTATATGGAACGTGTAAAAAATTTGGCGCCTTTTTTGCTCCTTTCGCTCCCCCTACAACGAAAACCTGGATACGCCTCTGATATATATATATATATATATATATATATATATATATATATATATATATATATATATATATATATATATATATATATATATATATATCAGACTTACATCACGTAGCATAAAAAGGAATAGGTGATCGGAGTTTTTACAAAAATCATTGCCATTCATTACCAGCTACACGTACAGCCATTTCAGGTAGCTACTAAAATATTTTTTAAAATATCAAAATATTTATATTCATCACTAATATTTTACTTAGGCATGACAATTAATGCAGCAAAATATTGATGCTAAAAATAGTATGATGAACTACATTATTAAAATCCCAGTAAGTTCACAGTTTATATAATATATTTATAGTATTGTGTTCAATATTGTTCGCAAGAAATCGCGAATTGTATGTGTATGAAAAGCTGTGACGCCAATAAAACCGCGCAAACAAAATAATGGCACTCAATTTTGCTGTGTTGAATTAAATAATAAATAAATCAATCAATCAATTTAAACTGTTGAAACAGTGGAATAAAGTTATTTAACTATCAGAAGCACACCAAAGTGTTGACAACGTGTATTTCTATAGAAAAAACATAGTAATAGTAAAACCAGCAATCTAGATGTAACCTACGTTTTCGTTGTTATCATCAGATAACTTTGAATAAATGCACTGATCCTTTCTCCACCCAATACTAAAATAACTTTGTTTTATAGTGCGCTACAACTAGGGCATGGAATGATGTATGCATTCTAACTTTCGTTGTACGCAGCTTTTAAAAAATCCCCGTTTAGCGCATAAGGTTATTTTTTTAACATAACAAATGTTGTATCTGGTACCAATAAAATCTCGAAGGCGTAACTGATAATAAAACAAAATTGTTTTATGTTCGCTTTGTTTAATCTAAGTCACTTTTTATAATACTTTAGTAAGATTATAATGAATTTAATACGCGGAGAACAGATAAGCGTATTTAATGAATCATGATTTAGACATAACAAAAGTGTATTACGTACATTATGAATTACGATTTTAATAAATACATCATTGACAAAGTAAATCATCCGCGCAAACATTGTTACATTTTATCTCAACATTCATCATATTTTTAAATATCAAGTAAAAATAAACAGGTTATTTTTATATTTCGTTTATGAGGCTCGCGTCAAGTGGTCCTCATTACTGCATACCAATTAAAAGCGGCGAAATTATATTGCCGTTTTATGTGTATTAGTTCGATTATTTAACATGGAATACTTAAGTTTTCTAAACAGAATATCTATACCATATTACACTATCCTTTGTTTTACCGTTTGTCTCCATAAACCTTAATGTTGTTGGCAACTCATTAGACTAGAAAGAATTTACACCGATGAAACTTTAGCCTAGTCCATATTTTAACATCAACCTTTATAAATCGGTGCAGTTTTCAGCGAACCGAGTTAATTATTTTAACATTTTCTTCAGAATAATTTAAAAAAAAACATTTCAAAGTTTATTTTTTTAAATAACTCCAAACCCTTAAATCTACTTTACTTTAAAAACTCATTAATCTAAACCATTAACACTGGATCCTACTTTTTGAAAAGCCAATCTTTTCTGTCAGTTTTCTCTGATACGTAGGCACGGCCTGACGTGCTCTTAATCTCAAAACATCTAAGAGATAGTTATTTACATAGCGAGAAAAGGTTTTAAAACATATTTTTAATAAACTGAGTAGGCACTTTATAAAGCCGGGTCTTAACTTCGAAAGCAAATTCAAGTCACAAAAGCCTGTTCGGGGCTTATTCAGACACTGTTTGTTTTATTAGACACCACTTTTCGCGTGTGTTAGTTTTGGGCTTACTGTCGTCGACATTTTTGCCGTAATATTTGAGTGGCAAATCTAGCGTTGAATTAACTTTAAGAATACCAAAGAACATGAACATATACTGGATGAACAACTCTCCCCCCCCCCAGCACCTTTCCCATGTAGTCTTTATCCCCCTCCCACTTTCCCTGATACACTAGCATTGTTCGCTATACGGGTTGAATGTAAAAATGTCTAATCTCCGGCTAGCTATTTATGTCACAAGTAGAGCGTTATCGCGAGATTAAGTTATTTCTCGTGTGTTTTTATTTTGCGTTATATATTTCTGCATTTTTTTAAGGGAAAGAAAATGAAAAGCGTAGTCGATACAACTAAAAGGATTCATATATTAGTAACGGCTTTGATTGGATTGTTCTTTGTAGTAACCAGTTATCTATCGTAAGTAGCTTTTTTTTTAAAGTTTAGAGTTTGATTTCTCTTTCTAGCTATGATTTTTAGATTTGAGTTTAGAATAACAGTTGATAAATTTACTATGCAGTATTTCAATTACACAGTTCCTCTTTAGAGAGTTCAATTTTTTCTTGATTTCGGCATATGTGGGCATTATGCGGTCATCACTATGCACTATACTTCCCCATAGTTAGTCAGGTACCCATCAGAGCTGGAAAGACTCAGATTTATCCTACAGTTTTAAGCCCAAATAAAGATCCGAACTCGAGACCTTGGTTCCCATCAGTTATAAACTCTACCATTCGACCACACCGTCCCATTATTTTAATAATTATCAGGTCTTACTTAGAGGTTAAGCTGTTTCAAAATTGTATTTTCCCTATGAGTAATTCGGTATTTATTTTACTTTACATTTGTTGGTGTAGGGATTTCATGCCTTTCATGGGTACCCGGCTCCTATTAGGAAAGAAAAGACTACAGGGCATAGTGCTGACCACACCATCCCTTCATACGCCGTGGGCAAGAAACATATTGCCTCTACTTAATCTTATTGTTCGTTATGTTCAAAAGGGGAGCTTTTAAAATTATTTACACAATGAGAGCTAACACAAAGTTTACATGTTTTTTCTTCATTGTGTATTTGTTCAAGTTCATCAGCATCAACCATAACAATGAGTAGACGATAATGAAAGGATGATGTATATAAAAGATAACGAAAATCATATTAATATTATTTCTGCTATTCTTAGACAATATCTATTACTTTAACTTACAGGTATTATGAGAAGCTAAATCAAAAGATTTCCAAAATAAGTTTTTTTTATTCTCTTTATCTCAACAGTATTCTAGGGCCACCATCTGCAGTATTTAGTATAGTAGATCCCCCTCACTACACAATAAATGTGACCAGCATTCAGGATACTCAACTTGATGACGTAGTTCTTCCAGTTCCAACACACAGTACAGTAGACATTCACTACGAAATGGCTTCAAGACCAAACTTTTGGGATAAACACCCTATATCTGTATACCAGGCATTCGCCCAGCACAGAGCTCGAACTATGGACAGCTGTAACAATACGTGCGATCCTACAGAACCACACTGTAGCGCTATGAATGCTACGGCATGGGAAGATTTGAACAAAGAGGGGCGTATGCCGTTTAGGCCATTCCTCTCAAGGGGACAGTACGTGTTCGACTGGGAAAAAAATCTACTAAGTTACCCGCCCTTGTTTGATTATAAAACTCTACCGGATAAAAGTTTATCTAAAGTTGTAATGGAGAATGTACACAATGGGACGGTGACGTGTAAGATGTTTGGATATCTACGTGGGCGGGTGGATCTTGTGGACGGGTATGGACGCAGGAGGACACGGGGTGACGACGAGGTGCGGGTGTGGGTCAAGAGTGCTGACGTCAAGGGGTACGCATCTTCTGGTGACGTCACAGATTTAAAGAACGGAAGTTACTCGTTTACAATACGTTGTCTTTGGCCAGGAAAATCTAGTGTACGTCTATTAAATTTACACACATTTCTTTCCCTATTTTTACAATCTAAATTAAAAGACAAATTCTGTTATATTTACTTTGCTAATAAATGAAAAATTAAATATTTTATTTTTAATTAAGTTCCTAAAAAAAAAGATGTTACATTTATCTTCAGTTAAATGTTGCATTGTCGTACCCACGAGAATTTCTACGTGTGACCGTACACCAGACCCATGTGGGCGTCACCCGACTGACCAGGGCCACATTTGTCAAGGAGAAAATAAAGGAGGTATTACAAATATAATTTAGTGTTATCTTTTACTTTGCAAGGTATATACTATATTTATAATATTATACAAGTCTTTACAAAAAACATTAATTTTATCCAAAGATGTTCTGTGTTAAAAAATAAAAGGTATATAATAAGAAAACCATTTCCAGATCGATTCATTTCCGATGACAACGAACAAATATGTAATTATCTATCAAAATAGATATTAAATTATGTATTTAATTTATTTTAAGGATTCACATTTGAAATAATAAACTTAAATATATTAGAATTAAGTACTAGATGACTCTCAACAAGTAAGGTGAGAAATGCGTTCAATGTTATTTACAAACCAAAGATAATAATACAGTCCCCTTTCGAACTTATGGCCATTCGGCTAGTGAAGTAGAGTTTATCTGTTTCTGTGACCTCGGCATATGAAGGGGTAGTTTGGTCAGCACAATGTCAACCTCCTTTACTTTTCCTAATGAGAGTTCGATATCCATCAGAGCAGGGTGGACTCAATGTTCTATGTAGGCTACTTCTATCCTTTTTTAAACTCTGACTCTGGGTTAGCAATCGTATGCCGCCCATAGGAACAATACTATAGGGAAGTTATTTTCGCTTATAGTTTGTCTCAGTGTGCTGATCAGGCTTTATAGCAAATATATAAGTCTTGTTGGGTATACTCATGATTAAGAAAAACAAACGATATGGAAAGAATACAACTGGGAATCATTGCTTTGAAACAATGTTTTTAGACCTAAATTCAAGCTACTAGGTGTCCCAAGTAGCGAAACGTTTCTTAATTCTTACCACATTCATGGCTTAGTTTACGGTGTACTAGCCGACTTTTAATCAACACGAGTAAGAAGTGGTTGGTTACTTCTGCAAGTATCGCATAATCCTGTAGTCTGTGTGTGTTGGGTGGTTAGGAAACTCTAATATCGGCATCTAAAGTTTTGTTGTAATCTGAGTTCGGCGGTCATTCACCCCTCATACAGCATTGTGGTACGGTGTGGTCGGATGGTAGAGTGTAGAGCGAGAGTTTGGATTTCAAATCCCAGGCTCAAGTACGTAGGACTTACTGAATCCACCCAGCTCGCACGAGTACCTGCCTATTCACATGTATGTCCAGGTAATTGAATTAGATGAACTCTACTTTACTTGCACCGTGTGTTTTGGGCATGATAGAGGGAAAAGCTGATTATCATCTAACTAGTGGATTAGTTGTCACTTAAAGCAGACGCAAAGCAGTTCCGTAGAAAAAATAATTATTGGAATAGAAATATTAGAAACACAAATTAATATATTAAGAAATGTATAAATGTATGCATCCATTGATTTTAACAATTGCTATGTAGTTTTTTTAAGTATCTGTAAAGATTCGATCCCATCTTGCAAACCAGATACACATTTATGTTATATATGTATATCTACATATAAAAGATAGTTATTTTAAGCTGTGTGACATTATTTCAACATTTCCTTAGAACTCATACATTTTTTAAAAGGTAGATCTGAGTCTAATCCCTGGTAACAGATGTAGCGGATAAATTCGCTGCGGAAAACTGCCATTTTTCCCCTTAAATCGAGTATTTATAGACTTTAACTAAGAATGACCTCACGTACATTGTAGCATAATAAAATATTTTAAACAAATAATGATAAAATTAAAGTGTATTAGTATAGTTTGTATTTGTGAATTTTTCTGTTGGCACAGTTTAACGTTCTGAGCAATTTATCTGGGAACCGTTGCTGAGATATTGAATCTTAATTATATGCATTATTCAGGTAACTGTTTGTTGGTCAACGCCAAATGTTCCTGGACGTCCATGTGTATGCAACATCACATACCAACACCAGAACATGTTCTACTGTGGCCGCCCGATAAATCCCAGGTAAAGCGACTTGTTCATAGACTTGTCGCACTGTTGAATATGTGAACACATCAAGCTCTTTCGACTGTATGAGCTATTTGAGTTTTAAATACACAGTTTCTAAACGTGTTTATGATTCCAGCCAAGGAGACCGATCTTGATCAGTTTGTAAAATATGATATGCAAATTGATAAGAATACTGTATGATAATAAACAATATATATATATATATATATATATATATATATATATATATATATATATATATATATATATATATATATATATATATATATATATATATATATATATATACGTACATATATATATATATATATATATATATATATATATATATATATATATATATATATATATATATATATATATATGTGTGTATAAATAGATTAATGTTAACAGATTAACTTGTGATGATTGGGTTGACACAGGAACACTTTACATGCCTCTACCCCTTGACGTAACTGATGCGGAGTACGACCTTATAAGAAACTCAACTGGGTAAGATTTTTTAATGTTAACATTTGTAATGTACGAGTTATGTAATAATTTTTCTAATTTTCTGTGATTTCTTTCAAGCCAAAAACAAATATAAACATACTAATTTTGAAATATATTTTTAAATGTTTATTCAGTTCAGCACAGAAGACGTTACTCAAGCATAATATTACAATTTTCACTGAAACAAAAGGTAACAAAGATGTATATATATATATATATATATATATATATATATATATATATATATATATATATATATATATATATATATATATATATATATACGTATATATATATATATACATATATATATACATATATATATATATATATATATATATATATATATATATATATATATATATATATACGTGTTATTGTTATAATATATTCTATTATTTGATCATTCTTATAAATGCTAGTTTATATCAATCAGTATACTCAATTAAAGTAGAGCTGCCTCGTTTTATTTTGGAAAAACACATTTCTGGTTTATATTTTGCATTAATTTATTTCCTATCAATCAGGGAATCCATTAAATCTTCCTCTCTGTTACAAGTCCAACACAACAGCAACATGGAACATGTCTAGACCCAAGGGGTTCTGGTCGCCGGGACTTGTATGGGTCTCGCTTGTCTGTAAACAAAAACAGGACGTGACCAGACAATGGGCTCAACAATGTTTACAGAACATGACTGTCTGGATCATCGGCGACTCCAACGGTAACAGAACCTACACAGGTTTTCTAAACATCACAGGCTGCAATGATACCTCAGGTGGTTGGCCGAGATCATCTACGTGTCAAATAAAAAGTCTTGGTTTTAAAATCAATGCCATGTCGCACGAGAAACCGCAGTTTGCAAATTTAATGCGAGCTCACCATTTAGGCAGCGTGCCTGATGTTATTGACAACATCACTAGCACAGGTAAACACATTATATTCGTTCACTACTACCTGCATTACATACCTGCTCATATGAGTGTACTGTACCTGAGAATGAAAGCCCTTCGTGAGGCGATAGAAAGACTACTAAAGCGAAACCCCAATGTCCTGTGTGTGGTACGTGGACCCCACATTGCCACGGTTGACTGGAGCGCTAACCACGCGGTGGGCGGGGACACGCTGGCCCCCAGGTTTGTTGACGTCATCAAGGACAGGTTTAAAGGTCTGGAACATAAGGTGCTTTACCTGGACGGTTGGGATATGACAGTTTCGATAGAAAATGAGAAGTTCCACCCTCCTATAGAGCTGACAAGAGAAACCGTCAACACAATATTATCTTATATTTGTTTATGATATTAAATCTATAATAAAAATAGGAAAGCTACAACATTTTTATATTTGTATGTTTGTTTTCTTATATGTATAATATTTAGCTTGATAAAATGATAATATTTAAAAGAAGGAACTGACGATTTGCTTGGGGCAAGGGAAATAATTTACAAATAATTGTATACTGAGTATGATTGTGTCCCTTGTAATCATAAATGAAAACTCTGTAAGAAATAGTTGAGAAAATACAATCTAAATTGTTTAGGAATATGTTTGCAAATTGGCACATAACTGAATTTCAACAACGTGGATTGGGAAAGGGGTTGCACATACATTCCTTTGTTCAAGGTTAAAAGTAGCTGTTGATAACTGACAGCGGTTTATGATGTGCGTTTTATAATTTTAAAATGCACATACAGTACGAACTAAATTACTGTAAAACTACCGTTCGCTTTAAAAATCTGTTTAATTAACAGGTTTATCAACGCTTATATTATTACATTTTACTATACGGTTGTGCTTATTGTTTTTTAGTTTTAATTCATTAATGTAATTTAAGTAAATACTGAAAACAAAAATATTTGATTTAAAAAATCATCATATTTTTTAGCTAAAAAAAAAGAACAGGTTAAATTGATAGCCATATAAAAATAATTGCTTTCCTAAGTAATCTAGTTTTTTAAAAAAAAAAACGTTTTAAAATAATATTACCTAATATTACTTCTTCACTTTTATTTCCGTCTTTGCTTTTATTACTGCCTCGGACATGTAAATTACAGCGTCAGTTCGCCTTGTCATGTTCGCATTAGTGTTACAGTTTTCATCATTGGCTTGTGGGTTCTAGCGATATTGTGGTTCCACACGTGCGATGACATGCATTTTCTTACATGCTCATACATTAAACAGAATGCCGAGTTCTCACACTACTAACATCATGAGCGTGGTTGGGGAAATTACCGGGGATATAATGGACGAAGTGTAATTGGCAGAGCGGTAATGATTTCGGGGGTTTAATGAAATGAGGATGGGAAACGGTATCAAGCAATGAGCCTGGGGGTAGGACGGCGTGGTCGAGCAAGCTAACTTGAAAGTCTCGAGTTCGAATCGTGTTAAAAGGAAATTACAGGTTGCCAGGCATAGTTCTTTAATATTCTCAGTGCATGAAGATAGTTTACACGGATAAAACAACTAAGCTTCCTTACATCAA